>NW_017732818.1:104136-115792 GCF_001890085.2 Hipposideros armiger | reverse complement strand
TAGAGGGCAGTGTCACTGGCCCTCATATGTGGGATCCGAACCGGGGCCCTCTGGCATCCCAAGCGAGTTCTTAACCATCGCGCCACTCGGCCGGCCCCAGACAGCTTTTAATATACTTGTTATTCATGGACAGAAATTAGAAATGTAAATGAAGTTATGAGTTCACTTCCCTGTTCCCAGGACTAACAAAGGGGCAAAAACGCACTATGATGAAAATGAGGGGATGAAAAGCAGACTTTCACCTTTTCTTGTTCTATTTTGAACTCTTAGCTCTGTCAGCAAGATGCAGAAAACAGGATTACCACCAAAGATTTTTGTCTCCAGGATTAACCATGCCCAAGAGAAATACATGAAAACTGAAGCTTTAAAAGGAAGCAGAAGATCACAGAACAAGCTCACACAAGATATAGAAGATTCAGAATAAGAACTCCTAAGTTTTTGTAACCTACTTTAAGAAATCTCACCTTACCACATGCACCTTAGATTAATGACACTTACACTCAACACATTGTCACCAATTAGTACAATGTGGATTTACACTTATTTATAAAGATGCTTAAAATGTCTGTTTCATAATTAAAAATAATTAAAAGAAAAAGAAAGAAAACAAACTACTATTTATTTTATGCCTACCAAATATGAGACCCTATTAAATACTTTAGCTTATTTTGATTCACCTTTCTATATTCATTCATTCATCTAATATTTATTGAGTGCCTACTATGTTCAAAGAACTATTCTAGGTACTAGGGATATAGCATGGAACAAAACAAACAAGAATTCCTGCCATAAGGAGTTTACATTCTGGTTAAGAGAGACTGAAAACAAACAATTAAAAACAAAACAAAACATAACACAGATATATTATATAGTAACTTAGAAGGTGATAAAAGTAATGTAGAAATACAAAATGCAGGTAAAGGAAATTAAGAGTGTGGGGAGAGGGTGAGTTAAAAATCATAAAATAAGGTGAACCGGGTAGGTAAGTAGGCCTCACCGAGATATTTGGAAAATAATATTCTAGGAAAAAGGCATAGTAAATACAAAGGCTAGCATGACAGGGGTATTCAATGCAGCTCAGGGAAGTTGTTGTGCCTTTAAAAGAATGGGTGATGAGAAGAGACTATTAGATGAATTCAGAGACAGATAGGAGCACTTCAAGTTTTGTCTTACAGGCCATTATAAAAAAATAGTTCATTTTATTTTAAATTTATGTTTCTTATTTTCAATTACAGTTGATGTTCAATATTACTTTATATTAGTTTCAGGTGTACAGCATAGTAGATAGACATTTATATAATTTATGAAGTGATTCTCCCCCAATTAGTCTAGTACCTACCTGGTGCCATACATAGTTATAACAATATTATTGACTATATTCCCTATGCTGTATTTTACATCCCCTTGACTATTTTGTTACAATCAATTTGCGCTTCTTAATTTCTTCACATTTTTCACCCATCACCCAAACCCCCTCCCATCTGGCAACCATAAGTTTGTCTTTTAGTTTTTACACTGGGAGAAGGCACTGTACTAAAGAGTTTTGAATACAAAATTTATATAATCTGACTTATATTTTAACAGTATTCTCTGGATATTGTATTGATAATAAAGTGTAGGATGACAAAAATGGAAGCAGGAAGATCAGACAGAAGGCTATTGAATAACCCAGGTGAGAGATGATAGTGGCTCAGGCAATGATGATAGCAGTGGAATAGCAATAAGTGGTTGGATTCTGGTTGTATTTTGAAGGTAAAGTCAAAAGTGTTTTCTGAAAAACTGAATGTAGTCTGCTCAAAAAAGAAGGGAGTAAAGAATATTTGTAAGTTGTTCACCTAAGTAATTGAGTACATGGAGTTTTAATTTACTGAGAGGACAGAGATATTGGAAGTAACAGAGCTCAGCTTTGGACATGTTAAATTTGAGATGCCTCTTAGATATCAAAGTAGAAACATTTGGTAATCAATTGAATATAAAAGTCTGGGTTCCAGTCAAGATGGCAGAGTAGATAAATGTTGTGCTTGCCTCCTCCCATGACCACATGAAAATTAAAACTAAATTATAGAACAGTTAGACTGGGGAATCACCTAAAGACTAGCTGAACAGAAATCCTGTAACTAAGGATATAAACAAGGAGCCATGTAGAGACTTATGGGAGGGGTGAAGATGTGAAACTGGCTGGTCCCATACCCACATGAGGCAGTAGACTATTGGGAGGGATATCTCAGCTGCAGAGGACCCCCTGAGGAGCAAGGGATACAAGCCTCACACCAGGATCCCCAGCCCAATGCACCAGAGCTGGGAAGAAGAGCTAGTACACTATCTGGGTATGAAAATCAACAGGGATTTTATGTAGCCTGGTAAGACAGAAGGATACTGGAAATGTAAGAACACTCTTAAAGGGCTCACACAGAATATATTGCTTCCAGGCACTCACCCTGGACTCTGGCAGAGGGATGGCAGCTTGGGAGACCCCAGAGACATACAGAAAGAGACCGAGTTGTGTGGCTTCATAGTAAGGACTAGAGGGACAACCCCATTGTCCCTGTATTAAGCCTTCACCTCTCATGGGCAAATATAAACTTGCATTAGCATGGTGAGCTCTGCTAACTCCAACCTGGTGACTTCCTGGAACCCCATCCACCCAGCTCACTCATCTGAGGGGGCACTTTTGGCAACTGGTAGACAGCTGGCATTGGCCCATACTGAAGTCTTTATTGGACAACTGTCATGATTCCATGAGCCCCAGGCAGGAAACTGTCAGCCTCTGTGTGCTCTGTGCCTCTTACTGAGTTGTCCCAGGCTCAGCAATGGTGCCAAATCTGAATCTGCATTAAACTGGTGAACACAACTTACCCTACTTTGGTGACTCCCTGAGACCCCATTTCACCAAATTCAAATACTTCCCAAGACTCTTTCAGAGGCTGAGCTTTTCAGGCAGCCAGCAAGCAGTGGAGTGACTTGGACTTTTGTTGAACTGCCTCAGGCCTGGTACTGATGGCAGCCAGCCTCAGTTCACAGGGGAAACTCTCCCATGCACCTCCAGGTCCAGCACAGGAAGCAATCACTTCACAGTTCCAGTCAGGGTACCCTGGCCCAGTCACTTGTAGTGCTTGACCTTGGCCTCCACGGGAGCCTGCCCAAAAGGCCCCAGAACCAACACAACTTGAGGTAGACTTCAGAACACAACAGATCATCACTCAGTAGGCCATCAGGCACCACACCAAAATTGTGACTCTGGGAGGCACCAGAGACCACTGGGGAAATTTCTGCTCTATTGAGTCAGCTCCTGCACAGCAGCTCCATGGGGTCAGCCCCTGCACAGCGGCTTGATGTGATCATGACCATTGCTCACAGCTAGTCAGCCTGAAGTTCAATCTCATGCACCAATGTGCCAATAGCAATCAACGTTCAACTAATAGAAGGGCAGACACAATCCACACAAGAGACATGCCTGCAGCACCCAGATTATGTGATCAGGGAGACTGTGCCACTGGACACCTACTACATAAGACCACCCTGCCAAGACTGGGAAATCAAGCAGATCTACCTAACAAATAGAAATGAACAAAGAAAGACAGCCAAAATGAGGAAACTAAGAAATAAGTCCCAAATGAGAGAACAAGACAAAGCTCCAGAAAAATAACTAAACAAAATGGAGGCCAGCAATCTACCACATACAGAGTTCAAAAACCTGGTTATCAGGACTCTCAAGGGACTTAGTGAAAATTTCAACAAAAAGATAATGAACACAAGAAAGAACATATAAAACAAAAAAAGAACCAGTTAGAAATAAGGAATATAAGAGAATGATCCAAAATGGTGGAGTAGGTACACATTGTGTTTGCCTCAGCCTGTAAACACATCAAAACTACAACTAAGTTATACAACAATTAACCTGGAGAACCACCTGAAGTCTCGTTGAACAGAAGTTTTATAACTAAGGATATAAAGAAGAAGCCGAGTTGAGACTGTTAGGAAAGGCAGAGATGCAAAATGGATGCCCCAAACGTCTGTGTGGTGATGAAAATTGGGAGAGATATCTCGGCCATGGAGGTTCTCCATGGAGGAGCAAGGGACCCCAGTCCCATAGCAAGCTTCCTATCCAGGAGTACTGGTGCCAGAAAAGGAGAACCCACAACATCTGACTGTGAAAAACAGTGAGGATTTTGACCCTTCAGGTGGCACAGAAGGCTGCGGGAAACCCATAAAGGGCCCCCAAACAGACTTGCTCACAAGCATTCACCCTGAACTCTGGCAGAGAGACAGTGACTCAGGGAACATCAGAGGCATATGGGGGGTGGGGAGCACACTGAGGTGTGTGGCCTTGGGGGATGGACTGGAGGACTGTTCATGATTTCCATGTTTGGTTCCTCCTCCCATGTAGCTGGCAGGTGGGAGCCATCTTCCCTGTGTTGAGTCCTTCCCCTTTGCTTTCTTCCAAATCTGAATCTGATTGGCCTGGTGAGCTCTGCAGCTTTATCCTGCTGACTCACAGAGACCCGTCTCAGCCAACTCCATAGTGCAAGAGGCTTTATATGTGGCTGAACTGTACTGGAGCCAGCACCTGGCAGCAGGCAACAGCAGGCCTCAGTGTGTCCTGGCTTTTGGCAGAGCAACCCTAGACCCAGTACTGGTGGTAGCCATCCTCAGTTCACAATGTGGGCTCTCACATATGCCTCCAGGTCCAGCACAGAGAGCCACAAATCATGGATTATTTTGTAGCTCCTACCAGGTAATCTCTGACTGGTCACAATCAGTGGCTAACCTGGGCCAACATTGGAGCACCTCCTAAGAGGCCCCAGAACCAACATACTTGGAAGGTGGCTTCAGACCACAGCAGAGCACTGCCCAGCTATCCCTAGAAGTGGTACACCCAAAAGGTGGTCTCAACAGGAACCAAAACACACTATGGCAAATACTGCCCCATGAAGTAAGACCCCCAGCACAGCAGCCCATAAGCTGTGAATGTGGCCAAACCCCACAGCCATTCAGCCTGAGGATCAATCCCAACCACTGACATGCCAATAGCACTCAAGGCTCAAATATAAAAGGCGGCCACACACAAACCACACAAGGGACACACCTGGAACACCCAGCTCAGGTGACCAGGGAGACTGTGTCAGGGCCCCACTGCAGGGCACCTACTACATAAGGCCACCTGGCAAGAGACATAGCAGATTTACCTAACACATAGAAAGAGAGAGGCAGCCAAACTGAAGATATAAAAATAAAGAAATGCAACCCAAGTAAAAGAACAAGAAACAACTCCAGAAAAAGAACTAGATGAAATGGGAGTAAACAACTTACCAGAGACAGAGTTCAAAACATTGGTTGCAAGGATGCTCAAGGAACTTAGTGAAAACGTCAACAAAGAGATAGCAGGCATAAAACAAAGACATAGAAACCATGAAAAGGAGCCAGTTGGAAGTGAAGAATACAATAACTAAAATAAAAAATGCACGAGAAGAAATCACCAGCAGACTAAATGAAGCAGAGGATCAAATCAACAATTTGAAACAGAAAAGGTAGTAGAAAACACCCAATTAGAAAAAGATAAAAGGAATTAAAAAAATGAATGTTGTTTAAGAGACCTCTGGGACAGCGTCAAGCATAACAACATTTGCATCATAGGGGTACCAGAAGGAAAGAGAGAGAACAATGGAATGAGAACCTATTTGAAGAAATCATGACTGAAAACTTTTCTAACCTGGTGAAGGAAATAGACATACAAGCTCAGGAAGCACAAAGTCCCAAACAAGATGAACCCAAACAGACCCACAACAAGACACATTACAATTAAAATGGCAAAGATTAAAGACAAAGAGAGAATCCTAAAGCAGCAAGTGAAGTACAACTAGTAACTTATAAGGATGCTCTCATAAGATTATCAGCTGATTTCTCAACAGAAACTTTGCAGGCCAGAAGGGATTGGCATGAAATATATAAAGTGATAAAAAAAAATCAGGACCTATAACCAAGACTATTCTATACAGGAAGGTATCATTTAAAATTGAAGGAAAAAAAGGGCTTCTCAGACAAAACAAAAACAAAAACAACAACAACAAAACACTAAAGCAATTCATCACCATTTAAGCCACTATTATATGAAGTGTTAAAGGCACTTCTTTAAGACTAAATAAATACTCTGGTCCTTGATCTCTCTTTCCCTTGCTCTCTCCCCCTTTCTCTCTTCCTTTCTCTCTCTCTCTCTCTCTCTCTCTCTCTCTCTCTCTCTCTCTCTCTGTCTGTATTTGGCTAGGCTCATTTTCTTCCCTGAGAATGTATCATTAATAAACCCTGTTTGCATATTAAAAAAAGACTAAATAAACAATTAAATAGTATGAATAATAAGATGGTAATAGCTACATATCTATCAATACTTTCAATGTAAATGAATTAAATGCTCCAATCAAAAGACATACAGTGTCATTGAAACATGGCAGCATGAGGGGTGCTTCTTCACATCTCCCTAAATGTTACACAACAAATTAAACACCTATAATTAAATAAAGGATACCCTACATAACACACAAGCACATCTGCGAGAACCATGCATCTAAACATCTGGAGGTGGGCGAATCAGGGCAAATGAGACAGGAGGGAAAGAAAGTGCAGAGATGCTGGCCACAGGACACAGCCCACTGCAGTCACAGGAGAAAGAAGGATTCAGGCTGCAGGTGGACATTCTGTGGCCAACAATCCTACCTGAGAAATCAGCATATAGTACTGCTAAGGCCAGCAATTGGGTCAGATACCTCGCACCAAAAACAGAATACAGAAGGGTAAGAACTGTGGTTTAAGCCCTCACTGCAAGGCAGAAAACAATGACATAGAACCTAGCCTTCTCCCACAGCCTTCCAGAGTTCATCTCCCACCACCCTCCCAGTGTTAGAAGTGAGCACCAGAAGAAACTGTAGCAGTGTCAGATTAAGGAGCAGAATGTGTACAGCCTGGGACTGGAGAGATAGTCCCTGAGTAGCAGACATATAGTGTGGTTAATTCAAATGACAGGGAAGGAGCTATAGGGGTCAGACAGCTGTGAGCTGGAAGTCACCATTGTTTGAAGCCACATACACACCTGTCACCTCTCCAAGACCACCATGTCCCCAAGGTTCAGGGTTGACCCTTGTGGGGGCAAGCAGGGCTGCTGACACACAAGCTCTGCATCAGGCTGCAGGGACAGCATTAGGGTTACAGAGGCTCAAAACCTTATCACCCACCACGTCTTCCCACAGGGACAATGCCCTGAGAATGTGGCAACCTGATTATAGAGGAGAATCCCACCTTCCAGAAAACCTCTCATCACACCAGAAGAAGAAACAGCACAAGAGATAATAAAATGCTACAGCATGAGTGAAAAATAAAACACTCTAATGCCACTGAGAAGAAAGTAAAAGAAAGAACTTTTCATATAAACGTGCTGCAGAACCCAGTCCTGTAGAAGCCTAGGAAGAGAAATAATTCATTAATTGCCATGAATAACCAAGGTAGCAAGGCAGCTCAGAAAAAAATAAAATATCTCAAGAAAATGAACTGAAAGGCATGGAAATATGTGACTTAAATTACAGAGAATTAAAGACTGTAGTTCTGAAAAAAACTCAGTTAGATGCAAGGAATCTCAGATATGCAGTTTAATGAACTCAGAAATAAAATCAATGAACAAAATGATTATTTAACCAAAGAAATTGAAATTTAAAAAAAATAGAAGTTGTGAAGCTGAAGAATTCAACAATAGAGGTGAAGGATGAAATGGCCAGCTTAGAAAATAGAGCTGACCAGATTGAGGAAAGAATTAGTGATATTGAAAATAGAAACCTGGAAATGAAACAATGCAGCTGGAAGAAGAGAGTCTTGAGAGTTTGAAAATGAATAAACTCAACATGAATTGTCTCATTCCATCAAAAAAAGCAACAAAGGCTAATGGGTATTTCAGAAGGAGAAGAGAGGAAGAAGGGAATAGAGAACCTATTAAAACAGTTAAGCAGAACTTCCCAAACTTATGGAAAAAAGTGGATCCTTGAATCCAAGAAGCAAGCAGGACACCGAATTACCTCAATACCAACAGGCCTTCTCCAAGGCACACTGCATTGAAGCTATCAAAAATTAATGACAAAGAAGGAATTCTCAAGGCAGCCAAGGAAAAGAAAATGGTAACCTACAAAGTAAAGCCCATCAGATTATTATCAGATTTTTTTCAGCAGAATCTCTAGAATTCAAGAGGGAATAAACTCAAACCTTCAAACTACTAAAAGGGAGAAATTTCCAGCCAATAAAAATATACCCAGCAAAGTTATCCTTTAGATACAAAAGAAAAATAAACACATTTACAAACATACAGAAGCAGAGGGAATTTTCCACCACACAGCATGCATTAGAGGAAATCTTGAAGGAGGCTATTCTACTTGAAACAAAAAAAAATAGAAAAGAATAAAACATCATCAGCAAGATTGTGAACAGAAAGACAGAAGGAGGAAATATCAACATCTACACAGAATAGGGCACTGTACACTTAAACATAACATAAATGGTAAAGATAAAAAGAAAAGGAGAAGAAGAACACAACTTGCTACTGCAACTCAGAAATCAGCTCACAGCATATGTGGTATATAAAACTAAAAACAACAAAGGAACAAGACAAACTAATGAAGAAACAAAAACTCATAGACACAGACAATAGTTTAGTGGTTACCAGATGGTGGGGGAGAGGGAGTGATAGATGAGGGTAAAGGGGATCAAATATATGGTGATGGAAGGAGAACTGACTCTGGGTGGTGAACACATATTGTGATATATAGATGATGTAATACAGAATTGTACATCTGAAACCTATGTAAGTTTACTAATAATTGTCTGCCCAATAAAACTTTAATTAAAAGTAAATAAATAAAAATAAAGATTATAATATTTAGAAAGGTAGATATTTCTAGAAATTATAGAATATATTCATAAATATGCCAATCTAAAAAATGCTGGAGTAACAATTGTTTAAAATTGTTCAAAATTGTTTACTGCTTAGATTTCACTAGAAAAAGAGTTTTTGAGGGTTGTATTTTGAGAATTTAAATATATGTGTTTGAAACTACTAGAAATAAGGGAAACATCTGTAGATAAAAAAAGGTATGAGAAATGAAGATGTATTTAGTTTGAGGGGAAAAAAAAGTTGTTCAATGCTTGTGGAAAAGGAATCTTTGGAAAGGAATTTTATTTGTGGCCAGGACTGGCTAATAATTGGAATGAATTTAGTTAAGTAAATGAGTTTTAATATTAAAATTAAACTGGTACAAAAATATAATATTTTTTTTTGCTGTTAAAAGGATAAAATTGTCTTGGAATATTAGTCTGATCTTGATAAGAGATTATGAAAGGTTTTTCTTTACATTTTGGATAATCTTCCCAGAAAACAAAAATAAATTGTGTTTTATTAAAATAATTTCATGTGTTTTATTTACCAAGTATTTTGATTACTTAAGAACATGGAATCTTCTCAATATTAAAAGAGCTAAATTTTGCTCATAACTTTGCTTTTGCCATTAACATCCTCTATGGACACTTTGGTTAAATGGATAACTAAACATTGTTTCACAGTGACCTATTATCATACTTGATCAAGCATTTTAGACACTTCTTTGATATTTTTGACAAACTTCCCCAAAGTCAAATTCTAAATGAAATCTTTTTGAAGCTGAACTAAATTTGAAATTTTACATAAGGTCCCTGGAACATGTCAAGGGTTCTGTTCCCTATCCTTATAAAAACAGAGATATTAGGACTTCCTGTAAGATGGCGGAATAGACGCTGTGCCGACTACCTCCCAGGATCACAACAAAATTACAAATAATTTATAAGATATTCAACCTTGGAAGTTCCCTGGACCCTAGATGAGCAGAACCTCTAAACAAAGGACTTAGAGAGGAGGCCACGTCAAATCCGGTAGGAGGGGTGGAGACAAGAGAGGGAAAACCCTGTGAGGAACACTTCAGCGGTGGGGAGGCTTCTCTGGTTGGGGGAGAGTCCCTCTGGCCACACACTGCGTTCACCACCCCAGAGTTACATTGCTGGGAAGAGGAGTTCTATGATAGCTGGAAGGAGAAAATAGTGAGGACTCTCTTTGCTCAACTCGGTGAGGCAGATGGGAGCTGGAGAAACAGTGGAGCCAGCAAATCGACTCACTCACTGGTGAGCACTCACCCGGTTCCTGGTGGAGGGAGTAGCTTTGTGAGCGGGGCCCAGGAGCCTGCGGGAAGGACTGAACTGAGTGCCTTTGGCACGGGAGCTGGAGGTTTTGGGGACCATTGTTCCCCTGGTGTGGAGCTTGCACACGAGTAGTGCACAGGAGGGCGCCATTTTTTCAGGGCTGGGCCCTCCCACAGAGGCTCAGGTGTGGGACTGCATTGGTCGGCTGGAATTGGCACAGGAGTGCATCTGTGCATGCATGCGTGCATGAGTGCGCATGCAGTCTTGGATCCCCACCCTCCACACTGTTTGTGCTGCAGCGAGGGAAGTGCCGGGCAAGTGCTCTCCGACTCCAACAGACTGCTTATTGAGACCCGGAAGTGTGTGACTCGCCTTAGGTCCCTGATTTCGCACTGCACGTGCAGAGTTGTCTGGGTGGCGATTGGCTGTCGGACTGCTCAGCCTGATCTTTGAGAGGATGATTGGGACAGGCTGAGACTGGGAGTTTTCCTGGGAGTGTAGGGCTGCGAGTTGTGCACCTGCGTGATTCGGCCAGGGCTTCTCTGGCGAGTTTGTGTGGGTTGGCTGCCGATGCAGGAGTGCATGCTGCTCTGACTTGGTGGGGGCCACTGACCACACCCTGTGGTGCCTTGGGGGTCTCCCCCTCCTACCTAGAGCTGTGTTGCCAGAGGCACCCTGAGACCCTGGTCACTAGCTCCTACCTCTGCAGGCCACAGAGGGTTTTTTGCAGCAGCAGGCAGCCCGCAACAACCTGTGAGGATTTTTGTTGGTGAACACGGTTCCAGAGCACACAGCAACTAATTGAGGGAAGCTTCCTTCAAGTCTAGAGGTAGGTCGGCGCATGACGCACTGAGCCCTTCCCCCAAGCAGCTGGTGCTGAGTTGCCCAGAATCTCTCTATTGCTGAGCAAGTGGTCTGCAGATTAAAGCGGGCAGAGAGCCCACACACACACATTTTTTTCTTCTTTCTTTTTCTTTTTCCTTTTTTTCCCTTTTTCTCTTTTTTATTTCTTTTTTTTCTTTTTTCTATCTAGGTGATCTAATATATCAAAGCAAGGAGAGTGACAGCCAGAATGAAGAAACAAATTAACATGTCCCAAGTAAAAGATCAGAAGAAACCTCAAGAAATGGAACTAAATGAAACAGAGGTATCCAATCTTTCAGAGACAGATTTTAGAACACTGATGATAAGAATGTTTCAGGAACTTCAGAAGGATACAGAAATCATAAAAAACAACCATGTAGAACTAAAGAATACAATAACTGAAATGAAGAACACACTCGAAGGAAATCCGGTAGAATAGATGAAGCAGAGGATCAGATCAGTGATTTAGAAGACAAAATAGCAGAAATCACCCAGCTGGAACAACAAAAAGAAAAAAGAATAAAAAACAATGAAAATAGTTTAAGAGACCCTTGGGACAACATCAAGTGCAACAATATTCACATCATAGGAATAC
>NW_017732818.1:101196-102164 GCF_001890085.2 Hipposideros armiger | reverse complement strand
ACAAACAAAAGTCCTGGACCAGATGGCTTTACAGGCGAATTTTACAAAATATTCAAAAAATAATTAATACCTATTCTCCTCAAACTATTCCAAAAAACACAGAAGGAGGGAAGGCTCCCAAGCACATTTTAGAGGCCACTATTACTCTGATCCGAAAGTCAGACAAAGATATTACAAAAAAAGAAAACTACAGAACAATATCCCTAATGAACATAGATGCAAAAATCCTCAACAAAATACTACCACACGGAATTCAGTGTCACATTAAAAAGATCATACACCACAATCAAGTGGGATTCATTCCTGGTATGCAAGCGTGATTCAATATCCGCAAATCAAGTAATGTAATACATCAAATTAACAAAATGAAAAATAAAAATCATATGATCATATCAATAGATGCATAAAAAGCATTTGACAAAACCCAGCAACGATTTATGATAAAAACTCTTAGCAATGTGGGAATAGTGGGATCATATCTCAACATAATAAAGGCCATGTGTGATAAACCCACAGCAAACATCGTACTCAATGGGGAAAGGCTAAGAGCTTTCCCCTTAAAATCAGGAACAAGACAAGGCTGCCCACTTTCACCACTTCTATTCAACATAAACCTGGAAGCTCTGACTACAGAAAATAGACAAGAAATTGAAATAAAAGGCATCCAAATTGGAAAGGAGGAAGTAAAATTGTCATGATGTGCAGATGACATGATAATATATATAGAGAATCCCAAAGACTACCAAAAAACTGTTAGAACTCATAAATGAATTTAGTAGGGTAGCAGGATAGAAAATTAACATTCAGAAATCAGTTGCATTTGTCTACATAAATAATAAACTATCAGAAGAAGAAATCAGGAAATCAATCCATTTACAATTGCTTGAAAAACAATAAAATACCTAGGAATAAATTTAACCAAAGAAGTAAAAGACCTGTACTCAGAAAATTATAAGACGTTGAAGAGA
>NW_017732818.1:63795-99366 GCF_001890085.2 Hipposideros armiger | reverse complement strand
ATATATATATATATACTGGTCATGGAACCTGGAGTATAGTGTGGGGGTAGAGTCAAGGGAATTTTAATAGATATGATATTGGGGGGAAGTGGGGAGGCAGATTGGGGGTGTTGTCACTTCGAGGTGTAAAAAGTATAACTATTGCACTGTGTTGTATAGCTTAAACTAATTCTAAAAAATGTGTATTTCATAATAAAAAATAATTAAAAGAAAAAAAGAGATATTAAACTAATTAGATTTTTTGGCATTTTAAGTTAAATGGGAAGCACTGTCAAATAAAAAGTAATAATAACCTTATTGTATGTTATGTCTGTATAGGTAAATGTTATAAGTGTAACAGAGAACCTACATAATTCCTAGAAATCTGATATGACTTAGTATAATGTTATCACTCATAATTTTAGTTATTACCTTGGAATGTTATGTGTCATAGAAATTACCAAATTTCCTTGTCATTTCCATTCTAGTGGATTGTCATTAGATCTTCAACAATGAATAACAAATAAATAATCTTCTTACTGCTTTTCTCTTACCTTCTGAAATTGCTGTCATCAAAATTGAGGCTCACACTAAAAGGACAGAACCCAAGTATCAGGAAAATGCCCTAGCTGAATTTCATGCAAAAGCAGTGCAACAAAATTTTTAAAGATGGTGGCACATGTGGATGAAGTCCATTCTGCTTCTGCAAGAAATGACTACTTATTACCAAAACTTTACCATCCTGATGTCCTTGTAACAGAGCAACAGTCTACTCCTGAAACAGAAATTAGGATAGGTAAGCTATGGCTGTAAGTTAAATCGTCAAGGCTATGGAAAAATCAAGAAGGCTAATTGGCTTTTCCAAATGACAAACACCATTATTCAGTTTTTGCATTCCTTTATCTGTCATAGTACATTTATGATGACTCAAATTATGAATAGATGTTGCTATGGCCAACACCACATAACGCACCTGGATTAACACTTCTGAGACAGTTGAAACTCAGTTACTTAAAATCACTGAGCAAGTCACTTGGTTTGAAAAGGTGACTCCTTCAACAGGATCTTTCTTTGACTTATTTGTTTTTTATTGGTTTATGCCTTGGGGACCATGGCTCTAAAGTGCAATCCAAACATTGGGAAGTTTCTTGCTTATAATTATGCTATTAATCTCCCTGGCACATTGTATCCTTTTAAAAGCTTTAAATGCATGTTCACAGCTGCTGACTGCCAGGCAAATGAGCTCCTTAAGGCTGGATGATTCAAAAAGGAACAAAGTGAATTGCTGACCTAAAGTTTAATTAAACAAAACATTATGACCTATATGGGCGGCTGGATAAGCTCAGTTGGTAAGAACACAAGTTCTGAACAACAAGCCTGCTGGTTTGATTCCCACATATACAGCTAATATTGTGAACAATGGCTCGACTTGGAGCTGGGCTGCCATGAGTGGCTGATGGCTGGCGACAGACTACCTCAGCCGGGTAGAACGTAATGATCATAATACTAAAATGGGCCAATGGCCGGTGTCCTCCACAACTAGACTGAGACCTATAGATACCATGTCAAGGATCAAGAAAGCTATGATGACCACAGACTGGTAGCTGAAATTGGCTCTTAATGCCTTACATTTTGATTACATCTCTCAGGCTGAGTTTGCTCTAAAGGGAGAAAGTGTTTTAAAAAAGTTGTTATAGGTTCTTGCTAGATAGGATGCTGCTCAATTCATGAATTGTTCAATAAAGCCAATTAGATCTTCAAATTTACTTGATTGAATCTGTTCTTTAACATCTACCATGCCTTCTTTGAGGAAATTTAATATTAATTCCAAATTGAATTGTATTCATGAACTCAATTGCTTCCTGAATTTGACAGACAAAAAAATACTGCCAATAAAGCACCATACCCACAGCAATTTACAGTTTTTAAAATGCATTCTACTATTCAGTCACTCCAGATATAATAACATTGCTGCATCATGCTCAAAGTCATGTTTTTTGTAATCTTCCTTAAAACTATCAAGGTGAAAAAGGCCATATAAGTATATCAAAATTGTCATCTTAATGATCAGAAAAATGTCAGTTTAAATATAGATGCAATTTTTGCTCATTTAATTGTCCAAGACATTTTTTAAATTATGTTACTAGATTGAAGAGGGATAGTATAGGGAAATTTCCTTAATCAGTAAAGTTTGAACATAAAATGTTAAAATTCTTCTGGAGAATAATTTAAAAATAAGTAACACAAACATTAACTAAATGTGCATATTCTCTCTAATAGCTATTTCAGCATTCAAATCATCATTTAGCTATTGTGGAAGTCAGTATTTGGTTTTCCTCTACTTTTGAGCAAACAGGAGCACTGACTAGAATTCTCTACTTCTTTGAGGTTAAATGTGGCCATAGGATTTGTTCTAGTCAGTAAAATGTGAGCATCTATGTTTCACTTCTAGGCAAAAGCATTTAAGAGCCAGTAAGCTAATTTTCTATATTCTCATTTCCTGCCAAAATGTTTGTGAAAGTACATGTTGATAGGGCCATGTTAGAAAATGATGGAGCCTCAGTAAGTTTGGGTCTCTACTTAATCATATCACTTCTGTCAACCTATAATGTAGTTGTAGTGCACACAAGAAATAAACTGCTATTTTAAGCTATAGAGATTTCCAAGTGTTTTTATCACAACATATTCTAGCCTATCTTGACTGATAGAGTAGTTTATACTGAAAAATAATTTTTGGGCTGGCCGAGTCGCTTAGTTTGTTAAGAGTTAGCTTAAGAACGTGAGCCCGTTTCAACAGGGCCTCTGGTTCGATTCCCACACGGGCAAGTGATGCTGCACCCAAGCTGAGCTGCCACTGAGCTGTCAAAAGGTGGGAGGATGGCTTAGCTGGTGAAAGCACATGCTCTTAACAACAAAGTTGCTGATTTGAACATGGCACCTTGAGCTGAGCAGCCGGGAGCTGCCAACAAGAGGCAGGTTGGTGACTGGACTTGGAGCTGTCTAGCTGTGCCCTCCACAACTAAGATTGAAGGACAACAATTTGTCTGTCCCCCTTCTCCAATTCCCCAATAAAAATCTTTAAAAACAAATCTATTTTTTTAAAAAAGCCACCTCAGATAGTATGCATCTTCAGCATGAAGTGGATAAGTCTGATTTATTTCCTTTAACTTTCCCAGCAGATGGGCAACTGTTCTTTTACTCACAAACCTCCTTTTAAAAGTAGGGGATTCAAGCCAAGAATCTGAGGAGTAATCTTTAATCATTTATGTAGAGCTCTGGGAAGAACAGAGACAATTGTTATGCAACTCACAGAAGAGCACTCAACCTTCTCTTTTAAACTTCATTTTGGCTCCACCTCTTCAGTTTCACGTACTAGATGCATTTTGAAAGGTGACTCTAATATAATAGATATCTTTTTTGGAAGTGAAAAAATGCTTCCTTTATTATATAAAGCCAATACAGTTACATATAAGTTCAACTATTTTTACATCTTTATATTGTTCAAAGTGTTATGCCTGTAAGTTAAACAATCACTTCCATATATCATCAGGTAGTGGCCTTCCTTTGAATGTCATCATCTGTCATATCTGCTCCTTATTTCACCTACAGTTCACAAACTGCTCTAAGAAATTAAGACATTCTCACAGGTCCCAGAGCAAGCATACAGCTAATGTTGTTCCACATAACAGGTATCTTTTAATAAGAATAAAAAATTCCCTGTACTTAAGAGAGTTAAACCACTGAATGCTCATATCATGATGACAATTTATGCCTCTTATTATTGCCACAATGCTTCCCTACAAATTCCCATGGGGAAGAGGCATTATATGTCCAAAAATAGGATACATCATTACAGTATCTGTTTATGTGTACATATGAGCAGTTTGTTTGATGCTTTTTTTAAAATTTCATGCTTTTATTTATAACACATTGCCACCAAAAATCAGAAATGTCAATAAAATTGATACAGTGTTTAAAAAGTTCACAAATTGATAATGTCTAAAGCCAACAAGGGCCACAAGGGGAATATTCAATTTTAACCAGAAATATTAACTAGAATATTCCATTTTAACCAGAAAATAATCTCTTCTTCCCACACTTAAACATCCCTGTTGCTGCTTGGATCACTAAGGTAAAAAGGGGAAGACATAACAGTCATTCAAGAAAACATTTACTGAATATCTATTACATGTATGTATTGCCATGATACAGTGATGAACTAAAATAGTTCCTGAGGACATAATCTCTGTCTTCCTGGTAATTACAGGAGAAAATATAAGGGAATAATAGCTGCAAACCAAAATATATACAAAGTGTTATGGGTCTTGGGTGATGGAGGGTGATGAATGAGGAGCAGATTGACAATAAATATTACTTTTTGGTACTGTGGAGAATAGGCTGAGGAAATGAAAGATTAAAATCAGACAGACTGAGTTAGAAAGCTATTGCAAGAGGGAATTTACTGCAACATAATAAAGGCCAAATATGAAAACCCACAGCTAGCATCATACTCAATTGTGAAAAGCTAAAACTGTTTTCTTTAAGAACAAGACAAGGACGTCCACTTTAACCACTTTCATTCCACACAGTACTGGAAGTACTAGTCACAACATTCAGACAATAAAAAGAAATAAAAGGCATCTAAATTGGAAAGGAAGAAGTAAAACTTTCATTATTTGCAGATGATATGATACTATACATAGAGAACTCTAAAGATTACACACACACACCAACATACACACACAAACTATTAAGACTGATAAATAAATTCAGTAAAGTAGCAGGATTAATATTAAGAAATTGGTTACATTTTCATACACTAATAACAAATTATCAGAAGGAGAAATTTTTTTAAATACGATTTACAATTGCACAAAAGAAAAAATACCGAGGGCTGGCCAAGTGGTGCGTTGGTTAAGAGCTGGCTTGGGACACCAGCTCTGAGCATCACGGCCCTGGTTCGGATCCCACATATGAGGGCCAGTGACACTGCCCTCTACAGCTAAGATGGTGAACAACAGCTCAACCTGGAGCTGAGCTGCCGTGAGTCGCCATCAGCCAGCGTGAGTGGCCAGCAGCCAGTGTGAGCTGCCAAGAGCCACCGTGAGTGGACGTTCAATGGCAAGAGATCAATATGCCTCACCCAGGAAGAGTGCAATGATAATACCAACATGGGCCAGTGAAGCAACATCCTCCACAACTAGACTGAAGAACAAAAGAACAGCAACTTGTCTGTTTCCCTTCCCCCGATTCCCCAGATCTGTTTACCTCCCCCAATTCACCAATAAAAATTTTTTTAAAAAAAGAAAGAAAAAAAAAACACCAAGGAATACTTTAAACCAAGGAGGTAAGACTTGCACATGGAAAATTATGACACATTGACAAAAGAAATTAAGGAGATACAAATAAATGGAACCATAAAACGTGTTCATGGATAGGAAGAATTAACATCATTAGCATGCCTATACTACACAAAGCAGTCCATAGATTCAGTGCAATCCCTGTCAAATACTAATGGCATCTTTCACAGATTTAGAAAAGATAATTCTAAAATTTATATGGAATCACAAAATATCCTGAATAACCACAGCAATCTTGAGAGAAAAAAAAGTTGGAGATATCACACTACCTGATATCAAAGCACACTACAAGGTTATAGTAATCAGAACAGCATGTTCCTGGCATAGAGACAGACACAGAGATCAATGGAACAGAATCAAGAGCCCGGAAATGATTCCATGCCTATATGGTCAATTAATCTATGACAAAAGAGGTAAGAATATACAATATGATAAAGACAGTCTATTCAATAAGTGGTGTGGGAAAACTGGACATACACATGCAAAAAAAAATGAAAAGAGCTCCCTCTTACGCCATATACAAGAATAAATTCAAAATAGATTAAAGACATAAATGTAATACCTAAAACTATAAAACTCCTGGAAGAAAACATAGTCAATAAACTCTCAGATATTGCTCTTAGTGGGACTACATCAAATTAATACAGTTTTGCACAACAACAAAAAACCATCGACACAATAAAAATACAACCTACTGAATGTGGGAAGATATTTTCCAATGATATATCTGATAAGGAGTTAATATACAAAATTTATAAAGAACTCATACAACTCAACACCAAACAAACAAACAAACCAGAAAAGTCAAACACAAACAATATAATTAAAAAATGTGCAGAGGGCCTGAATAGACATTTCTCCAATGAGGACATATATATGGCCAATAGACATATAAAAAGATGCTCAGCATCACTTATCATCAGATAAATGCAAATTAAAACCACAATGAGATGTCACCTCACACCTATCAGAATCACATTCATCAATAAATCCACAAACAGCAAGTGTTTGTGAGAATGTGAAGAAAAGAGAACCTTCCTGCACTGTTGGTAAGATTGCAAATTAGTGCAGCACTATGAAAAACAGTATGGAGGTTCCTCAAAAAAATTCAAATAAAAGTACTTTATGATCCAGCAATTCCACTTCTGGATATCTATCTGATGAATTCCAAACCACTAATTCAGAAAAATATACCCCTACCTTCATTGCAGCATTATTTACAATAGCCTAGATATGGAAGCAAGCTAAGTGCCCATCAATAGATGATTGGATAAAGACATTGTACACAATGGAATATTACTCAGCCATAAAAAATGAAATTTTGGTACCTCCATTTTTTCTCGGAGAGAGCAGGAGACCATGAGAACCATACTAGTGCCTGGCAGACTCAAAATGGGCTTGAAGGACTGCCAGATTAGCCAGCTGCTGTATGACAGCTAAATCAGCATTGTCAATGGCCCCATCAATGAAAGCAAGCCACAGTCTGTCTCTGTGCCCTCAGAGCAGCTCCTGCATCTCATCAAACTAGGAATGAAAAAAGATGATACTGCAGTTCAGTATGCAATTGGTCGTTCAGATATAGTTGTCTGGGGCACAGAAATTGATGTGAAATTTGATGCAGATGCCCAGACTATGTTCCCAGAGGCTTCAGAGTATGAAACCTGTTATGTTACATCCCATACAGGATCATGCCATGTAGCTACCTATAGTAGAGATGTGTAGTTAACAGCCACTGGATCTGCTGACTCTTTCGTAAAGATACTCAATAAAGAAAGAATGTTGTCCAAAAGTTCCATGCCCATGGACCTCATGAAGAATGCAGTTGCACAGCAGAGTATGGAAAGCCACCCAGTGTTTTGGACTCTTTATGACCACGTGGATGAAGTCACATGTCACACTTTCCACCTAACAGAAGAGATCTTTGCCTCTGGTTCAAGGGATTACACACTTAAATTATTTGATTATTCCAAACAATCTGCAAAAAGGGCCTTCAAATACATCCAGAAGCTGAAATGTTATTCTCCATCTCTTTTCACCCTTCCGGAGACTTTATACTTGTTGGGACTCAGCATCCTACTCTTCAGCTTTATGATATCAAGACATTTCAGTGTTTTGTCTGTTGCAATCCACAAGACCAGCACACTGATGCCATATGTTCCATCAATTACAATCCTCCTGTCAATATGTATGTGACTAGTAGCAAGGACGGCTGCATCAAGTTATGGGATGGTGTTTCAAATCAATGCATCACAACTGTTGAGAAAGCTCATGAGAGTGCTGAAGTTTGTTCTACCATTTTTTACAAATATTCTAAATACATTACTTCAAGTGGAAATGACTCTATAGCTAAACTTGGGGAAATACCAACAGAACGAATGTTGGTCAGATACATAGGCACTTGCTTGAGTCTGTGGCAGTTACACTGGATGCAGGCTGTCTTCAACCATGGGGAGGACTATGTGCTGCTGCCTGGCAAAAAGATTATCAGTCTCTGCTACTGTGACTCGCCAACAACATCGGGTGCTGTATCATGCACTCACTCACAAACTCGGGCTTCATGACCTGCAGCGATGACTTCAGAGTGAGGTATTGGTACCCGGAGTTCAACCACAAACTAGATCTGCCCTCCTTACATAGGGTTCTTTTCTTGAGGACTCTGTCACTCCTTCCCTTTGTGTCCCGTCACCAGCCTCAGTAACAAGTCATCCAATCATCTTGACAGTTGGGCTGCCACCTCTGCATCCTTCTTGGATTCATACAAAATAATCTTTTTTTTTTACCTTGATGTAGAATTATGGTTGGAAAAGTGGGAATCACAGATCTGTGCAGTTCTGCATTCACTGATAATTACAGTGTGAGTTTCACTGGTTTTGTAAATACAGGACTTTCCATTTCTCTTTCTAGATCTCAAGTGGACCTGTATGAGGAATTTTCATTGGGTTCTTTTATCTTTTTTTTTTTTTAGCTGATCCATCCTGCCACCTGTTTTCAGCTCAGCAGCAACTCAGCTCGGGCCGGGAATGGAACCAGCGACCTGTTGCTCAGAGCTTGCACTCTTGAGCGAGCTCTAAACCAACTGAGCCACTTGGCCAGCCTCTGGGTTCTTTTATTTTTCATGCCTATTCTACTTCCTCTTTGTATGTTTCCTTTCATAATATGTTTTGGTGGATAAGTAAGCATACCACTCTGAGAATCAAGAGTTTTGTGACATAGTAAAATCATTTTAGAGAATCTATCAATTCTATTCTAAAATGACATCATTCTGAAAATAAAGCTCAGATCTGAAATTTAAAAAAAAGAAATTTTACCATTTGTGACAAATGGATGGACCTGGAGGGTATTATGCTAAGTGAAATAAACCATTCAGAGAAAGACAAATACCATATGATTTTACTTATATGTGGAATCTAAAGAACAAAATAAATGAACAAATAAAACAGAAAGAGACTCAGAGATACAAAGAACAAACTAATGGTTGCCAGGGAGCTTGGAGGGAAAGGTGAAGGGATTATGAAGTACAAATTTGTAGTTACAAAATAGCCACAGGTATGTAAAGTACAGCTCAGGGAATATAGTTAATAATAAAGTATCAATTGTAACTATGTATGGTGCCTAGTGAGTGCTAGACTTATTGGGGATAATGCTTTGTAGGTTATATAAATGTCTAACCACCATGCTGTACACCTGCAACTAATATAAAATAATATTGAATATTAACTGTGATTGAAATATAAAATTTTTAAAAAGTTATTGCAATAGTTAAGTCAATAAACAATGAATTCCTAGTATTAAATGGCAGTGGCAGTAGGAGTGGAGAGATGGAATGTGGAATGTATATACAACATTGTTTTCAACAGACCTTGGAGATTGGTAGTATACTAAAAGATATGGGACAGAAAACATTTAAGTATGTAACACAGGTTTCTGGTTTCAGCAACTAGGTAGATATAAGTTTCCTCAAATAAACAAAATAGTAAGTACTCAGGGGTGAAGAGGGAAGCAGTTATCCAAAAAGAAGGAAAACATAGTAAGTTCAAGATATGTTTATATTAGGTACCAACCATGATTCTTAATGTCACTAATACAGCTTGTTCTTCTCCAAACGTACCATCTTTCATAGTACTGTATTTGCTTTTCAGCATTTACCATATTTGGTAAATATTTTATTTAACCAAATCCAAAACATCTTTAATTACAATGCATACAAATATTTTGTATATTAATAAAAAAAGGAAGGAAATTCTTCTCATGACATTAATTCAGACACATCCCAATTACATAGATATTAAAATGTGAAAAACTGGAAATCTCAGAATCAATGAAATTAAATATTCTGTTTATATATTTGTTTCGTTATTTGTTTGGTATGTTCCACTAAAAAGTAACTTCATGAAGACGTAGGCATTGTTCATTTTACTCATTTTTGGATTCTTGGCAGCTAGCAAAAGAACTGGCAAAATAGTATATGCCCAGTAAATATGTGTTGGTTTTGAAGAAGTGAGTGTAGAGGAGGAGAGGAGATAAGAGTAAGCAAACATATGTATGGTCTGTGATGTCATAGGGCATATGTTCTATTGAGCCAACCTAAAGGACTGATGTTATCAAGTAATTTTAATGGACAAATGCAAGGTGTTATGGGGAATGTATAAAAAAGGGTAGGAGCATAATATGAAGGGTCAAGAATGCCTTCTTGAAAGAAGAAAGTCGTAGTGTTTCACCACCATCCTGAATAATGAACAAGAGTGAGTTAGATAAGGAAAGTGGGAAATGAGTGTTATAACACAGAACAGTATATGCAAAGGTCCTGAGGTGAAAGACAATATGATATATTTGAGAAACTCCAACATTATAGTTGGAGTATAGTAAGTGAGAAAAGTGTCAGGAGATGAGAGTAGAGGGTACTGAAGAACTATTTTTTAATTGAAATATAATTAAAATATTATAAATCTATGCTTTTAAAGTATACAATTAACTATGTTTTAACATATTCACAAAGCTATATAATCACCAATACTATCTAAACCAAGAACAGTTTCATCACTCCAAAAAGAAGTCCCACACCCATTAGCATTTTCTTCTTCCTTCTCCCAGTCCCTGACAACCATTAATGTACTTTCTGTCTCTTTTGCCTTCTTTGGACATTTCATATAAATGAGAGCATACAATATGTGGCCTTTTGTGTCTGGTTTCTTTCATTTTAGCATAATGTTTTCAAGGCTCTTCCATGTCTCAGCATATATCAGTAATTCATTTATTTTTACAGCTGGGTAATATTCCTTTGTATGAATAATATCACATTTGTTTATCTATTCATCAGGTGATGGACACTGGACTGCTTCTACTTTTTGGCCATTATGAATAATACTTCTAAGAACATTTGTGTACAAGTTTGTGTGGGCATATATTTACAATCTCTTTGGTATATACCTAGGACTGGAACTGTTGAATCCAATGGTAACAGTTTAACTTTCAGTAACTAGAGAGTCAGATTTTACTGCTTCATGTAGGCCATAGAATTATTTTGCATTTATCTTTGTTGAACAACAGGAAACTATTGGGTTGTCAGAAAAGTCATGATACATTTTTGCAATGAAAAACAGAAAAAAATACGTCATGACTTTTATGACAGCCTAATAGTAAAGGACTTTTAAAAAGGGCATGGTATTATTTGACTTACATTTTCAATACCTGTTTTGACCACTATGTGGAGAATGGGTTGAAAGAAGACAATAATGGATAAAGGAAAATTAATTAGAAGTCTATTGCAAGACTTAGGGAAGCAGATGATGGCTAGAAATAGAGAAGGTAGTGGCAGTGGATTTGGGAGGACACAGATAGATTTGAGACATGCTTGGAAGTAAAATTAACCTAATGTCATCATTGATTAGATATTGCAAGAGAGAGGGAGGTGTTAAAGATGATTCACAGGTTTGCAATTACTAATGACCTCTGCTAGAACAATTTCCATAGATTGGTAGGAGAGAAAGCCAGATAGCAATGCATCAATTCAACAAATATTTATGGAGTAACGACTATGTACGAAGTATAGATGATATATAGTAGTGCATAGAATAGACAAAAGTCCCTGTCCTCATAGAGCTTAAAATTTGGCAGGGGAAGAAAGAGATTGTGCAAAAGAAGTCAAATAAATCAATCATATAGTATTTTGCAAAATGATAAGTGTTACAGATAAAAATTATTTGAAATAGTAAAGCTTATCTCTAAATAAATGATAGCAATAAATATTAAATGAAACCACTGAGTACCACATACTGTTTGTTCTATGTGCTCTGCATATATTTACTCATATACAAGGTGTGATCAAACAATACAGTGAATGTTTAAATAAAAAAATTACTACAATATAAAACACTTTGCCATCAACCTCCCACAAAATACTCCCTCTCACTTTGAATACACTTAGCCCATCCTTTTTGCCACCTTCTGAAGCAGTTCTGGAAGTCCTATTTTGTGAGTGTCTTTAGTTTGTTCTCATGGCTGCCTTGATATCTTGAATTGATTCAAAGTGTTTACTTTTCATGGTCATTTTGACTTTGGGGAAGAACCAGAAGTCACACAGTGCCACATCTCATGAATAAGGTGAATGTGGACACACCATAATGTTATTATTTATCAAAAATTGCCATACCAGAAGCAATGTGTGACATGAAACCTTTGCATTGTGACCACAAAATACAGTGAATGCTGTTGCCAAGTGGCATCCAATGGTAAGACAGGGATCTTCAATAGGGAAATAGGGCATTAAACCTTAGTAACAGTGTGTTGTCACTGTGTGACAATTTCCCACTTGGCCATTGCAGTCTGTCGTGTGTGAGCTACAGTTGAGAGAAGTTGTGTTTTCAAGTGTACCACAAATCATCCTCCATCATGACAATGCTCAGTGTCACACATCACTTCCGGTATGTGGCAATTTTTGTCAAAAACATCATGGTGTGTCCCCCTCCACCGTATTCACTGGATCTGGCACCATGTGACTTTTGGCTCTTCCTCAAAGTCAAAATGATTCAGGACACAGAGGAAGCCATGACAGCATAAATAAAGACATGCTCTAAACAAGATATCCAAAACTGCTTCAGAAAGTGGCAAGAATGGCGGGATGTGTGTTCAAAGCGAGGGGGAGCAATTTGAAGGGGATTAATGGCAATGTGTTTTTTACTGTAATGTTTTTTATTTAAACAGTCATAGTTTTTTTATCACACCTCATAAACTTTACAACACTATGAGATAAGAACAACTCTTATTCCCATTACACAAATATGAAAACTAAGGCACATACTTTTTTTAAGTAAGCCCATGTTCACTCAGTTTGTAATTGAAATGGTGGAAATTCAAACTAAGATTTCTGGCTCCAAAGTTTGAGCTTGTGACCACTACCTATACTGAAAATGAGATATAGAATACTGTCTATCTCAATATGTAGCACCAAAGGAAGATTTTATTTTTAATCAAAGCTATTTAAGTATATTTATAGAATAAGTCATAGGAGGTAATGAAGACTGCAATCATTTATAGAGGGAATTATTTTTTAAAATCTCAGGAAACTAAGAGGTTTAGAGAAGAAAATGGTGTTTGGGATACTTTCTAAGGGTAAAATTATCTTATGTATATTACCTGTTTCTAATATTCAAGTGGAGAGGGTTAAAGAGGAGCCTCACTCTGGCACTTTGGGTATATTTTTAGTCAGCCTCTCTAGATTATTCTGCCTATTGGTCCTCTTGGTCCTCCAAAAATCCACATGAAAAAAAGAAATACATATACAAATATAAGTAAGATAAGAAATATACAAATAAGCCTGAAGCTTACACTGAAGCAGAATAATCAAAGCTAAGTTACAGTGAGGTACCACAAAGGGAAGAAAAACTTTCAGTGCAGAACTTCCCTCTCCTTCATGATTTTTTTCTGGAAAATCCTCGAATGAGGTCCAAAAGTGTGGGGATTAGTCAAGAGCCAACTTTCCCTACTTCAATTGCTGTCTCCCATTTCTTAGTCAATATTGTAACTAATATCACCAAGATGACCCCAACACCTCAGAACTTAGTCCAGTTCCTTTATTTGGTGTGGAAATATTGTGACCTCCTTCTTTATATACAGATCTGGATATGCAGAGGGAATGAAGGTGAATAATTGTGGTCAGGTGAGAATCCAACTACCACAAGAACTCAATAAAAGGAAAGTTCCAAAAAATAAAGTATTGAACTACACTGAATATTAATATCTGGCTACAGTAAGCAAGGCTTACTAAACATTAACTCAGAAAAAGGTATCCTGTAGTATCAAGCTAGAGAAAAATGCTGAGGCATAAATGTGCCCTTTTTAATCTCTAAAAGCTCAACCCACCATCTGCCTCTTTAATGCATGAACAATTTTTGGAAAGGGCCAGGAAAGAGCAAACCTCTTGATTTAAAAAGAACAGGGAGATGAGAAAAATGACGAACCTGGGGACATGTTCTATAAAAATTCTGTGGATGTTAGTACTCCCTTTTTTATTCTTGAACTGACATGAGTCAGCCACCCCCACCAAAGAATATGCTTCCAAAGCTGCCTGCCTACTTAAATTAATCACATCAAGATTTAAAAATCTTAAATGAGTTTGGAAAGGGTTGATTTTGATTGAGAATGAGTGGGTTAAGGGGATGTTTAAGGACTAGTACCTGCTAATTATCTTCCTCATACCGCAGGCTTCTATAACCAGTACCAATTGCAGACTCTCTAGTGTTGAACACTAAAACTGGCTAATCCCAGTCTTAGAAAACCTACCCCAATTTAGGGGGAAAAATGACCAGCCACCAGTATGAGCTGCAGCATGCAGTTTTATTTACCCCAAGATAAACAACTCAGGGCAAAATTTGGGATTTTTCTTGGAAAAAAATATCATTTGTGGAATAGTAAAAAGAATGGAGACTGTTACAAAAATGAAATGCTTGCCACATGGAAATATAATTTATGTACAGCTATTGCTGAAAGACTAAGGGATGAAAGGATCCATAGTGTGGGAAGCCATTTTATTCTCTAGCAATGGTATTGAAAAGGTAAAAGCCTACAAACACTAGTGTACATTTTTTATTTAATTAGTTTCAGTTATACAACACAGGGCAATAGTTATATGTTTTACCCCTCAAAGTGACAAACCCCTCCCCCAATCCGCTGCCTCACTCCCCCCCCGATATCATACATATCTATTACAATTCCCTTGACTCCACTCCCACACTATACTCCACATCCCGTGACTCTCTCTCTCTCTCTCTCTCTCTCTCTCTCTCTCTCTCTATATATATATATATATATATATATATATATATATATATATATATATATTCTATTACAGTCGACATACAATATTACACAACATCAGCTTCAGGTGTACAGTGCAGTGATCAAGCCTCTTCCCCATCCATGAAGTAGTCTCCCTAACAAGACTTGTGGCCATCTGACACCCTACAAAATATTTACAACATTATTAATTATATTCCCCAGACTGTCTTTCATATCCTTGTGGCAATATTGTAGTTACGTATTTATTCACTCTAATCCCTTCTCCTTCTCCCTCATCCCACCCCCCTCCCAACTAGCAACCATCAGTTTTTCCTCTATATCTCTGAGACTATTTCGGTTTACTTTGCTTGTTCTTTCAGTTTTTTAGATTCCACATATAAGTGAGATCATATGGTATTTGTCGTCCTCCGACTGAATTATTTCACTTAACATAATGTTCTCTAGGTCCATCTATATTGTTGCAAATGCAATGATTTCACTCTTTTTTATTGCAGAGTAATACTCCATTGTATAAATGTACTACAGTTTCTTAATCCAGTCGTCTACCGATGGGCGTATTGGTATTTCCAAGTCTAGGGTATTGTAAATAGCTCTGTGATAAACATAGGGCTGCATATATTTTTTCAAATTAGCGTCTTGGGTTTCTCTGGATAGATACCCAAGAGTGGAATTGCTGGGTCATACAGTAGTTCCATTTCCAGTTTTTCAGATACCTCCATACTGATTTCCATAATGGCTGCACCAATCTGCAGTCCCACCAACAGTGCACCAGGGTTCCCTTTTCTCCACAATCTCACCAGCACTTGTTGTTTGTTGATTTATTGAAGATAGCCATTCTGACCAGAGAGAGGTGGTATCTCATTGTGGTTTTTATTTGCATTTATCTAGTGATTAGTGAGGTTGAACATTTTTTCATATACCTGTTGGCCACCTGTATGTCCTCTTTAGAGAAGTGCCTCTTCATATCCTCTGCCCTTTTTAAAATTGGATTGTTTGTTTTTTTTGGTGTTGAGTTGAATGAGTGTTTTATAAATTTTGAATATTAACCTCTTATCAGATATATCGTTAGCAAATATGTTCTCCCATTCAATAGTCTGCCTTTTTGTTTTATTGATGATTTCCTTTGCTGTGAAACAACTTTTAAGTTTGATGTAATCCCATAGGTTTATTTTTTCTTTTATTTTTCTTGCCCAAGGGGATATATTAGTAAAAATATCACTGAGGGTAATGTCTGCAAATTTACTCCCTATGTTTTCGTCTAGGAGTTTTATGTTTTCAGGTCTTACATTTAAGTCTTTAATCCATTTTTAATTTCTTCTCATATATGGTGTACTTAGGTGGTCCATTTTCATTTTTTTGCATGTGTCAGTCCAATTTTCCCAGCACCATTTGTTAATTAGACTATCTTTACTCCAATGTAAATTCTTGCTTCCATTATCATAGATTAAGTGACCATATATAAATGGGCTTATTTCTTGGCTCTCCATTCTGTTTCATTGATCTATGTTTTTGTTTTTATGCCAGTACTGTACTGTTTAGATTACTATAGCCTAGTAGTATGATTTGATGTCAGGTAGCATGGTACCTCCCACTTTGTTCTTATTTCTCAAGATTGCCGTGGCTATTAGATTGCCGTGGCTATTAGGGGTCTTTTATGTTTCCATATAAATTTCAGGATTATATGTTCTATTTCTTAGAAAAATGTCCTTGGTGGTTTGATAAGAATTGCATTGAATCTATATATTGCCTTAGGTATTATTGACATTTTAACTATATTAATTCTTCCTATCCATGAACATGGTATGTATTTCCATTTATTTGTATCTTCTTTGATTTCTCTCTTCAACGTCTTATAATTTTCTGAGTACAGGTCTTTTACTTCTTTGGTTAAATTTATTCCTAGGTATTTTATTGTTTTTCAAGCAATTGTAAGTGGGAATGATTTCTTGATTTCTTCTACTGATAGTTTATTATTGGTGTATACAAATGCAACTGATTTCTGAATATTAATTTTGTATCCTGCTACCTTACTACATTCACTTATCAGTTCTAACTGTTTCTCAGTGAGGTCTTTGGGATTCTCTGTATATAGCATCATGTCATCTGTATGTAGTGACAATTTTACTTCCTCCTTTCCAATTTGGATGCCTTTGGTTTCATTTTCTTGTCTGATTGCTGTAGCTAGAACTTCCAGAACTATGTTGAATAGAAGTGGTGAAAGTGGGCAGCCTTGTCTTGTTCCTGATTTTAAGGGGAAAGCTTTCAGCCTTTCCCCATTGAGTATGATGTTGGCTGTGCACTTATTATATATGGCCTTTATTAGGTTGAGATATGATCCCACTATTCCCTCTTTGCTAAGAGTTTTTATCATAAATGATTGCTGGATTTTGTCAAATGCTTTTTCTGCATCTATTGATATGATCATATGATTTTTGTTTTTCATTTTGTAAATGTGATATATTACGTTAATTGATTTGCGGATATTGAACCAACCTTGCATACCAGGAATGAATCCCACTTGATTGTGGTGTATGATGTTTTTAATGTGATGCTGAATTTGGTCTGCTGGTATTTTGTTGAGGATTTTTGCATGTATGTTTATTAGGAATATCAACCTGTAGTTTCTTATTTTTTGTAATATCTTTGTCTGATTTTGGGATCAGAGTAATAGTGGCCTCATGAAATGTGCTTGGGAGCCTTCCCTCCTGCATTTTTAGGTATAGTTTGAGAAGAATAGGTATTAATTCTTTTTTTTTCTTTCTTTTCTTTTATTTTCTTTTCTTACATTCAGTATTATTTTATATTAATTTCAGGTGTACAGCATAGTGGTTAGACATTTATATAATGTAAGAAGTGATCCCCCTGACTAGTCTAGTACCCATGTAGTATTAATTCTTTTTTGAATGTTTTATAAAATTCACCTGTGAATTCATCTGTTTCAGGACTTCTGTTTGTTGGAAGCTTGTTGAGTGCTGATTCAGTTTGTTTGGTAGTCATCAGTCTGTTTAGACTTTCTGTTTCTTCTTGGTTCAGACTTGGTAGATTGTATGCTTCTAGAAATTTTTCCATTTCTTCCAGATTGTTGGAATTTGTTGGTATATAGTTATTCGTAGTATTTTCTCAAAATTTTCTGTATTTCTGTGGTATCTGTTTTCACTTCTCCTCTTTCATCCCTGATTTTATTAATTTGGGTCCTCTCTCTCTTTTTCTTGGTGAGTCTAGCTAAGGGTTTGTCGATTTTGTTTATCTTTTCAAAAAACCAGCTCTTGGTTTCATTGATCTTTTGTATTTTCTTTTGGTCTCTATTTCATTTATTTCTGCTCTGGTCTTTATTATTTCTTTGCTTGTACTTCATTTGGGCTCATTTTGCTGTTCTTTTTCCAGTGTCTGTACATGCACAGATAGTCTGTTGATATGAGATTTTTCTTGTTTCTTTAGATAGGCCTGTATTGCTATGGATTTCCCTCTTAGGGTTGCTTTCACTGCATCCCATAGATTTTGTGTTGTTGTGTTTTCACTTTCATTCATCTCGTGATAGCTTTTGATTTGTTCCTTGATCTCATTTTTGATCCACTCACTATTTAGTAGCATGTTATTCAGCCTCCATGTGTTTGTGTGCTTTCCAGGTTTCTTTTTATAATTGATTTCTAGTTTTATAGCATTGTGGTCAGAGAAGATGCTTGATATGATTTCAATCTTCTTAAATTTATTGAGACTGGTTTTGTGCCCTAACATGTGGTCTATCTTGGAAAATGTTCCATGTGCACTTGAGAAGAATGTATATTCTGTTGCTTTGGCGTGAAATGCTCTAAAAATATCAATTAAATACAGCTGGTCTAAAGTGTCATTTAAGGCCACTGTTTCCGTGTTGATTTTCTGTCCTGAGGATCTGTCCATTGGTGACAACGGAGTGTTGAAGTCCCCTACTACGATAGTATTGCTGTTGCTCTCTGTCTTTATGTCTGTCAAAATTTGTTCTATATATTTAGGAGCTCCTATGTTGGGTGCATAGATGTTTACTAGGGTTACGTCCTCTTGTTGAATCGATCCTTTTATTATTATGTAGTGTCCTTCTTTATATTTTATGTAGTCTTCATTTTAAAGTTTATTTTGTCTGAAATAAGTATTGCTACCCCCGCTTTTTTCTCATTTCCAGTTGCGTGAAATATCTTATTCCATCCCTTTACTTTCAGTCTGTGTGTGTCTCTTGATCTGAGATGAGTCTCTTGTAAACAGCATATGCATGGGTCCTGTTTTCTTATCCACTCAGCCACTCTATGTCTTTTGATTGGAGCATTTAGCCCATTAATATTTAAAATGATTATTGATAGGTGCATGTTTATTTCCATTTTGTTATTTGTATTTCTGGTCTTCCTTAGTTAGCTTGTTTTACCCTTTCTATTGTTTAAAAAAGCCCTTTAAACATTTCTTGCAATGCCGGCTTGGTGGTATTGAATCCCTTCACCTTATTCTTTTCTGAGAAGTTCTTTATCTTTCCAATTTTAAGTGATAGCCTTGCTGGGTAGAGCAGTCTTGGTTGTTGGCCTTTATTTTGCATCACTTTGAATGTTTCTTGCCACTCTTTTCTGGCCTGTCTTTTCTGTAGGAAAGTCAGCTGTTAGTCTTATAGAAGTTACTTTGTATGTAACCTGCTGTCTTTCTCTTGCTGCTTTTAGGATCCTGTCTTTAACTTTTGCCATTTTTACTATGATGTGTCTTGATGTGGAACTGTTTGGGTTCAGCCTGTTTTGAACTCGGCACGTCATGGGCTTGTATGTCGATTTCCATCACCAGGGTAGGAAAGTTTTCAGTCATTATTTTTACAAATACATTCTCTATCCCTTGCTTTTTCTGTTCTCTTGCTGGTAATTCTATGATGTGAATGTTGTTGCGCTTGATGTTGTCCCACAGGTCTCTTAAACTATTTTAATTGTTTTTTATTCTTTTTTTCCTTTTATTGTTTTAACTGAGTGATTTTGCTATTTTGTCTTCTAAATCGCTGATCCGATCTTTTGCTTCATCTAATCTACTGATGATCCTTTTGAGTGTCTTCTTCATTTCACTTATTTTATTTTTAGTTCTAACTGGTTGTTTTTTATGATTTCTCCATCCTTCTTTATGTCCTCACTAAGTTCTTTAAACTTTCTTATCATCAGTGTTCTAAACTCTGCCTCTGAAAGGTTGGATACCTCTGTTTCTTTTAGTTCCCTTTCTAGAGGTTTCTTCTGATCTTTCACTTGGGACATGTTTCTTTGTTTCTTCATCCTGCCTGTTGCTCTGTGATTCTTTCGATGTATTAGGTAGATTTCCTATGCCTCTCAGTCGTTGCTGGGTACTCTTGTAGTATATGTCTTTTTTATTCGGATTGCACAGTCTCTGTATTCTCCTGTCTTGTGTGTTCCAGAGGTGTCACTGTTGAAGTTAATTTTTTATTGCTTTTGGCTTGTCAGAGGGTGAGATTGACCCTCAGACTGATTAGCTGGGAGAATTAGCTCTGTTCACAGTGTACGAGATGCTGTGTGTAGGTGGACCCCCTCAGAGGAGGTTTGGCCACTGTGGGCTGTTGTATCTGTGGAAAGTGTCTTTTGAGAGTGCAACTTGTAGGTCCAACCAGGTGGTACCCTGGTTTTGTCTAACATTTGCCTCTGGGTATATTGGTTCTTGTCTCTTGGGCGGGGCTTCCACTCAGAGCCATTGCAGACCTGCCTGTTACCAGTCCATAGGTACCTGTTAGGTGCCTCAAGGCTGTATGCAGTTGGCTACTGCCTGTGCTGAACCTAAGGTGATGTGGGGATGGTCTCTGTGTGAATTGAAGCTGGTTGTCCCTTATATTGGTCCTGAGGCATTTCAGGAAATGGCCCGGGGCCTCCTAGGCCTGTTGCCACTTCTCAGATGCCAGTTAGGCACATCTATTGAAAGAGGCTCTTTAGGGGCATGTGTCTGGCTATTTGACTGTGTATTGAGGGTGCCTCTGAGATGTGACACTAGTTTGGCAGGACGTAGTTCATGTGGGTTATGTGATGTGATTGGTAGTTTATAAGACTTTAATGCAGATTCAGGTCTTACACCAATACCAGGCCTGTGACCCCCTTGTATAGTGTCCCAAGGGCACTACATCCAGCCTCTACTTCACGCTTACAGATTCATAAAAGCTGCTCCTGAGTGGCCGTGGTGCAGAACACTATGAAGATGACTACAGGGCTCTGAAGACCACCTTCTATTGTAAAAAACCTTTTCCACTGTTTCTGGGGACAGGACCAGTCACCCTGTCACCCTGATTGCTGTTGGCAATGAAGCTGTAGGTGGGTGAGGTGGTGTAAAGGCTGTGGTCAGTGGTTTCTACAAACTCAGTGCAGTCTCAGATCCTGGACCAGTGCCAGGTCCATGTCCACTTCATAAAACAAAAACAAAACAAGGCCACCCTACTACACCAAAAAAACAAATACACTCCCACAGAAACTCAATAAGCAATGATCAGACAGGAGAAACAAAAGTATATCAAAGAGACACAAACACAAACACAAAAACATGAAAACAAGGCAGAATAATAGTGACCAAAGCAATATCCAGATAAACAAGTCTGAGAAACAATGACAAAAACAAAACAGATTGTAAAAAAAAGAAAGAAGTAAAAAAGTGAAAGAGAAAGGAAATAAAATAATAATAATAAAGAAGAAAAGGAGGAAGAAAAAAAGATTTAAAAAGAAACCAAGACTCTCCGCCCAGTTTTATCTGCAGACCACTTGCTCAGCAATTGAGTCTCCGGGCAACTCAGCACCAGCTATGTTGGGGGGAAGGGCTCAATGAGTAATGCACTGGCTTCCTTCTCAGGCTTGCAGTGAGCTTCCTGCAATTGGCTTCTGTGTTCTCTGGAACCGTGCTCATCACAAAAAATCTTCACAGGTTGTTGTGGGCTGTCTGTTGCTGCAAAAAAAACCTCTATGGCCTGTGGAGGTGGGAGCGAGGCACGAGGGGATCAGGGTGCCCCTGGCAACACAGCTCTAGGTGGGCAGAGCAGGCCCCAAAAACAGTATGGGTTGTGGTCAGTTGCCCCCACCAAGTCAGAGCAGCATGCACACCTGCACTGGCAACCAGCCAGCACAAATGCATCAGGAATTCCCCGGCTGGATAATGCAGGCTCACAGCTCCCATCTCAACACTCCCAGGAAAACTCCCAGTCTTAGCCTTTCCTAATCAACAACTCACAGATTAGGCAGAGCTGCCCGACAGCCAATCACCGACCTGACAACTTTGCACGTGCAGTGTGAAGAGAGAGGACTCGAGGCAGCCCGCGCACTCCCGTGTCTCAATGAGCAGCCTGTTGGAGCAGGAGTGTGTCTGTCAGGTGTTTCCCTCACTATGCAGCACAAGCAGTGCAGAGAGCGTGGACCCAAGGCAGCATGTGCACGCATGCACACACACACACACACCTGCGTCAATTCCACCAGACAAATGTGGTCCCAGAAATGACCCTCTGTGAAAGGGCGCAACCCTGAAAAAATGGTGCCCTCCTGTACACTACTCATGTGCAAGATCCACACCAGGAAACCAATGGTCCCAAAACTTCCAGCTCCCATGCGGAAGGAACTCAGTTCAGTCCTTCTCCACAGGCGCCTTTTCCCAGCTCACACAGCTACTCCCTCCACTAGGAACCAGCTGAGTGGTCACCGGTGAGTGAGTTCATGTGCCAGCTCCACTGGTTCTCTAGCCACCCTCAACCTCACTGAATTGAGCAAAGAGAGTCCTCACTAATTTCTACTGCCAGCTATCATGAAAATTATCTTCCCTGGAAAGGTGACTCTGGGCTGGTGAGCTCATTGTGGGGCCACAGGGTCTCTCCCCCAACTACAGAAGCCTCTCCATGACTGAGGTTTCCCTCATGGAGTTCGCCCTCTCTCATATCGGCCCCTTCTACCAGACTCAATGTGGCCTCTTAAAATCCTTTGTTTAGAGGTCCTGTTCATCTAGTGTTCAGGGGACTTCTGAGGTTGAATGTTGTATAAATAATTTGTAACTTTAGTGTGATCCTGGGAAGCAGTTGGCACAGCTTCCATCTATTCTGCCATCTTACTGGAAGTGTAGTGTACATTTTTATAAATGACTCTTATCTCTCTTCTCTCTTCCACTCACCTTTTGGCTGAAATCTAAATATGTATGTATACTAAATTTCTATTTTTCAGTGATATAAAAAAAGAATAATAGTTATCATTTCAGTATATATATATATATATATATATATATATATATATAATCCATATGGTAAAATTTCCCAATTCCCATAAAACACATATCTCCAGCATTTCTACCAGTTGCAAAAGTGCTAGATTCAAAGGTTTGGCAGTTAAACCTCTTGGCCTATGAAGCCAAATAAGTAAGTGAAGACTGAATGAACATCCTCAAGGTCCTTTTTTCAAAGAAAAAATATTTATGTTCCAACCTAGGAAATCTAGGCAAATAACAAAAATTTTTCTTGAACACTGCGGTCCAAGTTAACAGCATGATAAACCTAAACAAAGGTTTGGTTTATGACATAGGAGACAGTTTTTCCTCTTTTCCTGTCTGAGGAAGCACTTCTTAAATCATGCCTAAAGTATCAGCAGAACTGGTAACATTGAGAAGCTAATAAGACAGGCAAAGTGAAGACATATTAAAGGTATGGGAGCTTCCCCTTCATTTACCTCTCACCCCACTGAAGCAAAATGCATTCCTTCATAATACAAACAATCTTGCATATACACAGGCATATAAGAAATGCAAAGATGAAACGGTTGAAGTTATGGGCTAAGGATTAATATCATCAGCCAAAAGTTACTTATCATTATATTCTATTTTTCTTACATTCCCATTATGAGCACATGACTCTAAAATTCATTCAGGAACATATATAACTGAATCAAGGAGCATTTCTATTATATTCAGATAAAAGTAGAACTAAAAATTCAGTAAAAAAAGAAATATAGTTCTAATAGTTAAACAATATAAGGTTAGGGTTCCAGTCAAGACAGTGATGGTGGAGTACATACACACTGTGCTTCCCTCCTGCCATGACCACATAAAAATTACAACCAAACTACAGAATAACTTTCATTGAGAATTGTCTGAAGTCTAGCTAAACAGAAGTCCTATAATGAAGTATATGCAGAAGAAGCCATGTCAAGACTGGTAAAAGAGGTAGAGATGTGAAATGGGCTAGTCCACACCCATGTATGGCAGTTAAAAATTGGGAGTGATATATCAGCTGTAGAGGCCCTGTGTGAAAAGTGTGGAGTCCTGGCCCCATAACAGGCTCCCCAGATCAGGGATCTAGTGCTGGGAAGAGGATTTTCCCATAACTTTTGGCTGTGAAAACCAGCAGAGATGTGGCTTATTGAAATGGATGGTACTGGAGTCCAAGGAATTCCCCTTAAAGAGCCCACACACGAATTTACATGCTGATGGACTCACTGACTCTGAGCTCCAGAACTGGTGCAGCAGCTTGAAAGGCATGAGGGACATACAGGAAGGAACTGAGTTATCTGGTTATAAGGTGAGGTCTGGAGAAGCAGGTTTCTCCCACACAGAAATGCTGGCAGAAGTCATTGTTCTTTGTTGAGAATTCTCCCCACCCAGACTGAAGATGCAGGCAGGTGCCATATATGAGTCTTCACCAACCTAGCTAATACTGTTTGCCCTGCCCTGGAGAGTCTCTGAGACCCCATCCAACTTGCACGCACAACTAAGCCAATTCCAGTGGATTTTACATACAAATAGCCTGTCTTGGGATATCATGAGGAGGTTCCTAAAATATCTCAAATGTTCAGAAACACCAAACAAAAAGCATCAGACTTCCACGTGCCCTGTACTTCTTGCTAAGTAGCCCCAAGCACAATACTAGTGGAAGCCAGTCTCAGTTCATACCTTAGTTGCTCCCAGGCACTTCCAAGCTCAGCACAAGTGGCAACCATCTTCAGATCACTTTATAGCTCATACTAAGTGGCCCCAGACAAGGCACAGGCAGCAGCTAATTTTGACCTGCACCAGAGCCCGTTCCACAATACCACAAACCCAACACACCCAGTGGCCACCATCAGACAACATCAGACCACCACACAAATATCTCCACAAATGGCACACCCAAATGGCAGGCCCAGCAGAGACAAGAGCCCTGCTAAAGTGAGTCCTGCTCTATAGGGTCAGCCCCTGCACAACAGCTCCTCTACGGTAGTCATGCCCAGTTTTTACAACCAATCAACCTGAGGGTCAATCCCTCTAATTGATGTGAAAACAGCCACAAAGTCTCAACTACAATAGGAGGGCACACACAACACACAAGGAGCACACCTACATTATTTGGCCCAGGTGACCAGGAGACTACACTACTGGGCCCCACAGGACACCTACTTCATAAGACCACTCTACAAACACAGGGAGGCATATTAGCTTTACTTAATACATGGAAACAAAGTGACACAGCTAAAATGAGGAGACAAAGAAACATGTCGCAAATTAAAGAACAGAACAAAGCTCCAGAAAATGAACTAAATGAAATCTAGGCAAGTGATCTACCAGATACAGGGTTAAAAACATTGGTAATAAGAATGCTCAGTGATCTCAGTGAGAACTTCAACAAACAGAAAGGAAACATAAAAGTGGAGATAGAAAACAAAAAAAATAGTCAGGAATGATGTATACAATAACTGAAAGGAAGAATACATTAGAGAAAATCAACAGTAGATTAGATGAACAAGAGGATCAAATCAGCGAATTGGCAGATGAGGTAGCAAAAAACATTCAATTAGAACAGAAAAAAGAAATAACAATCCAAAAAGATGAGGATTGTTTAAGAAACCTATGGGAGGGATGACGTAATAGAAATGGTTGCATGGGGCAGCCAAGTTGCGAGTTGGTTAGGAGTTGGCTTGGGATGCCAAGTCTGAGCAGCAGGGCCCCAGTTGGGATCCTATATGAGGGCCACTGACGCTGCACCCTCTACAGCTGAGATGCTGTACAACAGCTCGACCTGGACCTGGGCTGCCATGAGTTGCTCGCAACGGCATAGGTTGCAGTGCGACTGGCCAGCAGTGGGTGTGAGCTTTCATGAGCTGCAGTGAGCTGACATGAGCAGCTGTCCAATGGCCAATGAGTGACTGCCTCACCCAGGAAGAGCGCAATGATAATACCAACAAGGGCCAGTGAAGCAACGTCCTTCACAACTAGACTGAAGAAAAAAAGGACAGCCACTTCTCTGTTTCCCTTCCCCGATTCCACAATGCTGTTCCCCTCCCCCAATTCACCAATAAAATCTTAAAAAAAAAAAGAAATGGCGTCATGAGGTGAGCCTCTAAAAATATTCAATGAATTTAAAATAAATTGAACAACTACAAATCCACAAAGGACTCCATGTGAGCATACAGGCAAGACTAAGAGATGCAAAACTGAAATCATCTAAAGGCAGGCAAATTGGGCAAACAGGGTAGGAGAGAAGAAGAAAGAGCGGAAACATGAACCGTGTGGGCAAAGGGTGCAGACCTGAGCTTGAGCTCAAAGTTCCCTGCATTCCGGAGCAACCACAGCCATGGGAGAGGGAAGGATTCGGACTGCAAGCACTCGCCTTATGGACCACAGTCCCGCTTGAGGATCAGCATATAGCACAGCTGAACGCAATACTCATGACAGAGATCTCGAAGCAAAGACTGAGGGAAGAAGAGTGGAAACAATGGTTTAAGCACTTATGCCAAGCAAAAGATGGAAAGAATAGGAACGGAGTCTAGCTGACCACTTTCCACACTTCCAGAGCTCAACTCACCCCGAACTGCTCAGTGCTAGAAGTGGAACAGTAGCAGTTTCAGGTTTAAAAAAAAAAGCAGAATATTTGCAGTTCTCAAAACTGTGGCATGCAGCCACAGACTCATAGCACAACTAGTTTTGGTGAACAGGAGAGAGCCTTGGGTGCAGTACTGGCTGTACAGGTGGTTGGCTCATTGCTCAAAGCCACCTCTCACAACCCACCCCACCCCTGCCACTAGCTATCTGAGTAGATCCCTGCAAGGGTAAACAGAGCTGCTGAAACACACAGGCTCTGAATCTGGTGAAAAGAGAGCTTTGGAATTTCAGAAGTTTGCAACATCCTCTAATGGAGGAGGTGCCTTGAGACCAAGGCAAGCTGATCACAGAGAAGAAGATCACCTTCCAAGAAACCCTCACATTGTATGAAAAGCTGGAGCAGTAAAGAGAAAATATAACACTACAGCATGAAAGTGAATAAAAGGCTACAGTAGGAGACAAAATAAAGCATTCTACCAACACCTACTGGAAAGCAAAAGAAAGACCTCTTTCTAACAACCTATTGCAGAACCCACTTCTGTAGATGCCTAGGGAAAAGAAATAATAATTCATTAACTGCCATGAATAACCAAGATAGCAAGGCATCACAGAAAGAAAATGAAAAATCTCCAGAAAATGAACTCAAAGACATGGAAATATGTGACTTAAATGACAGAGAATTCAAGATTGCATTCCTGAAAAAACTCAATGATTTGCAAGAAAACACAGAAAAGCAGTTTAATGAACTCAGAAACACAATAAAAAACCAAAATGAACATTTTACTAAAGAGATGGAAATTTAAAAAAGAACCAAATAGTATTTCTGGAGATTAAGAACTCAATATAAGAAATGAAGAATGAAACAGCCAGCTTAGGTAATAGAGCTGACCAGATGGAAGAAGGAATCAGTGACATCAAAGATAGAAATCTGGAAATGACACAGATCAAATAAGAAAGAGACTTAGAGTTAAAAAAATGAAAGAACTCTAGAAGAACATTCTGATGCCATCAGAAAGAACAATATAAGAATAATGGGTATACCAGAAGGAGAAGAAACAGAGAAGGAAACAGAGAGTATATTGAAACAAATAGTCAATGAAAACTTCCCAAACCTGTGGAAAGAATTGGGTACTCGAATCTAGGAAGCAAATAGAACAACTAATTACCTCAATCCCAACAGACCTCCTTTAAGGCATATTGTATTGAAGCTGTCAAAAATTAATGACAGAGAAACAATCCTCAAGGCAGCCATAGAAAAGAAGACAGTAATCTACAAAGGAAAGCCCATTAGATTATCATCAGATTTTTCAGCAAAATTCTACAAAGCAGGAGGGAGTAGAATCGAATATTCAAACTACTGAGAAAGAGAAAATATGAGCCAAGAATAATAGATCCAGCAAAGATATCCTTTACATATGAAGGAGGAATGAAGACCTTTCCAGATATACAGAAGCTGAGGGAATTTTCTAAAACATGACATGCACCACAAGAAATACTGAAGGAGGCTATTCGACTGGAAACAAAATACAAAAGAATACAAAACCATCAGTAGTATTTCAAACATAAAGAAAGAATCAGGAAATGTCAGACCCTACACAAGATAAGACAATATACACTTAAACATAACATACAGAGTAAAGAAGAAAAATAAACATTTTTTTTAAAGAAGAGGAAAAAGACAACTTGCTACTGCAGCACAGAAATCAATTTACAGCATAAATATGAATAATTGTGACAACAAAAACTTAAAAAGGGAGAGAGTAAAGGTCTGAACTACTACAAGGGAACGGAGAGAAGAAGCTTGCTGAAGAAAATGGAATACTCAAAATATGAAAATATCTTCTACACAAACTTAATGGTAACCACCCCCAAAAAAATCCAAACTGAAATACATAACATAAAATAAAAGAAATAAGGGGACAATCATAAAATACCGCCACACTGAGATAATAGACAGCAACAAAAAAGCAAAGAAACAGTGCAGACGCAGTGCTACAAGAAAACCAAAATAGAACGATAGGAAATCCTCATATATCAATAAACACCCTAAAGGTAAATGAATGAACTCACCAATAAAAAGGCACAGAGTAGCAGATTGGATAAAAACAACTAAAGCCAATCATATGCTGCCTTACAAGAGACACATCTTAGCTATAAGAACAAACATGGACTCAAATTGAAAGGGTGGAAATTGACACTCCAAGCAAATGTTATTCAGAAAAAAGCAAGTGTAACCATACTGATCTCAGATGAAACAGACTTCAGGATAAAATGGAACAAGACAAAAGATGGATATGTCATAATGATAAAGGGGACTATACAACGAGAAGATACAATTGTCATCAATATTTATGCCCCCAATCAGGAAACACTGAAATATACAAAGCAACTACTAACAGAACTAAAGGGAGAAATTGACCAAAACACAATTATAGTAGGATACCTAAATTCATCATTGACAGCTAGGGATAAATCATCCAAACAGAAAATAAATACAGAAATACCAGACTTAAATAATCCATTAGATGAAATGGACATAATTGACATTTATAGAACACTTCATCCTAGAACATCAGATGATACATTCTTTTCTGGTGTACTTGGAACATGCTAAAGGATACACCATATGTTGGGACATAAAACTAGCCTCAGCAAATTTAAGAAGATTGAAATCATTCGAAGCATATTCACTGATCACAAGTCTTTGAAATTGGATCTGAACTGAAAAAAGAAAGCAGGAAATTCCACAAATATGTAGAGATTAAACAATATACTTTTAAAGAACGACCAGTTCAAAAAAGAAATAACAGGAGAGATCAGAAGATACATAGAAACAAATGAGAATAAAAATACATACTACCAAAACTTTTGAGATGCAAGAAAATCAATTTTAAGAAGGAAACTTATATCATTACAGGCCTATCTCAAGAAACAAACAAAAAAAATCCCAGGTAAATAACCTCACGTTACACCTTAAAGAACTGGAAAAAGAATAACAAATATAACCCAAAGTAAGCAGAAGGAAGAAAATAATAAAAAATCAGAGCAGAACTAAATGCAATAGAAAACAAAAAGACAATAGAAAAAATTAATGCAACAAAAAGCTTGTTCTTTGAAAAGATTAATAAAATTGACAAACCCTTGGCTAGATTCACTAAGATAAAAAGACAAAAGACACAAATAAACAAAATCAGAAATGAAAGAGTGGAAGGTACCACAGGCACCACAGAAATACAAAGGATTAGCCAAGAATACTCTGAATGACTATATGTCACCAAATTCAAAAACCTAGAAGAAATGGACATGTTCTTAGAAATATATTGCCTTCCTAGGCTGAATCATGAAGAACTGGAAAATCTAAATGGATGGATCAACAGTAAGGAAATTGAATCAGTCATCTGAAACCTTCCCATAAGCAAAAGTTCAGGACCAGATGGCTTCACTAGTGAATTCAACCAAACATTCAAAGAGGATCTAATATCTGTGTTACTCAAACTCTTCATAAAAATTGAATAAAAGACATTACTCCCTAACTCATTTTATGAGGCCAACATACGCTGATACAAAAACCTTCTAAGGATAATACAAAAAAGAAAATTATAAACCAATATCTCTGATAAATACAGATGCAAAAATCCTAAACAAAATTCTAGCAAATAGAATGCAACAATGTGTTAAAAAAATTATACATCACGACCAAGTAGGGTTCATCCCAGGGGCACAAGGATGGTTCAACATATGCAATCGATCAATGTGATACACCACATAAACAAAATAAATACAAAAATCATATGATTATATCAATAGATGCAGGAAAAGCATTTTACAAAGCACAACATCCATTTATGATTAAAACATTGAATTAAATGGGTAGAGAAGAAAAATACCTTAACGTAATGGAGACCATATATGACAAACTCTCAGCTAATATCATAATTAACAGGGAAAATCTGAAACCCTTTGCTGTACATTCAGGAACACGACAGGGCTTTCCCCTATCACTTCTTCTTTTCAACATAGTATTGGAAATTCTAGGTAGTGCAATCAGGGAAGAGAAAGGGATAAAAGACAACTAAATAAGGAATGAAGAAATTAAATTGTCACGTTTTGCAGATGACATAATGCTATAAATAAAAAACCCTAAAGACTCTTCCAAAAAGCTATTAGAAACAGAAAATAAATACAGTGAAGTTGCTGGCTACAAAACAAACAAACAAAATCCATTGCATTCCAATATGCTAACAATGAAACCTCAAAAAAAGAATTTAAAAAATTCATTTTGCAATAGCAATAGAAAGAATAAAATGCCTAGGAATAAACTTAACCAAGGATGTGAAAAACCTACACACTGAAAGCTATAAGACATTTTTAAAATAAATAAGAAGATAGAAAGACGTGGAGAGACATTCCATGTTCATGGGTTGGAAGAATCACCATAGTTAAAATGTCCATATTACCCAAAGCAATAAACAGATTTAATGCAATCTCCATCAAAATCCCAATTGCATTTTCTAAAGTAATAAGAACAAAAAAATCATCACATTTTTATGGAACTACAAAAGACCCTGAATAGCCAAAGCAAGCCTAAGAAAAACAAGTAATGCTGGAGGTATTACACTTCCAGACTTCAGCTTGTACTAAAGGGAAACAGTAATCAAAACAGTTTGGTATTAAAGAAAAACAAACACACAGACCAATGGAATAGAATTGAGAACCTAGAAATAAACCCACATAAATATGGACAGATAATTTTTGACACAGAAGCCAAAAACATACAATGAAGAAAGGACAGCCTCTTCAATAAATGGTGCTGGGTGAATTGGAAAGCCACGTGAAAAAGAATGAAACTAGACTGCTGTTTGTCACTGTGTACCAAAATTAACTCAAAATGAATAAAAGACCTAAACATAAGTCCTGAAACAATATACTGCATAGCAGAAAACTTATGAACCTTGGCTTCAAAGAGGATTTTATGAATGTTATCTCAAAGGCAAGGGAAGTAAAAGCTAAAATAAATGAATGGGACTATACCAAACTAAAAAAGCTTCTGCACAGCAAAAGAAACCATCGACAAAATAAAAAGGCAACCAACCTAATGGGAGAAGATTTTTGCAAACAATGCCTCTAATAAGTGGCTAATATCCAAAACTCACACAACTCAGCAACAAAAAAAACCAAAAAAAATCCAATTAAAAAACGGTAGAGGATTTGAATAGACATTTCTCCAAGAGGACATACAGATGGACAATAGACATATGAAAAGATGCTCAACATCACTAATCATCAGAGAAATCCAAATCCAATGAGATATCACCTCACACCAGTTAGAATGGCTATCATCAACAAGACAAATAATAACAAGTGTTAGAGGGGCTGTAGAGAAAAAGAATACATCATCTATACATCACATTGTGTGTTCACCATCCAGAGTCAGTTCTATTCCATTAGTCTGTGTGTCTCTTTTTCTTCCATAACCATAGTGTTTATATTATTGTTGCTCTGTAGCACAAGCTGAAGTCAGTGAGTGTGATAGCACCAACACTATTGTTTTCTTTTAGGATTGCTGGGCTACTCGGGGTCTTTTGCTGTTCTATACAAATCTGATGATTTTTTGTTCTATTTATTTTAAAATGCCATTGGAATTTTAATAGGGATTGTATTAAATCTGTATATTGCTTTGGGTAATATGGTCATTTTAATTATGTTGATTCTTCCAATCCATGAACATGGAATGTCTTTCCATTTATGTGTGTCTTCTTTGATTTCTTTTAAATATGTCTTATAATTTTCAGTGTATAGGTCCTTCACATCCTTGGTTAAATTTATTCCTAGGTATTTTATTATTTTTATTGCAATTGCAAAAGGAATTGTTTTTCTTTTAATTTTTTTCTGACATATCATTCTTAGTATACAAGAATGCAATAGATTTTATTACATTGATTTAGTAGCTGGCACATTTACTATATTTGTTTATTGTTTCAAATAGCCTTTTGTTGGATTCTTTAGGGTTTTCTATACATAGCATCATGTCATCTGCAAAAAGCTGCAATTTAACTTTTTTATTCCCAATTCAGATGCCTTTTATTTATTTCCCTTGCCTGATTGCTCTAGCTAGGACTTCCAATACTATGTTGAAAAGCAGTGGTGAAAAGGGTTCACCCTGTTATGTTCCTGAACGTAGGCAAAGCGTTTCAGTTTTTCACTGTTAATTATGATATTAGCTGAGGGTTTTTGATATATGGCCTTTATAATGCTAAGATATTTTCCTTCTATACCCATTTTATTAAGTGTTTTAATCATAAGTGAATGTTGTGTCTTGCCAAATGCTTTTTCTACATGTATTTATATAATCATATGAGTTTTGACCTTTATTATTTTTTTGCAGTGTATCACATTGATCAATTTGCATATGTTGCACTATCCTTGTGCCCCTCGGATGAACACCACTTGGTCATGATGTATAATCTTTTTAATGCACTCTTGCTTTCGATTTGCTACAATTTTGTTTAGGATTTTTGCATGTGTATTCATCAGAGATATTGGTCTGTAACTTTCCTTATTTGTGTTATTCTTACTAGGTTTTGGCATCAGGGTAATGTTGGCCTCATAAAATATGTTAGGGAGTATTGTCTCTTCTTCAATTTTTTGGAAGAGTTTGAGTAGGACAGGTATGAAATCCTCCTTTTTTGGTAGAATTCGCTACTGAAGCCATCTGGTCCTGAAGTTTTGCTTGTGGGGATGTTTCGGATGACTGATTGATGACCTTACTGTTGATCAGTCTTTTTAGATTTTCTAGTTCTTCATGATGCAGCCTAGGAAGGCTATATGTTTCTAAGAACTTGACCATTTGTTTTAGGTTATTGAATTTGGTGTCATATACTCCTTCATAGTATTTTTAGATCATCTTTGGATATCTGTGGCAACCGTGGTAACTTCCCCTCTTTCATTTCTGATTTTGTTTATATGTGTCTTTTGTCTTTTTATCTTAGTGAGTCTAGCCAAGGGTTTATCAATTTTATTAATCTTTTCAAAGAACCACCTCTTTGTTGTATTAATTTTTTATATTGTTCTATATTTCATTTAATTATTCTCTGATTTTTATCATTTCCTTTCTTCTGCTGACTTTGATTTCCATTTGTTCTTTTCCGAGTTCTTTGAGGTGTTACATGAAGTTGTTTATCTGGGATTTTTTCTTCTTTCTTGAGATAGGCCTGTAATTATATAAATTTTCCTCTTACTACTGCTTTTGCTGCATCTAAAAAGTTTTAGTAGGATCTATTTTCAATCTCATTTTTTTATATGTACCTTTTGATCTCTCCTTTATTTCTTCTTTGACCCAGTTGTTCTTTAAAAGCATGTTGTTTAATCTCCACGTATTTCTGGTTTTTCCTGCTTTCTTTTTGTAGTTGATATCCAATTTCAAATGCTTGTGGTCAAAGAATATGCTTTGTATGATTTCAGTCTTCTCAAATTTGCCGAGGCTAAATTTATGTCCCAATATATGATCTATCCTTGAGAATGTTCCATGTACATTCTCTAGTCTGATGTCCTAAAATGAAGTGCTCTATAGATGTCAATTATATTCATTCCATGTAATGTGTCATTTAGGGCTAATATATTTTTTCTGTTTAGACGATCTATCCATAGCTGTCAATGATGTATTTATGTTCCCTAGAGTAATGGTGTTGTGGTCAATTTCTCCCTTTAGTGCTGTTAGTAGATGCTTTGTATATTTCAGCGCTCCCTGATTGGGGGCATAAATATTGATGACTGTTATGTCTTCTTGTTGTGTAGTCTCCTTTATCATTATGAAATGTCTATCCTTGTCTCTTGTTATCGTTTTTATCCTGAAGTCTGTTTCATTTGATATAAGCATAGCTACACCTTCTTTTTTCAGAATACCATTTGCTTGAAGTGTCAATTTCCACTCTTTCTCTTTGAGTCTACATTTGTCCTTGTAGCTCAGATGTGTCTCTTGGAGGCAGCATATGGTTGGGTTTAGTTTTTAGATCCAACCTGCTACTCTGTGACTTTTTATTGGTTATTTAGGGTGATTAATGATATATGAAGGTTTCCCATCATTCTGTGTTTGTTTTCTGGCAGAATGGTGTCTCTTTTCTTTCTTAGCTATTTGTTGCTGTACGTTATTTCAATGTGGTGGTATTCTATGATTTTCCCTATGTTTCTTCTTTTTTTATCTTATATATTTCAGTTCTGGATTTTTTTTGAGTGGTTAGCATTAAGTTTATGTAAAAGAAAGTTTCATATTTGGAGTATTCCATTTTCTTCAGCATGCTTTCTTTCTCTATTCCCATTTGCCAGTCAAACCTTTCCTTTTTCCTCTTTTAGTTTTTGTTGTCAAATGTTATCCTTACTTATGCTGTGACTTGATTTCTGAGTTGTGGTAGCAAGTTGTCTTTTTTCTTTTTTTTAATCTTTTTTTCCTTTACTCTGTATATGTTTGGTGTAGGGGTTGCCATTTCCTGTTTCTGTGTGTCTGTTCACAATACTACTCATGGTTTTGTATTATTTTGCATTTTGTTTCAGGTCGAATAGCCTCCTTCAGTATTTCTTATAATGCAGGTCATGGGTTAGAAAATTCCTCAGCTTCTGCATATCTGGAAAGGTCTTTATTCCTCTGTCATATCTAAAGGATAACTTTGCTGGATATATTGTTCTTTGATCATAATGTTTCTCTCTCAATAGTTTGAAAAATTGATTCAACACCCTCATGACTTGTAGAGTTTCAGCTGAAAAATCTGATGATAGCCTAATGGACTTGTCTATGCAGGTTACTATCTCCTTTTCTCTGGCTGCCTTGAGGATTCTTTCCTTGACGTTCATTTTTGACAGCTTCAATAAAATGTGCCTTGGAGGAGGCCTGTTGTAATTGAGGTTATGGAGTGTTCTATTTGTTTCTTCAATTCAAGGATCCAGGTTTTTTCCACAAAATTGGGAAGTTCTCATTGACTGTGTTTGAATATACTCTCTGTTTCCTTTTCTTCTTCTTCTTCTTCTTCTTCTTCTTCTTCTTCTTCTTCTTCTTCTTCTTCTTCTTCTTCTTCTACTTCTTCTTCTTCCTCTTCTTCTTCTTCTTCTTCTTCTTCTTCTTCTTCTTCTTCTTCTTCTTCTTCTT
>NW_017732818.1:45109-63506 GCF_001890085.2 Hipposideros armiger | reverse complement strand
TCTTCTTCTTCTTCTTCTTCTTCTCTTCTTCTACCTCTTCTTCTTCCTCTTCTTCTTCTTCTTCTTCTTCTTCTTCTTCTTCTTCTTCTTCTTCTTCTTCTTCTTCTTCTTGTATGCCCATTATTCTTATATTGTTCTTTCTGAAAAAGTCAGAAAGTTCTTGTAGAGTTATTTCATTTCTTTTAACTCTCAAGTCTCTCTCTTCCTTGATCTGTGTCATTTTCAAATTTCTGCCTTCGATGTCACTGATTCTTTCCTCCATCTGGTCAGCTCTATTACCTGGTTATTTCATTCTTCGTTTTTTTATTGAATTCTTAATCTCCATAAATTATATGTTTTTTTTTTGTAATTTCAATCTCTTCGGTATAATGCTTATTTTGTTCTTTAATTGTGTTTCTGAGTTCATTGAATTGCCTGTCTTTGTTTTCTTGCATCTCTTTGAGTTTTTTAACAACTGAAATCTTGATTTCTTTGTCATTTAAGTCACACATATTTATGTCTTTGAGTGAATTTTCTGTAGACTTTTAAAATTTTCTTTCTGAGCTGCCTTGTTACCTTTGTTATCATGGCAATTAATGAATTATTATTTCTCTTCTTAGGCATCTACAGGAGTGGGTTCTGTAACCAATTGATTGAAAGTGGTCTTTCTTTTGCTTTCCAGTAGGTGTTGGTGGAATGTTTTATTTTTTGTCCCACTGCAGCCTTTTATTCTCTTTCATTCTGTAGTGTTACATTTTCTCTTGCACTGTTCCAGATCCTCACATGATGGGGTGTGTTTCCTTGGGATGCGAGTTTCTCCTCTGTGAGCAGATCACCTGCGTTTCAGGGCACTGACACTGTAGGGGGTTGTGGAGAACTTCTGAAGTCCCATAGCTCTTCCTGCAACTAGATTCAGAGCCTGTGTGTTTCAGAGTCTCTGTTTGTACCTACAAGATTCTGCCCACATAGGTGGGGGTACGGGCGGGATGGGTTGTGACAGGTGATCCTGAGCAATGGTGATGGCTACCAGCACAGTTAATTTGCCCCTAAACTTCCTTCCCTTTTGCCAGATTAGTTGTGCTGTGAGTCTGTGGCTGTGAAGTTGCAATTATCAGAGGTGTAAATATTCTGGGGTTTTTTTATCTGACACTCTTACTGTTCTGCTTCTAACATTAGGAGGGTGGGTAGGGTGAGCTCTTGGAGGGTATGGAGGGGTTAGCTAGACTCTGTGCCTATGTCTTCCATCCACTGCTTGGCAGTGAGGGCTTAAACTACCATTCTCACCCTTCCCTAAGTCTTTCCTCTGAGGTCTCTGCCATGAACGTTGAGTTCAGCTATGTTTTATTTTGAACCCTCAGGTGGGACTATCCATAGGGGAGCACTAGCAGTCCAAATTTTTCACTCTCCTGCAACTGCATAGCTCCAGAATGCAAGGAGCTCTGAACACCAGTCTGCGTCCTGTGGCCCCACAGCCCACGTCTCCGCACTTTCTCTATCCCTACTCCCCCACTTGCCCAATTTATCCACCTTTAGGTCATTTCAATTGCAAATCTCTTGGATTTGCCTGTCTGCTGTGCATGGAGTCTTTTGTGGGACTATAGCTGTTCAATTTGTTGTAAATCCTAGGCAAGATTGCAAGTGGCTGTCTTCACATCCCCATTTCTGTGACATAATCTCTTCAGAGTAGCATTCTATTGTGTATATATACTATATTTTCTTTATCCAATCATCTATCAAGGGACACATTGGTTGTTTCCATGGCTTGGCCATCATAAATAATCCCAAGAAGACACACAAATGGTCAAAAGATACATGAAAAAAATGTTCAAATTCACTAGCTATTAAGGAAATGCAAATCAAAACCACAATGAGATATCACCTCATACCTGTTAAATTGGCTATTATCAACAAGACAAATAATAACAAGTGGTGGAAAGGCTGTGGAGAAAAAATAACCCTCATACACTGTTTATTGGAATGTATATTGCTACAGCTGCTATGAAAAACAGTATGGAGGTTCCTCAAAAAATTCAGAATAGCATTACCATATGGCCCAGCAGTCACCCTTCCGGGTATTTCATTTAAAAATCTGAAAATATTTATTACTAAAGATATATGTACTGTGATGTTCATTGCATCATTATTCATGGTGGCACATTCCATTTCTTACACTTACAACTTGTGATGGTTAATTTTGTGTCAATCCTGTTAGTCTATCACTCACCTAGTTTGTTAATGTCAGTATTGTCATTAAAATATTTCATAGATGTGGTTAATGTCTATAATGAATTGACTTTGAGTAAAGGAAATTATCATTGATAATGTAGATTGGTTTCATCTAATCAGTTAAAAGCCTTAAGATAAATAAAGGAAGTTTCTGAGAGAAGAAATTCTGCCTCAAGCTTGCAGCATTAGACTTATTTCAACATGATGAAGTAGGAAAACACTATGCTCACCTCTTCCCATGACCACATTAAGATTACAACAAATTATAGTGCAAACAATCTGGAGAACCATCTGAAGACTTCCATAATCTGGTGAAAGAAATAGACATGCAAGTCCCAAAAGCACATACTGTTCCAAACATGATAACCCAAAGAGGCTTATGCAAAGACACATCATAATTAAAATTCCTAAGGTTAAAGACAAATAGAGAATCTTAAAAGTAGCAAGAGAAAGGCAGTTAGTTACCTATAATAGAGCTTTCATAATACTTTCAGCTGATTCCTCAATGGAAACTGTGAAGACCAGATAAGAATGGCATGAAATGTTCAAAGTGATGAAAAGCAAGGACCTATGACCAAGACTACTCTACACAACTAGGCTATCATTCAGAATTGAAGGAGAGATAAAGACCTTCTCAGACGAGAAAAAATGTTAAGGAGTTCATCACCATCAAACCAGTATTACAAGACATTTTAAAGGGATTGCTTAAAGAAGAAGAGGAGGGAAGAAAATAAATACAAATAAAATGGCAATAACTATATACTTATCAGCAATCACTTTAAATGTAAATGAATTAAATGTTCCAATGAAAACGCAAATGTTAGAAGATGTTTCTAGTGAAGATGGAGAAGTAGGTAAATGCCGTACTTGACTCCTCTCAAAAGGACATCAAAACTACAACTAAACTAAAGAACAACCATTATTAGGCCGGCCGAGTGGCGCTATGGTTAAGAACTGGCTTGGGATGCCAGAGGGCCCCAGTTCGGATCCCACATATGAGGGCCATTGACACTGCCCTCCACAGCTAAGATGCTGAACAACAGCTCAACCTGGAGCTGGGCTGCCGTGAGTTGTCGGCGACAGCATAGGCTGCAGCCCCTGTGACAGTGGGTTGCCATGTGCTACCGTGTGTAGCCAGCAGCCAGCGTGAGCGGCCAGCAGCCGCAGTGAGTGGCCGTCCAGAAGCCGGCGACTGATCTGCCTCGCACGGGAAGAGCGCAATGATGGTGCCAACTTGGGCCGGTGAAGCAACATCCTCCACAACTAGACTGAAGAACAAAATGACAGCAACTTGTCTGTTCCCCTTCCCCCAATGTCCCAGCACTGTTCCCATCCCCCCAATTACCCAATAAAAATCGTTAAAAAAAAATAAAGAACAACCATTATTGAGAATTGTCTAAAGTCTAGCTGAACATAAGATCTACAATGAAGGACATACAGAAGAAGCAACTTTAAGACTGGTAAGAGGGGTAGCGACATGGAAAAAGCTGGTCCCACACCCATGTATGGTCGTTAAAAATTGGGAGGAACATCTTGGTTATGGAGTTCCCCCTGGAAATGCAAAGGGTCCCAGCCCCATACTGGGCTTCCCAGCTCAGGGTTCCGATGCCAGGAAGAGAAGTCTCGATAACTTCTGGCTGAGAAAACCAACGGAGATTGTGACTGACTGAGACAGAGGGCTACGGGAGTCCCAGGTGTTCCTCTTAAAAGGTGCAGACATGGACTTAGTTACTCATGGACCCACTCCTCTGAGCTTCAGCCCTGGAGCATCATGTCAAAAGGCACCTGGATATATCAGGAAAAACTGAACTGACTGGCTTTAGGAAGAGGATTGGAAGGGCAGATTTCTTTAGACAGAAGTCCTGGAAGAATCCATTATTTCTTTATTGAGCCTTACTTCTTCTTGGTTCATAGAAGCAAGAGGTTCATAGTCTGAATCCCCATCATTTTAGCTAACACTGTTCACCCCACTCTAGTGATTCCCTGAGACATTGCCCCACCAAAATTCAAGTGCCGCACTAGGTGATTTTTCCATATAAATGTCTTGTCTTGGATCAAGCAACATACCTTTTTATAATCATTCAAAAGTTCAGAAATGCCAAAAAAGCAGCATCTAGTCAGTGTGTCCCCTACCTCTTGTTAAACAACCACAAGTCTGGCACTTGGCATCAGTTTGTGGCGTGGTCTCTCAAGGAACCTCTACACCCAACATGGGTAGATGCAATCTGCAGATTACTTTGTGTCTCATGGAAGGTGGCACCGGGCAGGGCACAAGCTGTCGCTAAACTAGGCTTGTGGTTAATCACCTCCCAGAAGGTCCTGGGGTGGCACAGCATGTGGTTGGTTTCTAACTAAGCAAAGCACCACCTGCTGTTTTTTTGGATGACACAGAAAAGGCAGACTGCTCAGGAAGTAGAGTCTTGTAAAACAAATCCTGTTCCATAAGTCAGTCCCTGCACACAAGTTCCTCCATTATACTCACAGCCAGGTATTAATATCAATCAGCCTGAGGGTCAATATTTCCCATTGACATTCAAACAACAACCAAAACTCAACTATAACAGGAGGGCACACACTATCCACATAAGTGACACACATGGAGCACATGTGACCTCTGAGCACCAAAGGACCCCTACCAAATAAGGCCACTCCACTAAGACCAAGATAGCAACTCTACCTAATACATAGAAACAAACACATGGAAACAGCAAAAGGGGGAGACAAAGAAACATTTTCCAAATGAAAGAATAGAACAAAACTCCAGAAAAATAACTAAACAAAATGGAGACATTAATCTGTCAGACACAGAGTTCAAACACTGGTTATAAGGATGCTCAGTGTCCTCAAGGAGAACTTTAACAAAGAAATAGAAGGTGGCTAATGTCATAGAAATGGCAGCATGAGGTGGGCTTCTTGAGTACTCCCCTGGAAGTTACCACAAATTGAACATTTATAACTCATCAGAAGAGTCTCTGCTCATCACAGAGAACAGCTAAGAGACATGCACGATAATTACCTGAAGGTGGGCAAACCAGGCTAGTGGGAAAAGAGGGAAGGAGAAAGTGCAGAGACACAGCCCATAGCCATAGAGACGTGGAGCCCCAGGATGCAGGTCAGAGATCACAACAACCAGGCTGTGGGTTCTCTCCCTTCACCCCACAATCCTGCCAAGGAATCAGCATATTGGGTGGTTGTGCCTAGCGTTTGAGGCAGAGACCTCACCTGAGAACTGTGGCTGGGCTCTCACAGTCAGTCAGAGAGCAGAGAAAGTAGGGTGCTTGGACCCCACTCCCACTCTCCCACAGCTCTTCTACCCCCACCCTTCCAGAATTTTAACTGGTTCCAAAACAGAAAGGAGTAGTGTCAGATTACAGAGGAGCTACAGCCCTCAAGAACTCAAAAAAGCTGGTTTGCATCTGTGACCAAGAGAAGAGGCTGCAACAAGTGTGACACTGCTTGGCTGGCCACGGAGAAAAAGGCACCTGCTTACCCAGCCCCCACCTTTTCTGGGCGACTCCCAGCAGGGAAATTAGAGGGGCTGACACACACGCTGGTGTTAACAGTGGCTTGCAGAGGTAGCCCTCGGCTTTCAGAAGCTCAACGATTTCATGCCTTCTACAACCCTTGATGGAAGAAGTGCCCTAAGACCAAGGAAACCTGCGCACAGAGAAGAAGCTCACCTCCTGGTGCCTGGCTGTGGTGTTCTCAGCACGCGTTTGTGCAAGCAAGAGCAGGAACTGCACTGACTTTGTAAAAATCACCAACCACACCCCATAGCCCCACCCAACTAGAACAGCATTACCAGGGTCACTCTGGGTGCCAGGTGGCCGGCTCCACCTCCACAGGATGCAGAGGAGATTTTCTACAGCAGAGGACAGTCTGCATGCAGATAGCTTGGTAGACTTAAGCCAAAACTGGTGCTGTTTTTTGTTTGTTTGTTTTTATTTTTGTTTTGTTTTCAAAATCATTTTTAGTTACATATACATTTATTTTTTTCTTCTCCCTTTCTCTCTCTCTCCTTTTCTTTTTTCTTTTCCTTTCTTTGCTTTTCATCCTTCTTTCTGTTTTTCTCTGTTGATTTTTTTGGTGTTGCTATTTTTGTTTGTTTTGTTTTTTGTATTATTGAAATTTTTGTTTGTGTTGAGTGTTGATTGTCCTTTGTTTTTATGTATGACTGTATTTGTTTTTCTTGTTGTTGTTATTGTTGTGCTTGTTGGTTTGTTGTTCTGAAATCGCACTGCACAAGGGTCTAGCCCAAGATGCACAAAAATCATCACACCCAGAGGCCAACTCCAGACCAAACCAGAACATAGCTGGGTTCAACCTACAAGCGACACACCCAATGGGAATTCTCTACAGGCAGAAGAGCCCATATGGGCCAAGCCTCATTTTATGGGTCAATCCTCACACAGCAGGTCATACACTGTGAGCATAGACAATTCTCACAGCTAGTCAGCCTGGGAGTCAGTCCCACCCACTGAGAAGCTAAAATCAAGTAAAGCTCAAATTCAACAGGAGACTACACACAACATGAGGGACACCTCCGGAACACATGCACAGGAGAATAGGGAGACCATGTAATTCAAATATAAAAGACGCATACTACATAAGTCACCCAGCAAAGACTGAGAGATCTAGGGGATCTACATAACACATCAAAGCAAACACAAAATGTCAACCAGAATGAGGGAACAAAGAAATATGTCCCAAATAAAAGAACAGAAGAAACCTCCAGAATTGTAACTAAATGAAACAGAGGTAACCAACCTGCCAGAGACAGAGTTTAGAGCACTGATTATAAGAAAGTTTAAAGAACTTAGTGAGAACATAAAAAGGATACAGAAATTTAAAAAAAATATTAATAACTACTCAGAATTATAGAATACAATAACAGAAATAAAAAAACACTTAAAGGAATTACTAACAGATTGGCTGAAGCAGAGGATCAAATTAGTGATTTAGAAGACAAGCTAGCAAACATCACCCAATCAGAACAACAAAAAGAAAAAAGAATGCAAAACAATGACAATAGTTTAAGACACCTGTGGGATAATATCAAGCCCAACAACATGCACATCATAGGAATAACAGAAGGAGAAGAAAGAAAATAACGGATCAAAAACATATTTGAATAAATAATGACTGAAAACTTCCTTAATGTGGTGAAGAAAATTGACATACAAGCACAGGAAGCAAAGAGAGTTCTAGTCAAGATGAACCCAAACAGGCCCACACTAAGACACATTATAGTTAAAATTGCAAAGGTTAAAGACAAAGAGAGGATTCTAAAAGCAGCAAGAGATACATAGCAAGTTACTTACAAGGATGCTCCCATAAGACTATAAGCTGACTTTTGTACAGAAACTTTTCAGGCTAGAAGAGAGTGGCAGCAGGTATTCAAAGTGATGAAAAACAAATGCGTATAACCTAGATTGCTTTATCTAACAAGGCTATCATTTAAAATTGAAGGAAAGACCGCATTGTATTTCTGAAACTGATGTTGAATAATACTGTGTCAACTATAATTATATATACATATAGCCTCGGGACATGGAGTAGAGTGCGGGAACGGATTCAATGGAATTGTAATAGATAAGCATGATATTGGGGGTGGGAGGGCAATAGATGGGGGGAGGGGGGTTGTTACTTTGTGAGGGTGAAAAGGGTAACTTTTGCATTGTTCTGTACACCTGAAACTAACAATAAAAAAAGTACTAAGAAACAATAAAAAAAATTGAAGGAAAGATAAAGAGCTTCCCAGAAAATAATAAACTAAAGGAATTCTTTACCACCAAGCCAGCATGGTAGGAAATGTTAAAAGGGCTTCTTTAAGAAGAAGAAAGATTAAAACAAACCAATTAACAAATTGAAAACACACACCACTGAAGTACAAAAAAAATTAAGAAACTGCTATAAGCAACTATACACCAACACATCAGACAATCTGGAATAAATGAATATTTTTCTAGAAGCATACACCTTCCATGGTTAACTCAAGAAATGGAAAATCTAAATAGAATGGTTACTACCAGGGAAATTGAATCAGTAATCAGCAAGTTCCCAACAAACAAAGTCCCTGGACCAGATGGCTTTACAGGTAAATTTTAGCAAACATTGAAAAAAGAATTATCATCTATTCTCCTCAAACTATTCCAAAAAATCCAGAAGGAGGGGAATTTCCCAAATTTTTTTTATGAGGCCACTAGCACCATGATCCCAAAATCAGAAAAAGCCATTCCAAGACAAGAAAAGTACAAGCCGATATCCCTAATGAACATAGATATAAAAATGCTCAACAAAATATTAGCAAACAGATTTCAGCAATACAGTAAAAATATCCTACACCAAGATCAACTGGGATTCATTCCTGGTATGTATGGTTGGTTCAATATCTGCAAATCAATTATTGTGATACACCACATTAACAAAATGAAAAATAAAAATCATATGGTCTTATCAATAGATAGAGACAAAACATTTGACAAAATCCAATAGATATTTATGATAGAAGAAAAAAAACTCATAGCAAAGTGAGAATAGAGGGATCATATCGCAACATTAAAAAAGGCCACATATGATAAACTCACAGCTAACATCATACTCAATGGGAAAAAGATAAAATAATTTCCCTTAAGATCAGGAACAAGACAAGGCTGTCCATTTTTTCCACTTTTATTCAACATAGTTCTTGAAGTTCTAGCCACAGCAATCAGGCAAGAAAAATAAATAAAAAGCAACCAAATTGAAAAGGAGGAACTAAAATTGTCATGATGTGCAGATTGCATGATACTATATGTTGTGGGGAGCAGGCTGTGAGCTGACAGGGTCCTCATAGGAACAGTTCAGGGAACGTTCCACCCCCACTGATCCAAGAAGAGAAAAGAATTGCTGAAGCCGCAGGCACTTCTGAGAAATGCATAGCAAAATGTAACCTGCTAATGCACTCTGAGAAGTGAATAACAGGATGTAACTTACTAATGCCTAACCCGATAAACAGACCCCCTGCAGCTGCTTACTGCTATATAAGCACTGTGCAAAAACAAAACGAGGCCATTGCTCTGCCATCAGCAGTCAGTTGACCTCCCAATCTCAGCTTTCATTTCTGTGTCTCTCTTTTCTAATCTCCCACCCAATCCCCTTGGGTAGCTTCAGTTCATGAGCGGGTCTAGTCAATATGTAGAGAACATCAAAGACTCCACCGAAAAACTATTAAGACTGGTAAATGAATTTAGTAAAGTAACATGATTCAAAAGTAATATTCAGAAATCAGTTGCATTTGTATACACCAATAATATACTATCAGAATGAGAAATTAAGAAAACAGTCCCATTTACAATTTCTTCAAAATCTACATAATACTTAGGAATATATTTAACCAAAGAAGTGAAAGACCCATACTCAGAAAATTATGACACTGAGGAGAGAAATTAAAGAAGATACAAATAAATGGAAACACATACCATGCTCATGGATAGGAAGAATTAATATAGTTAAAATGTCAATACTGCCTAAGGCAATATATAAATTCAATGCAATTCCTATCAGACTACCAATGACAATTTTCACAGAAATAGAACATATAATTCTAAAATTTACATGTAACCATAAAAAAACCCAAATAGCCATGACAATTTTGAGAAATAAGAAAAAAGTGGGAGGTATCATGCTACCTGACATCAAATCATACTACAATGCTATAGTTATCAAAACAGCATGGTATTCGCATAAAAACAAACACATACATCAATGGAATAGAATATAGAGATCAGAAATAAATCCATAGCAATATGGTCATTTAATTTACCACAATGAAAGCAAGAATTTACATTGGGGTAAAGACAGTCTATTCAATAAATGGTACAGGAAAACTGGACTGACACATGCAAAAAAACTATGCTGAGTCACCTCCTTACACCATATACAATAATAAATTCAAAATGAATTAAATACTTAAATGTAAGATCCAAAACCATAAAACTCATAGAAGTAAATGCAGGATGTAAACTTGCAGACATTACCCTTAGCAATATTTTACTGATGTATTTCCTCTGGCAAGAGAAGTAAGAGAAAAAATAAACATATAGGATTACATCAAACTAAACATTTTTTTCACAGCAAAAGAAACCATCAATAAAACAAAAAGGCATCTTACTGAATGGGAGAAGATATTTGTCAACAATATATCTGATAAGGGGTTAATATCCAAAATTTATTATAAAAAAACTCATTCAACTCAACACCAAAAAAAAACCAACCCAATTACAAAATGGACAGAGGATATGAAGATACATTTTTCTAAAGAAGACATACAGATGACCAAAAGACATCCGAGAAAATGCTCAACCTCACTAATCATTAGAGAAATACAAATAAAAACCACAGTGAGATACCACCTAACTCCAGTCAGAATGGCTATCATCAATAAATCAGCAAAAAAAAAGTGTTGGCAAGGATGTGAAGAAAATAGAAACCTCATGCACTATTAGTGAGATTGTAAATAAGTGCAGCCACTATGGAAATCAGTATGGAGGTATCTCAAAAAACTGAAAATGAAATTACCTTATGACCCAGCAATTTCAAAATGCTAATTTGAAAAAACATATAGACCCCTATGTTTATTGCAGTGCTATCACAATGCCAAGATATGGAAACAACTGAAATGCCCATTGTTAGTTGACTGGAATAAGAAACTGTGCTACATTTATACAATGGAGTATTAGTCAGCCATAAAGAAGAATGAAATCTTACCATTTGCAATATGGATGGACCTAGAGAACATTATGCTAAGTGAAATAAGTCAGACGGAGAAAGGCAAATACCATATGATCTCACTTATATGTGGACTCTAAAGAATAGAATAAATGAACAAACTGATCAGAAACAGTCTCAGAGACATACAGAGAAAACAGGGTTGCTATATGGGACAAGGGTTGGAATGAAGGAGAAGCTGAGGATATTAGAAAGCACAAATTGGTAACCATAAGATTGCCATGGGGATATGAAAAACAATTTGGGGAATTTAATCAATAATGTTGTAAAGATTTTGTAGGGTATCAGGTGGGCACTTGTCTTATTAGGGAGACTACTTCATGGATGGTGTGGATGCCTGACCACAGCAGTGTACACCTGAATCTGAAGCTGAATAATACTGAGTGTCAATTATAATTATACAGTAGCCCCTGCCCAGTCACACACAGTGGGTGATCTGGGCCTGTACCAGAGACCCTCTAAAGAGGATCCACAACCAACATACCAGAAAGTCAACTTCAGATCACAACAAAGCACCATCCAATTAGAGCCACAAGCAACATACTCAAAAAGTAGTCTCAGCAGGTACCAGAGCCAACTGGGGCAAGTCCCACCCCATGGGGCAAGCCTCCCCTACAACAGCCCATGGATGTGGCTAAACCCAACAAGCTGTCATCCTGAGGGTCAGTTCCACCCATTGTTGTGCCAACAGTGATCAAAGCTTAACTATGATAGGAGGGTACACATGACCCACACAAGTGACATCCCTGGAGCACCCATCACAAGTGACTATGACGGCTGTGCTACTGTGTCCACAGGGCAGCTACTACGTACCACCTTACCAAGACTAGGAGGTGTAGCACATTAACCTAATTCCTAGAAACAAACAGAGAGGCAGCCAACATGTGGAAACATAACAAAACAAAAAATATGTCCCAAATGAAAGAAAAGGAGAAAATTCCAAAAAAAAAGAACTAAACAAAATGTAGACAAGCAACCTACCAGAGACAGAGTTCAAAACAATGGTTACAAGGATGCTCAAGGAACTTATTGAGAACTTTAATGAAGATATAGCAACTTTAAAAAAGAACCAGTCAGAAGTGAAGAATACAATAACTGAAATGAAGAATGCACTAGTAGGAATCACCAGCAGACTAGATGAAGCAGAGAATAAAATCAGTAATTTAGAAGACAAGGTGGCAGAAAATACCCAATCAGAACATCAAAAGTAAAAAAAAAAATAAAATGAGGATAGTTTAAGATACCTCTAGGACAATATCAATTGTAACAATATTCACATCATAGGAGTACCAGAAGCATACGAGAGAGCGCAAAAAATTAAAAAAAATGTAAAAAAATTGTGAGAAAAATTTTCCAACACTGTGAAAATTATGCGAGCGCAGAAGAAGCAGAGAGTTCCAAATAAGATGAACCCAAACAGGCTCACACCGAGACACATTGTAATTAAAATGGCAAAGGTTAAAGACAGAGAGAGAATCCAAAAAGCAGCAAGAGACAGGCAACTAGTAAATTATAAGGGAGCTTCCATTTGATTGTCAGCTGATTTTCAAACTGAAACTTTGCAGACCAGAAGGGATTGGCAGGAAATATTCAAAGTGGTGAAAAGCAGGGACCTACAACCCACACTACTCTATGCAGCAGAGCTATCATTTAAAATTGAAAGGTAAAAAGATTACGAAACAAGAAAAGTTTAAAGGTGTTCATCACTACCAAGCCAGTATCACAAAAGAAGTTAAAGGGACTTCTTTCAGAAAAAGGAAGGAAAAAAGAACATAAAAATGAATTATAAAATGGCAATAATTATGTAACTATCAATAATAACTTCAAATGTGAATGTCATAAGAAAACATGAAATAGTGCCATTTGCAACAACATGGATGGATCTTGATATTATAATGCTAAGCAAAATAAGTCAGACAGAAAAAGTAGAGAAACATGATTTTACTGATATGTGGTATATCAAACTGAAAACAAATTAAAAAGAAAAATAAATGAAGAAACAAAACTCATAGACACAGAAAATAGTTTAGTGGTTACTAGAGGGTAAGGGATGAGGGGGTTGGTAAACAAGGGTAAAGGGTATGGTGATGGAAAGGGAACTGACTTTGAGTGGTGAACACACAATGTGATATATAGATGATGTATTACAGAATTGTACACCTGAAATCAATGTAACTTTGCTAACAATTGTCAACTCAATTCAAAAGACATTGTGTGGCTGAATAGATAAGAAAACAAGACCCTTACATATGCTGTCTGCAAGAGACTTACGTCAGATCAAAAGACACATATAGACTGAAAGTAAAGGGATGGAAAAAAATAATTTATGCAAATAAAAAAAAACTGAAGTAGCAATACTTATATCTGAAAAAATAAACTTCTTTTATTAGTTTCAGATGTACAAAACAATGTAATAGAGATTTACACCTCTCACAAAGTGATAACCTCCCTCCACCAATCTACTACCCATCTGACATCTTATGTAACTGTTATAGTTCCACTGTCTTTGACTCTATTCCCTATGCTGTACTCTCAACCTGTGAATATATATAGGCAGGGACTACCTGGTAGGAGCTACAATGGGATTTGCAGTAGGTCACTTACTGTGCTGAACCTGGAAGTGTTTGGAAGTGTCCACACTGTGAACCAAGGATCCTGCAATGAATATCTGGCCTGGGGTAGCTCTGCAAGATGCCCAGGACACCCAGAGGCCTGCTGTAGTCTGCTGACTCTCATAAGGCTCAGTCACTTGTCAAGCCATATGTTGTTGGGTGAGACATGGTCTCAGGGAGTTTCCAGGGTAAGGTGACTATTTACTAGGTTAACGTAGATTCTGATTTTGTGTCAGTACTAAGCCTGGAGCTATTCAGCAAAAGTCTTGGAGAACACTGAGGCCAGCCGTCACCCACCTGGGTTTCACAGATCCCTGAAAATTGTCCAAGAAAGAGTGCAATGCAGGTGGGGCTGGCAGCTTACTGAGAAATTGCCTCAGGAGTTGAGCAAGTTGAGTGGAGTGGGGTCCCAGGTAGTCACCAGGGTAGAGCAAGTGAGTAGAACAAGCAGAATTCACCAGGCCAATGCAGTTTCAAATTTGGCTGTTTGTGTGTGCTGGGGTTCAACATAGGAAATATGGAGCCTGCCTGCAGGGTGCATGGGACAAGCTTTCTACACAGGCAAAATGGCGACTGTCCCTCCAGTCCTCATTCTGAAGTCATACACTCAATCCCTCCCTGGATGTCTCCGACATCTCCCAAGTCACTGTCTCCACCACAGCTCAGGATGAGTGCCTGTGAGTTTGTGTGCAGGCCCTTTAAAGGGTCATCTGAGTTTCCCACAACCTTCCATCCTACCTGGGTGGTCAGAATCCCTATAGTTTTTCACAACCTAACGTTGTGTGGGCATTTCTTCCTAGCACTGGTACCCCAGGCTGGGGAGCTCAGTGTAAGGCTTTTGTTCCTCACTCCTCCAAAGGGACCTCCATGGCAAAGATAGCCCTCCCATTTCTCAACCACCACACACAAGTGTGGGGTCATTTGTTCCTCATCCCTACCTCTCCTACCAGTCTGATTGTGGTTTCTTCTTTATATATACAGTTATAGAACTTTTATTCATCTCGACTTCAGGTGGTTCTCCAGGTTGATTGTTCTGTAATTTAGTTGTAATTTTAATGTGGTCATGGGAGGAGAAGGCAAACACAGCATTTATCTACTCTACCATCTTGGATTGTCCAGTCAAATCATTTTAAAACCCAGATCCACCATATTTAAAATTGGGATAATGACATTACCTAGGATTACACAAGATTTTTGTGACTATTAAATGCTTGGTAAAGGCCTAATAAATACTAACATTTTATTGTTGTCATTATCATTTTAATCAGACTAAAGCAAAGGTCTCTTAACTTTCATTCTTTATTCCTTTAACTACTTTTTTATATATGAATAGGCAGAAATTTGCCATATAACAAAGGTTTGGCTAGTTGTGCAATAACCTCTAGTACTATTCACTTAGCATCCACACTAACAATAAAAAATAATAAATATACATTGAGTACTTTTTTCTGGCCCAGTGCTAAACACATTTATACACATCTCATTCAATCATCATACTAACCCCATAAAGGAAGTATCGGTAGTTTTATCTCTATTTTACAAATAAAGAAACCAAATTTCATTAAGATTAAACAACCTGACTTAAACCCCTCAGCCAGTAAATGGTAGCAACAGAATTCAAACCCTAGTCCATTTTACCCCAGAGCCCACATTCATAATCTCTGTGCTTCCTCAGTATGATGAGAGTATTTGAATCTGTTTCATATTTCATTACAAATGGCCTTTGAGCTGGCTCACTGAGTCCCTAGGTTTCTTCTTACTTGCTCATTCACCCAGTACCCAGGCCAGCTCTGAAAATTACGTTAGCAACTTGTTTCTTTTGCTGTATTATTCCTTGACAAATGATAGAATCTCGATCAGCAATATTATAAAAGGGCTAGCATAATGGATAAATATTTCTTAGGTGTTAATTTCCTATTCACCTTGTCTTTCTTCTGATGCTCTTTGCTGTTTAATGTTTTGAAAACATAATAGTTTAATTTCCAGTGTTGGTTTATTAAACCAGCACTGACAGGAATACCTTAACTGTCAGTTAAGGTATTTTTTTTGAGCTCACTATCTCTGCATAGCAGGTAATGCTGGGGGGAAATACAGGGAGAAGGGAGCAGGGCAGAAAATGTTCCCTGTCTTTGCTTAAGAGGAAAAATTAGAGCTACAACTTTGAGTCAGAAATGTTACTGCGAAACTCAAAGAAAGGAATAGCAAAAAGTAAATCATGTTTTTACTTTTCATTTGACTCAGTAGCTTCTCCAGGGCTAACATCAGTCTCAGTGAATCCTGAATGCAAAATCAAATGAACAGAAACATAAAATATATACATTGTGTATGTGTATTACATGTACTACACAGGTAAATATTATCAGCTAAAATATGAATCTCAATGGAAATGTCTGTAGCTTCTAATTATCAGTGACTAAGGGTTATTGATCATATCCATGATAAAGAGAAGTTTTAAAAAATGTTTAGGAATACTATGATTAAAGCTATAATCTAAAGATTTTCTTAACGTTTATAGATTCCACGTGATATGAAATCACTGTATCAACTTGTGTCTGCCATTACTGTTATTTCCTCCAAAACATAGCACTGATGATTCACTTTTCCCATAATTATAAGCTTTCTCATGTATGGGTTCTATACACAGGGTCATCCCCTTCCTCTACGCCATGGGTAAACACAATTCTTTCATAGAGGATCAATTAGTAAATGTAAAGAAATGATTGTGGTTCCAATGAGACTTTATGGACACTGAAATTTGAATACATAATAATATATGCATATATTATTCTTATATATTTATATATATTAGTTACAAAATATTATTCTTTGTTTGATTTTTAAAAACCGTTTAACAATGTAAAAACTACTCTTAGCTCACAGACTATACAAAAATGGACACCTGACTAGATTTGGCCTGTAGGCCACAGTTGCCAACTCCTGACATAGGTACGAGTATACAATAAGCATATTCTAAGAGGAGGTAATATGTATTTGACTTTGCTATTTGATCTGTAGAGTCAGAAATTGATAATGGATTCTGTCTTAGAGGTTCACCTCAGATCAAAAGACACACACAGGCTGAAAGTAAATGGATGGAATAAAATTTTTATTGCAAATGGAAATGAGGGAAAAACTGGAGTAGCAATATTTATATCAGACAAGAGACTTTAAATGGAAGAATATAACAAAAGATAAAGAAGGACACTACATAATAATAAAAGGATCAATTCAACAAGAGAACATAACCCTAGTAAACATCTATGCACCTAACATAGGAGCACATAATATATAAAACAGATATTGACAGACATAAAGGCACAGATCAATAGTAACACTATCATAGTAGGAGATTTCAACACATCACTGACAACAAGGGACAGATCCTCCAGACAGAAAACTAATGTGGAAAAAACGGCCTTAAATGACACATCAGACCAGCTGAATTTAATTGATAATTTCAGAGCATTTCACCCCGAAGCTACAGAATATATGTTCTTCCAAGTGCACAAGGAACATTTTCCAAGATAGACCCTGTTAGGACACAAGCAAGTCTCAACAATACAAACAAGTAGCAAGTGTCTTCTCTGACCAAAGTGCTATGCAATTACAAATAAACTACCAAAAAACTCCTGGAAAACACACAAATACACAGAGGCTGAGTAACATGCTACTAAATAACAAATGGGTCAAAAATGAGATCCAAGAATAAATCAAAAGATATCTTGAGACAAACAAAAGTGAAAACACAATCCCCAAAACCTTTGGGATGCAGCAAAAGCATTCCTAAGGGAAAAGTTTATAGAAGTGCAGGCCTAATTAAAGAAATATCTCAAATCAACAGGCTATCCTCACACCACAGGGAACTGGAAAAAGAACAGCAAAATAAGCCCAAAGGGAGTACACAGAAGGAGATCATAAAGGTGAGAGTGGAAATAAATGAAATAGTAACCAGAAAAATAATACGAAATTCAATGAAACCAAGAGCTGTTTTTTTGAGAAGATAAACAAAATCAACACACCTCTAGCCAGACTCATCAAAAATAAAAAAGAGAAAGAAAACAAATTAGTAAAATCAGGAATGAAAGAAAAGAACTGACAGCGATACCACAGAAATACAAAAAATTTTAAGAAAATATTATGAGCAAATATATGCCACTAAATCTGAGAATCTGGAAGAAATGGATAATTTTCTAGAAGCATACAACCTTCCAAAGCTAACTCAAGAATAAACATAAAATCTGAATAGACTGACTACTACCAAGGAAATTGAATTAGTAATCAACAAGCTCCCAACAAACAAAAGCCCTGGACAAAATAGCTTCACAAGTGAATTTTACCAAATATTCAAAAAAATATATCACCTCTTCTGCTCAAATTATTCCAAAAATCCAGAAGAAAGGAAGTCTCCCAAATTCTTTCTATTAGGCCCCTATCACTCTGATCCCAAAATCAGACAAAGACACCACAGAAAAAGAAATCCACAGGCCAATATCCCTGATGAACATAGATGCAAAAGTCCTCAACAAAATATTAGCAAACAGAATACAGCAATATGTTAAGAAGATCATGCACTACAATCAAGTAAGGTTCATCCCTGGTACGCAAGGTTGGTTCAATATCCGCAAATCAATTCATGTGATACAACGCATTAACAAAATGTAAAATAAAAATCATATGGTCATATCAACAGATGCAGAAAAAGCATTTGACAAAATCCAGCAGCCATTTATAATAAAAACTCTTAGCAAAGTGGGAATAGAGGGATTATATTTCAACATAACAAAGGCCATATATGATATACCCACAACTAA
>NW_017732818.1:40035-41819 GCF_001890085.2 Hipposideros armiger | reverse complement strand
ATGGCAAACTCACATAGAACAATCACCTTCACTTCCCTTTTTCATCAGTAGCTGCTCATTTTGGCATAACTAATTTACCTTCCTAAAACAAGAGCCTCATCCTTCTGGGACTAGTCAATAGCTGGTCTAGTCACTACTTATAGCTGCTTAGACATGATCACCAAGAAATAACACACCTTGGAGAGATTCAAGATGGCAGAGTAAATAAACACTGTGTCTGCTTCCTTCTGTGAACACTAACATTATAACTAAATAATAGAACAATCAACCCGGAGAACCATCTGAAGTCTGGCTGAACAAAAGTTTCATAACTAAGGACATAAAGAAGAAGCCAGGTTGAGACTTGTAGGAATGGTGGAGACACAGAACTGGCTAGCCCCAAACCTCTCTGTGGTGGTTGAGAACCAGGAGGAATATCTTGGCCATGAAAGTTTCCCCCATAGGAGCGACGGACCCCAGCCCTTCACTGATCTCCGCAGCGCAGAGTACTCGGGCCAGGAAGAGGAGCCCCTACAATATCTGACCATGAAAAATAGTGGTGATTCCAACCATTCAGTTGAGACAGAACATGGCAGGAAACCCAGGTGTCCTCTTCAAGGGCACACATACAGACTATCTCACTCCTAGGCACTCACCTTGGGCTTTAGCAGAAGACAATAACTCAGGGGGTATTGGAGACATACAGGGGGCAGACTGAGTTGTGTGGCTGCAAGATGAGAGCAGGAGGACAGTAAGCAATTTTCCTGTGAGGGGTCCTTCTACAGTGCAGCTGACAGGTTGGCACCATCTTTCCTGTGTTGAGCCCTCCCTCTACACTTACAGCCAAATATGAATCTGGTTGATCTGGTGAGCTCTGAAGTCCCACCCTGCTGCCTGACTTGGACCTACCCCATCAACGCCTGAGGCACTTTCTCCAATAGCAGCAAACCCCACCCACAAAGCACTCTATCTTGGAAAATTATCAGAGTCTGACAGACCCCCAACTGGCCTCTGTGTGCTCTGAGACTTTTGCAGAGTAGTTTCAGGCTCAGCACTGGCAATAAGCCAGAATTTACATTGACCTGGTGACCACAACTCTTCCTACTTTAGTGACATCCTGAGATGCTGGCTCACTCAACCTCTATACTGCACAAGGCTTTATCAGTGGCTGAACCTTAAGAAACCTGGCAAATAGTAGCAGCCCTCAGGGTGTCCTGGCTTTTTGTGGAGCTACTCCAGTCCCAGTACTGGTGGCACATGTCCTCAGTTCACAGCATGGCCTCTCCCACATGCCTCCAGGGTTAGCACAGGCAGAAAACAATCACAAATTGCTTTGTAACTCTTACCAGGTAGTCCCCAACAGGTCATAGGCAATGGGTGTCCTGGGCCTACACCGAAACCCTTGCAAGAGGCCCCAGCACAAACATACTTAGAGATTGGCTTCAGACCACAGCAGAGTACCAAACAATTAGCTCCAAAAACAGCACACCCAAAGGATGGTCTCAACAAGCACCAGAGCCTGCTGGGGCAAATATCACTCATTAGGGTAAGTGCCCTGCACAGCAATCTAGAAGCTATGTATGTGGCCAAACACCACAGCCAATCAGCCTGAGGGTCAATTTCACCCACTAATGTGCCAATAGCTACCAAGGCTCAACTATAACAGGAGGTCACACACAACCAACACAAAGGACACTACTGGACCACCTGGTACAGGTGACCAGAAAGACTGTGCCACTGAGGCCCACAGGGAACCTACTATGTAAGGCCACCTGGCCGAGACTGGGGGGATGGAGCAGACCTAC
>NW_017732818.1:22116-38500 GCF_001890085.2 Hipposideros armiger | reverse complement strand
ACATATATTATGCAATGGAATACTGTTCAGCCAGTAAACGGAATGGGTTCTTGCCATCTGTGGTGGCATAAATGGACATATAAGGAATTGTGCTGAGTGGAATGTCAGACAGGGAAGGAGATGTAATGAGATTTTGCTTATATGTGGAATCTAAGAACAAAACAAACAAACAAAACAGAAACAAACTTATAGATACAGATAATATTTTGATGGTTGCCAGACAGGAGGGGAGTTGGGAATGGGTGAAATGGAAAAGAATTAAAAAATACAAATTGATTGTTACTCAGTAATCATGGGGATGTACAGTATAACATAAGGGATGTAGTCCATAATATTGTAATAACTATGTATGGTGTCAGATGGGTATGAGATTTGTTGGGATGATAGATAGGAAGGGGCTTGGGGCAGGGTGTAAAAGATGAAGGGATTAAGAAGCAGAAACTGATAATTATGAAATAGTCATGGGGATATAAAATAAAGCATAAGGGTTATAGTCAATAATATGGTAATAACTATGTGTAGTGACAGGTGAGTACTAGAATAGTCAGGAGGATCATTTCTTAAATTATACAAATATCTAACTACTATGTTGTACACCTGAAATTAATATAAAATAATATCGAATGTCAACTGTAGTTAAAAATGGGGGAAAGGTGAAAGGGAATAAGAGGTTCAAATTTCCAGGTATAAAACAAATAAGTCATGGGGATGTAATGCATAGCATAAGGAGTATAGTCAATAATACTGTGATCGAGTGGTACAGTGTCAGATGTTTGCTGGACTTATCATGGTGATCACTTCTTTAGGTATATAAATGTTGAATAACTATGCTGTACACCTGAAACTAATATAATGTATGTTTGTTATATTTTAATAAAAATATTTTAAAGAAGAAATACCACACCTCTCTCTCTCTCTCTCTCTCTCTCTCTCTCTGGAATTCTGGTTCACAGTAATATAGTAGCATTCACACAACTATACTAATTTCAAAGCAAAACTAAACAAAAGTCCAACTTTTATATGTGTCATTCTAACATAAAGTGAAGCTCCACGAGGGTAGGAATCATGTGTACGTTGCTCACCGCTCTATTCCAGAGGCCTAGCACAGTGCTTGGAACATAGGAAGTTCTCAATAAATAAAGCAATAAGAGTGTACACTTCAGAGTCAGAAAGACATGATTTTGAATCCTGGCTCAACTTGAGCTTGCATGTCACAGACACTCACTGAACCTCAGTTTTCTCATCCATAAAATAAGGATTATAATAGTGGATTGAATTAGGTGATATCTATTAAGTTACAGCATAGACACTGGCATATAGAAAGTATTTAATAAATACTAGTTGCGATTCTTTCTCTTAATCCTTTTGTACTTCTTTCTCATCATTACCAATATTGTTTCTCCTCCACTTGGTGTTCCAGCTTATTCACTTTGTCTCAAGAACTTTGTTTCACTGTGGTCTAGGAAATCTACTGATATGGAGACACTGCCTTTCAGCCTGCTTAGTTTTTTCTCAGGGGATTGAACCCATGGTTTCCTGAATAATGTCTCCTGATAGGACCAGTTAGAGAGACATCCTGGTTTTTGCAGGACTGAGAGCATTCCCAGAACTTTCAATGTTAAAACTGAAATAGACAAAATGAGATGAATCTGTCAAACTACCCTTAAGTTTTCTTTCCTCCTCATCCTAGCATTGAATACCACCCATAAAAAATCAATTTTCATTTGGGGGTAGGTAGATAAATAAGAGGAAGATAAGACTCAGTGTATTTGGTGGGGAACAGAATAGAAGTCCAAACAAGAGTGCCTGTTTTTCCTCTTCCCACAAATAGAAGCATTTAGCAATTCATACAATGGATAATCAACTGGCTCCACACTATAGCACAATTGGTATTTACATTTAGCTCCCTCAAAAGTGCTAATTGAAATTATTTGAGGCTAAAGGAAGTTTTGATCAAAGAGCAACCAGACCTTTTGCAGTTGGCTATTTATCTTCTGAAATTTTATTCATGTGAAAATCTAAATATAACCTTCAGGGTTGGCTGCAGGGAGGTAAAAATCCCTTATTTGACAAGAATTCCTTCATTTAGCTGTAGGAACTGCCAAGAACCACTTTTCTGCTGCATACAGTTTCTCATGACTTACTCTGGGATGGGGGTGGCCTTGGAGGAAGCTGTCTCTCATGGAAATAGAGATTACTTATTTTCCTTTTTCCCAGCAGCTTTACCATCCCTGCAAAAATACTCCAGAATTAACTGGAGAATGTAGTCTCCTGTGAAGGGAATGTGAAAACCTGCTGCACCCAAGGTAACCAGGCATCTCAGGAGCTAGTTTTGCAATAATAACATATTGCATAACATATTATTGATATAAGGTCAAATATATTATTATAACAAGTGCTAATATATATTCAAAGTTTACTATATGTCAGGAACTTTGCAAACAATATCTCATTTAATATTTTCAATGACCCTGTGAGGTAAAGTGTACTATTACTATCCATATTTTACACTGAAGAAAACCCAAGCTCTAAGAAGCTAAGCACTGTGTCCAAAATCACACAGCTAGTAGAAGGCTATCCTTAAATCTGAATTATATAACTGTAGAGCTTATAATATTAAACAGCAAACTATGTCAATTGCTCCATATATTTTTATTGAATAAAATTAAATTGGAGAGGGAGTTAGTATTGTGACCACAGACTCAGTTCAAACTGGCCTTATCTGGTTTATAACAAGATACTGGGTTGTTTTACAGAGACAGCAACAAAACCACAAGTCATGCAGTCAAAGCATGTGCAGGGGAGAGAATTTTGACCTCCAATAAACCCCAAAACAAAGTTTCTCTCTCCCCACCCCACCACCCATGGAATCAAAGGACCAGGACATGACTGAAACCTGAACGCTGGAACCATTTCAGAAGTGAAGGGTCCATTGTCAGGAAAATCCAGTGCTGAAGCCCCTTACCATATCTTATCATAAATGGCTAAATTCCAAAGCCCTCCAATTAAAACCTGCCTCCAGCAGTGCTTCCACAAACCAATCTGTTTCCCTCAATTCCTTAAATTTCATTCTGAACCCTGGATCAGGGAGACAGATTTGAGTTCTTCCTCCTGTCTCTTTCCTGATTGACTTTACAATAAAGGGTTTTTTTTTCATTTCTCAAAAGCCAGTGGCATAATACTGGCTTCTATGCATATAGGATAGCAAGCTTTTGTTTGGTAACAGTTGCAAGACGATAGAGGTTGGAAAATATAGTTCAATCACAAAGAGGCTTCAGAATGTGCTTTTTCAATCCCTATATAAAGGTCAAAAATAACACCTGGGCAAACTGTAGACTACAAGATAGTCATTGGCTCTTTAAGGCAGATGTTTAGCTAGCAAGGTTATATTTTCAGTGACATTGCACATGATTTTGCTGAAGAATCAGAGGTATGCCAGGATTGGAATGGCTTCTGAAAGTCTTCTAATCCAACCTCCCAATTTATGCTGTGGGAGAGGAAGAAACTTTTTTCTTCCTAGGTTCTTTCAGCAGATCTAAAAATTAAATCTACATGAGACAAATTAGGTTGACAAGATAAAATAACTGAATTTAAATATATACGTAGGTATAGGAACCCCACAGACATGAAAGAGTCAGAGATCCTACACCCACGAGAGGCTCAGAGACAGAAACGTAAAATACAGTATATATGGCATTCTGAGCTAAGGATGAGGTAAGGCATCTTGGGGTTTCTTCATAGGGAAGGATGGTTGTTTACTAGATGATAAGAAGAGCAGATGTTCAGTAATTAGAAGTTTGCCCTATTCTATAGATAGGCCATAAAAAGTTATTTCAAGTAATAACTCTTATTCTGGACAGGGTCCTGTGGAGGAAGAACAAACTTTCCTCTACCTCGAGGTTCTTTTGGCTGGTCTAATAATCAAATAAGCATGAGACAGATTAGCAAGAGAGAATAATAAAATTTAATACCATACTTTGCATGTATAATGTGCACATTTTTGCCCAAATTTGTAAGGGAAAAATAAAGATGCATATTATACGTTGGTAGTACTAATTCTGTATTTATGTAAATGTTTTGAATTGTTTTATTTATGCTTATGAGTTAAAAGTGGAACTCTAGAAATCAATGACAATATCCGCATGCAAAATAATACCCTGAAATACAATAACCAGTTTTGTTGAACTTACAATGAAATCATAATTATGAAGAGTTCTTGCCGTTCTATGGTGCATAAATATCATAAATTTGTTACCAGTACATAGAATTTCTTGTACTTTGTATTTGTTCTTGTGTTTTATAATTATTTGTTACATAAAATTTCTTGTATCATAATATATTAAAAATAAAAGCTAAAATTATTTTATAATACAAAAAAGTACTTAAATGTAAACAAATAAAAATTTTAATTAAAAAATTAAAATGAAAGATATTTTCCCTGAATGTTTGGGCCAAAAACGTGGGTGTGCATTACACATGGAAGCACACTATACATGGCAAAATATGGTACATGCATATGTATGGAACCCCACATACATGAGAGGGTCAGAAACCCCACATGTATAAGAGGTTCATAGATAGAAAGGGAACATAGATATATAAGACATTCTGAGCTAGGGATTAAGTCAAGTGCCTCAGGGATTTCATAGGGTCACTGCAGGATGATAAGAAGTGCAGAAAATCAGTAAATAGAAGTATTCCCTGCCCTATAGATAGGTCAAAAATGTTTATCTCTGATAATCACTTATTAGAGGCCCACCCCTAATTCACATTCTTCTAGCTACTTAAAGGAGCTGCAGAATTTTCTCTGGAGCTTGTGGCTAAAGTGATCTTTAGTTCAAAACAATTTGCATACCACAGAGGCACATCCTGAGGTAATTTTTTTCTGAACACCCACAGTCCCTAATTTAAATACTTTAAGGAAGAGATAAAAGTTTTTTTGTGAGCCCACAGAGTCTTGATTTCTTTCACTTTAAAGTAAATCACATGCCAAACTGGCACATCTTGGAGAGGCCTGTTCTGAACCCCTTCAATAGTTGAATCTCTGTATGATATTGTAGTGGTACAGAATTTGCCACCCCAAAATATTTCTCTTTGGCATAAAGATTATTTTTGGTTAGTTATTTTTTATGAGAGCAGACATGGTAGAAGTTCTGCACACCAAATAGATGTTACCCTTTGTAAGAAATATTTACGTGTATAAGGGAAATCTATTTGTAAGGGTATCTCCCTGGCTGTACCAGGAAGAAGAGGATGACTCTAAATCTATAGAAACTATTATAAATGGAGAAGGCAAAAACGTAAATCTGCATAACAACCTTATCCTTGTTTACTGTGTCTTTCCTGGTAACCTCCCATAACTGACTCTTCACCCCCAGTGTATTTTGTATTTAGCTAGAGATGAGGTTAAGGTGATAGTTTCAGCCATTTGGGGGAGTTACTCAGTTTTCCTGGGTCTCTTCCATGTATATGGCAGGTATACATACATGTTACTAAACTTTGGTGGTTTTTTTCCTATTAATCTGTTTTATGTCAACTTAATTATTAGACCAGCCAAAAAACCTAGAAGGGATAAAGGAAAACTTTGTCACCTTTACAACATGACTTGTCATTTAGTCTAAATTTGAACACCGCTAGGGCGGAGAACTCACTATAATTTAAGATCATTTTTATTATGTCTATGTGCAGGAGGCCAGCTCCCACAGGTCCAGGGGTTCCCTTTGGTGGAGATGGCATCGGCGAGGAAAGGAAGAAAAACACGCCGAGACACAGGGGCGCTTTTTTAAGAAGAGAAGTGTCTCCTTTATTTTTACAGCATGTTTCTTTTTATACCGGACAGTTGACCATTAATTGAGCTATTTTTTCCAGTGATAAACTTCTTCCCATTTGTCTTTTACATAGTTTCAGTATTATTTTCTTCCCAAGGTCTATTCTCCTAAGGGATGGCGGTTACAATTTTTGCTAGTAAGCCATTTTTTCCTCCTGGTGGGGGGGACTTTGAGGGAGTGGGGAACCAAATGTTCCCAAAGCGAGACAAAGTATAGCAAGTAGAAACTGTTAACAGGATGGCATTTCACTCTGTAACTTTCAAGGTTGTTTGTGACGTAGGCTTGCAGCAGCACAGTGGAAAATGAGATCTATCTAGCAACCTTCCCACACTGCTCACCCGGGCCTGAGAGCCTGTCAGCTTGCCAGCTGCCAGGCTTAACCCTTACTGCAGACCTCCAACTCTCCACAGAAAAGGCCAATCCTGACTTCTGTAAACTATTTGCTAATTAACCAAATAGCATTGAGACATTAAATGATAATTAGCCCATTTAGATTAAGCTGGTAACTTCCAATCTCAATTCAGTTAAAGCTCTAAGACAGAGTGCCCCAGACATCCAGCGGCTCCCAACATCTATGTGAAAATTTACTCTTTTTTTTGTTTTTTCAAAGATTTTTATTGGGGAATTGGGGGATGGGAACAGTTGCTGTCATTTTGTTCTTCAGTCTAGTTGTGGAGGACATTGCTTCACTGGCCCAAGTTGGCACCAACATTGTGCTCTTCCCGAGTGAGGCAGATGAGTTGCTGGCTTCTGGACGGCCGCTCACTGCGGCTGCTGGCCGCTCACATTGGCTGCTGGCTACACACGGTAGCCCATGGCAACCCACTGCCACAGGGGCTGCAGCCTACGCCATCGCCGGCAACTCATGGCAGCCCAGCTCCAGGTTGAGCTGTTGTTCAGCATCTTAGCTGTAGAGGGCAGTGTCACTGGCCCTCATATGTGGGATCCGAACCGGGGTCCTCTGGCGTCCCAAGCCAGCTCTTAGCCAATGCGCCACTCGGCCGGACCTGAAAATTTACTTTTACACTGAATGAAAATCTGTCATCTTAGAATTTTCACATGTTGGACTTGATTTAACTGCTTTCAGAATGCACAGACCCACTCGAATTTCTCTACCATGCCTCTTCTCAATTATGTAACTTATGTAAACTATGTACTGAGCACAGTTTTAAGTGCTTTGAATATTAAATAATTTAATTCTCATAACAACCTTAGCTGGTAGATACTATTATTATGTCCTATTTTAAAAATGGGAGCATTGAAAAAAAAAAGGGTTAAGTGGCTTGCCTAATGTCACCAAGCTAGTAAATTTAGAGCTGGCTCCAGGGTCTGTACTTCAAACTATTATGTTATATTCACCCTGAAATATTTTCTTTTCCAGAAGTAGCAGTCTTACTTCCTCTAAACTTTTTTTTAAATTAAAGTTTATTGGGGTGACAATGGTTACTAATGTTACATAGGTTTCAGGTATACAATTCTGTAATACATCATCTATATATCACCTTGTGTGTTCACCACTCAGTCCGTTCTCCTTTCATCACCATATATTTGATTCCTTTTATCCTCATCTACTCCCCGTTCCTTACCCTCTGGTAACCACTAACCTATTATTTGTGTCTATGAGTTTTTGTTTCTCTATTTGTTTCTCTTGGTCGTTTGTTATTTTCAGTTTTATATACCACATATTAGTGAAATCATATTGTTCTCTACATTTTCTGTCTGACTTATATTTCCCTTAGAGTAATAATCTCAAGATCCATCCATATTGTTGAAAATGGCACTATTTCATCTTTTCTTATGGCAGAATAGTATTTCATTGTGTACATCATCTTTATCCAATCATCTTTCAAAAGACACTTTGGTTGATTCCATGTCTTGGCCACCATAAATAAAGCTGCAGTGAACATCAGAGCACGTATGTCTTTATGGATAAAGGTTTTCATATTTTTTTAGTAGATACCCAGGAGAGGAATTGCTGGGTCATATGGTAATTTTATTCTTAATTTTTTGAGGAACCTCCACTCTGCTTTCCATAGCGGCTGCACCAATCTGCATTCCCACCAACAGTGTATGAGGGTTTCTTTTTCTCCACAGCCTCTCCAACACTTGTTATTATTTGTCTTGTTGATGATAGCCATTCTAACTGGTGTGAGGTGATATCCCATTGTGATTTTTATTTGCATTTTTCTGATGACTAGTGATGTTGGGCATCTTTTCATGTCTTTGGCTATTTGTATGTCCTCTTTGGAAAAATGTTTATTCAGTTCTACTGCCCATTTTTAAATTGGATTATTTGTTTTTGTTGTTGTTGAGTCATATGAGTTCCTTATATGTTTTGGATTTTAGCCCCTTATCTGAGGACCTGTTTGCAAAAATCTTCTCCCATTTGGTTGGGTGCCTCTTTATTTTGTTGTCAGTTTCTTTTGCTGTACAGAAGCTTATAAGTTTGATATAATCCCATTCATTTATTTTAGCTTTTACTTCCCTTGCCTTTGAGGTCAAATCCATAAAATGCTCTTTGAAACCAAGGTATATAAGTTTAGTACCTATATTTTTTTCTATGCAGTTTTTTGTTTCAGGTCTTCTGTTCAGGTCTTTGATCCAGTTTGAGTTAATTTTGGTACATGGTAACAGATAGCAGTATAGTTTCATTCTTTTGCATGTGGCTTTCCAATTCTCCCAGCACCATTTATTGAAGATGCTGTATTTGGCTCTTTTGTAAAAAAATAGCTGTCCATATTTATGTGGGTTTGTTTCTGGGTTATCAATGTGTCTGTTTTTCTGTCAATACCCTACTGCTTTGATCATTGTTGCTCTGTAGTACAAGTTAAAGTCAGGGAGTGTGACACTTCCAGCATTGTTCATTTTTCTTAGGATTGCTTTGGCTATTCAGGGTCTTTTTTGGTTCCATAGAAATGTGAAGATTTCTTGTTCTATTTCTTTAAAAAATACCATTGGGATGATTTTGATTGGGATTGCATTAAATTTGTATATTGCTTTGGGTAATGTGACTATTCTAACTATGTTGATTCTTCCAATCAATGAACACAGAATGTCTTTCCATTTCTTTGTGTCTTCTTCAATTTAAAAAAAAATGTCTTATGGTTTTCAGTGTATACGTCTTTCACATCCTTCATCCTTACTTAAGTTTATTTCTAGGAATTTTATTCTTTTTGTAGCAATTGCAAAAGAAAGTTTTTTTCCTTTTCTGAGATTTCAATGTTGGTATATAAGAATGCAATGGATTTTGTACATTGATTTTGTAGCCGACAACTTTACTGTATTCATTAAACACTTTTATATGGAATAATTTTGAGTTCTTTCATTTTATTGGTTTTCTTTCTTTGAAAACATTTGCTTGACTGTAATCCTTTTGTTGAAAATTACTTACTGCAGTCTAGACATGCTCTGATAGAGTCTGGGTAGAAAGAGGTTGCCATCTTCATGCTGAATATCTTCTGTTTACCCCTTTCAGTCCACTTTTACTGTGTTTCCTAGTGTACAAAGCTGACCTCCATGTACTATGAACTGCACTTTCTTGCCCTGTGGCTTCCAGTTGGTTTTGGCCTATGGAAATCATTGGAGAGAGAACAGAGGAGGAACATGGGTGTGAAGAGAAGGGCATCCTTCTCTTCTGGTACTCACCCCTTCTGGTTCTCAGGTTGGCTATAGTTTTGTTGTTTTATCCAAGGCCATACTTTCTTTCAGTAGATTTTCTCTCTAAGCTACCCTGTGGGAGTTCCAGGAACTCCTCTCTCCCCCTTGTTCTTTCAGGTTTAAGAAATGTAATGGTTCTGAAGGGGAAAATAATATACCACACTAAAAATGCCTTTTTTGGCATAAAAATTACTTTAGAGTGGTTATTTTTAAGAACCAGGAAACAAAGGTAAAGTTCTAAAAACTGAGTAATATTTACCCTTTAATACGAGACATTTACATTAATAAGGGAAATCATTTTTTAAAAGATTGTTGTTAAAATATAGCTAACATATAATATTATATTAGTTTCAGGTGTACATCATAGTTATTCAACAGTGCCCACCTGGTGTTATACATCGTTATTACCATATTACTGATAACATTCTCTATGCTAAAGAAGTTATCACCATGATAAGTCCAGCAAACATCTGCCACCATACCATGATATCACAATATCACTGACTATATTTCCTATCCTGTATCTTACATCCCCAAGACTTATTTGTTTTATACTTGGAATTTTGAACTTCTGATTCTTCTTTATTTCCCACCTCTTTCAATTTTTTAATTAGAGTTGATTTTCAGTATTTTTTATATTAGTTTCAGGTTCATAGCATAGTGGTTACACACTTATATAATTTAAGAAGTGATCCCCCTGATTAGAATAGTATCCACCTGGCATTATACATAGTTATTACCATATTATTGACTATATTCCTAATGCTATACCCTATATCCCCATGATAACTTTTTAACAATTTGTACTTCTTAATCTTTCCCCCTTTTCACCCACCCCCAACCCCCTCCCATCTGGTAATCATCAAACTGTTCTCTGTATTTATTATGAGTTTGTTTCATTTCATTTTTATGTTTATTTTGTTTTTTAGATTACACTTATAAGTTAAATCATATGACATATTTCTTTCACTGTCTGACTTACTACATTTAGCACAGTACCCTCTAGGTCCACCCATGTTGTTGTAGATGGCAAAATTTTATTATTTTTTACAACTGAGTAATATTCCACTGTATATATGTACTATCTGTTCTTTTTCTATTCATCCATTCAGGGACAACGAGGTTACCTTCATGTCTTTACTATTGTAAATAATACTGCAGTGAACATATGGATGAGTGCATCCCATCAAAGCAGCATTTTGGATTTCTTCAATTAAATACCTAAAAGTGGGATTACTAGGTCTTTATTTGTCTCCTGTTATAGTCTTTGATTTAAAGTCCATTTTGTCTGGTATAAGTATTGCTACTCCAGGTTGTTTTTGTTTCTTTGTTTGTATCCATTTTCATATTTCTTTTTTCATCCCTTTACTTTCAGTCTGTTTGTGTCTTTCAATCTGAAATGAGTGTCTTGGAGGCAGCAAATGTAAGGGTCTTGTTTTTTTATTCATTCAGCCCACCCCTTTGTTTTGGTTTGTTTTTAAGATTTTTATTGGAGAATTGGGAGAGGGGAACGGACAAGTTGCTGTCCTTTTTGTCCTTTGGTTTAGTTGTGGAGGACATCGCTTCACTGGTCCATGTTGGTATTATCATTGCGCTCTTCCGAGGTGAGGCAGTCGCCCACCAGCCATTGGACGGCCACTCAAGGCGGCTCACAGTGGCTCACTGCAGCTCATGAAAGCACATGCCAGCTGCCAGCCAGCCCCACTGCAACTTACACCATCGCCAGTGACTCACCGCAGCCCAGCTCCAGGTCAAGCTGTTGTTCACCATCTTAGTTATAGAGGGCACAGTGTCACTGGCCCACATGTGGGATCCGAACCAGGGCCCTGCTGCTCAGAGCTGGCATCCCAAGCCAACTCTTAACCAACACGCCACTCGGCCACCCCTCCCCCACCCGCGTTTTGATTGGATCATTTAATCAATTTACATTGAAATTAATTGTTGATAGATATGCAGTTATTTCCATTTTATTACTCAGATTTTTTTCCATCTTAAAGAAATTCCTCTAAAAGTCCTTGTAATACTGGTTTGATAGTGATGAACTCCTTTAGTATTTTGTCTGTAAAGCTCTTTACCTGTCCTTCAATGCCAAATGATAGCTTTGCTGGGTAGAGTAATATTGGTCATAGGTCCTTCCTTTTCATCACTTTGATTATTTTGTGCCAATACTTTTGGGCTGCAAAGTTTCTGTTGAGAAATTAGCTGATAATCTCATGGGAGCTTCTTTGTAGGTAACTAGCTGCTTTTCTCTTGCTGCTCTTAGAATTCTCAATTTGTCTTTAGCCTTTGGCATTTTAATTATAATGTGTCTTGGTGTTGGCCTCTTTGGTTTCATCTTGTTTGGGACTCTCTGCATTTCCTGGGCTTGTATACCTATTGCCTTTGCCAGGTTAGAGAAGTTTCCTGTCATTATTTCTTCAAATAGATTTTTCAATTCCGTGCTGTCTCTCTTCTCCTTCTGGTACCCCTTTGATGTGAATGTTGGCACATTTCATGTTGTCCCAAAGCCCCTTAAACTTTTTAATTTTTTTTTCTGTTCTGATTGGGTGTTTTCTGCTACCTTAGTTTGTAAATCACTGATTTGGTCTTCTGCCTCATCTAACCTACTGTTTATATCCTGTAATGTATTCATCATTTCACTTATTGTATTCTTTATTTCTGACTGGTTCTTTTTATGTTTTCTATCTCCATTTCTATGTTTCCTATCTCTTTGTTTATGTTCTCCCTGAGATCATTGAGCATCCTTATAACCAGTATTTAGAACTCTTGTGACTGGTAGATTTCTTGTCTCCATTTTGTTTAGTTATTTTACTGGGGCTTTGTGCTGTTCTTTTATTTGGGATAGATTTTTTTTGTCTCTCCATTTTGGCTGCCTCCCTGTGTTTGTTTCTATGTATTAGATAAGGCTGCCATGTGTCCTGTTCTTAATAGTGTGGCTTTATGCAGTAAGTGTGATGTTGGGCTCAGTGGTACAGTCCTCCTTGTCACTTGACCATGCACTCCAGGTGTGTCTCTTGTGTGGGTTGTGTGTGCCTTCCTCTCACAGTTGAAATTTGTTTGCTATTTGCATGTCAATGAGAGGGATTGATACTCAGACTCAATTGTTATTATGGCTGGCTGAGACTACAGTGGAGGAATTGTGGTGCAAGGTCTGACCTTACAGAGCAGGATCTGCTTCAACATTGCTCTGTTGCCTGCCCAATCTGCCCCTTTGATATTTCATTCTTGGAGGTGGCTGGGTGATGGTCCAGCTCTTTTCAAAGCTGGCCATTGCAGGCACCAGTCCCAGGGCTACCTGGGGGGCCATGCTCTGAGTCAAGTTCATCTTCAGCCTGTGCCCCACCTGTGGCCACCCAGCAGGAGCCATAAAGCAACCTGCACATGACCACTGCTCAGGCCATGCTTGGAAGTGCTTCAAAAAGCCAAGCCATGAACCAAGGCTAGCTGCTTCTAGTGCCAGGCTTAGGGCTGCTCAGCCATGATATGGGACATGCTCAAGCCAGATGCTGCTTGTCTGGATTTCAGAAACCTTTGTGAGACCCTTGGAAAGCTTGCAGAATGAGCCAAGGCAGGTGATTTGTATGAATATACCAGTGGAAGCAGTTTGAGTGTGCCTGAAAGTTGGGCATGGCCGAGTATCAGATTCACCAGGGTATGATGAATGAAAGGCATTAGACAGCTTGATGGAAACTCAGATATGGTGGCCACCTTTGTCTATATGCTGAGAAACGGGTGCTCAACAAAGAAATAATGGCTTCTGCCAGCTTCTTTGTCCAGGAGAAAGCTGCCCTTCCAGCCCTCGTCTTGAAAGCAGACAAATCAGTTCACCATATGTCCCTGCTCTCTCTCTAGCTGCTGCCCCACACTGGAGCTCAGAGCCAGTGATTCTGTTGTTGAGTAAGTCTGTGTACAGTCCATTCAAGAGGAGTGCCATGGACTCAAGCCTCCTTCATTCTCACTCAGCCTTAATCTCTGCTGTTTTTCACAGCCAGAAATTATGGGGACTTCTCTTCCTGGCATTGAAACCTTGGGTTGGGCAGGGGCTGGTCTCTGTCACTCCTCTGGGAGGGACCTCTTCAGTCAAGATATTCCTCCTGATTTTTAATGTTTACATGTGGTGCACCTCCTGCCAGTCTTGAGGTGGCTTCTGTATGTCCTTAGCTATAGGGCTTTGGTTCAACAAGATTTCAGGTGGTTCTCAATGATGGTTATTTTGTAGTTTAGTTGTAATTTTGAAATGGTTGTTAGTGAAGGTAAACAAAGTGCTTACCAAGTATGCCATCTTAACCTAAAGTAGAAAAATAATTTATTAAATATGCTTGCGTATGGAAGCTCTCATCAATAGAGGAGGCAAAAATTTAAATTTGCATAAAAACCTTACCCTTGTTTACTGTGTTTTTCTAGGTAACCTCCCATAACTGCCTCCCACCACCTCATCTTCTTTTGTTGTTAGCTGGAGATAGTATATAAGGTGGCAGCTTGGGCCATATTGAGGAGTTACTCAGTTTTCTATGGTCTCTCCCATGTGAGGTATAGAGTGAAGAAATAAAACAAAGTCACTATAATCAAGCTGCTAAATTACTAACATCAAGTAAGTTGGGCATGAAGAAATCATAATATTCTTGCTTTAACTAGCCTGGGAACTTAAACTTTTGAACTTTCCAGTTCTGAGTCAATGCATGGATATATTTCAAACCTCCAGATAGCCCTTTGATTATCCCCTGATGGACTAAGGCAAGAATGGTCACATATCCAGACCACCTAACACCCATTATTCAGACCACTGGTCATCTAGAGGATTACCATCTTGGACCAATTCAGAGGTTAAGAATTCAGGACTGATTCTTCTCAAGAATTTACTCTTTACTATAAAAAGTTTTAACTTTTCTTTCTTCTTTGGAATACTCTGGGTAATGCTTAGGTGTATTTTTGGTGTGCAAACCCTAAAGACCCTTGAATAAATTGTTATCATTTATTTCTAGCCAAACCCTCTAGAATCTTGAGTTAATTAAACACATGTATACAGGAGGAATACATGTTGTTAAATTTCTTTTTGAGTTTTTCCTACTGTTAATCTATCTTTTAATTACAGGACCATGAACCTAGAAAGGTAAAGGGAAAATTATTTTTCCTTACCCACAGTTTTATATTATTTCTATCCTCTGAGTGCTTCACTATCTCTTGTTAGTATCTATATCCCTCCCTATAAATCTGTAACTACCCTTTAATTAAAATATTCACAAATTTGTCTTCAGAGGGTGTCATCTTTTTCCTGCCAGGTATCTGAATAGTTCAACCTCCTTCCATCTAAATATTATGCTTGATTTAATCCAACCTAAAATAAATTAATTTGCCAGGGATTCCATACAGGGTACTGATCCAAGCCTCACATAAGAGGCTGAACCATATCTCTTTTGGGTTTTCCTCAATCCTGAAATGCAATAATGCTACAGTTTATAATTTGCCCTTTTATCCTTAAACAGAGAACTTATTAATTTCCTAAGTCCAGTGTGCACTGAAACTAAAGTGAGTTAACAGAAATCAGTAATGCATAATAAAGCTGAACCCTGTTATTACATGATTTTGGAAATATATAGGTCAAATTAAGTCCTTTGAGACTTAAAAACCCTATACAATAAAAGTCTAATACAATTTTTCTAAGAGTATTTGCCTTACTTCAACAGTAATATTATAAACGGGTTTCACTGTATACACAGAAATAAACAAACAAACAAACAAACAAATATCTAAAAAGACAATTGGGGAATAATTTACTCTGAAAACTTTCTGGGCAGTCTGTATTTCTAGTTATAAAGTCAGAAACACTAAATCTAATGATCTGTTACCAAAATGAAGAGTAGAGCTGACATTGATTTAACTTTAGTTACCTGGAAACAGTATTGATCCTTAAGAGATATATTTCAACATTTTGCATTTAGGACATAAAGTAGTTCCATATAATTGATTAATAGACGCTATATATATCATTTTGGTTTTTAATGAGATATTTTTCTCCTGGCTGATGCTAGTACCCCAGTGAAAGTTTAAAAGGAGATTTTGTAGTTGAAAAGTTACCGTAACATAAATGAGGTTCCATCCTACATTATAAAAAGAAAAAAAAACATGGAAGATTCATTTTTAGAAAAAGAGTAAGTGGTATAAAATTAATAAGCTGGTTTAGTGCCCATGGACAAATAGCTATCTCTCTGTTCCTCTTACAATGATTTTCCATGTATATTTTGAAATTCACAGATGAAGTGAGAGACTCAAAATATGCTTCCTAAAATCTCCTCAAGTGTATATTACAGAAAATGAAAGCATCATAAGAATTTCCAGATTTCTACATTAGAAAAATCTTAATTTTTTTCTAAATTTATATTAAATTTATTGAGGTAAAATTTATTAGTAAAGTTATATAGGTTTCAAGTGTACACTTCTGTAATACATCATCTATATAATCCATTGTGTGTTCATCACCCAGAGTCAAGTCTCCTTCCATCACCATATATTTAACCGCCATTTACCATATTCTACCATCCTCCCTTCCTGCTTCCCTTCTGATAATCTCTAAACTGTTTTCTGTGTCTATGAGATTTTGTTCGTTTGTTTGTTTTCCTAGTTTTTTTTTGTTACTTTCAGTTTTATATCACATATATGAGTGAAGTCATATGGTTCTCAACTTTTCTGCCTGATTTATTTCGCTTATGATGATAATCTCAAGCTCCATCCATGTTGTCAAACGTGGCAGTATTTCATCTTCTCTTATGGTCAAGTAATATTCCATTGTATATATGTACCACATCTTCTTTATCCAATCATCTATGAAACGAGAATTTTGTTGTTCTCATGTCTTGGTTACTGTGACTAATGCTGCAATGAACATAGGGGTATATATCTAT
>NW_017732818.1:13203-21189 GCF_001890085.2 Hipposideros armiger | reverse complement strand
CCCCCTCCCTCTCTCCCTCATCCCCACTCCCCCAACCAACAGCCATCAACTGCACCCCCACATCTCTGAGACCACCTCTGTTCACTTTCCTAGCCCATTCAGTTTTTTAGAGTCCACATATAAGTGAAATCATATGGTATTTGTCTTTCTCCGACTGACTTATTTCACTTAACATAATAGTGTCTAAGTCCATCCATATCATCCCAAATGTTACAATTTCAATCTTTTTTTATGGCAGAGTAATACTCCATTTTATAAATGTACCACTGTTTCTTAATCCAGTCGTCTACCGATGGGCATTTCGGTTGTTTCCAAGTCTTGGCTATTGTGAATAATGCCACAATAAACACAGGGGTACATATATATTTTTTTAATTAGTGTCTTGGGTTTCTCTGGATAGATACCCAAGAGTGGAATTGCTTATTCATACGGTAGTTCCATTTCCAGTTTTTTGAGATACTTCCATACTCATTTCCATAATGGCTGCACCAATCTGCAGTCCCACCAACAGAGCAGCAGGGTTCCCTTTTCTCCACAGCCTCGCCAGCACTTACTGTTTGTTGACTTATTGATGATAGCCATTCTGACCCGAGTGAAGTGGTATCTCATTGTGGTTTTTATTTGCATTTTCTTAATTATTAGTGAGGATGAACATTTTTTCATATGCATGTTGGCCATCTGTATGTCCTCTTTGAGAAATGCCTCTTCATATCCTCTGCCCATTTTTTAATTGGGTTGTTTGTGTTTTTGGTGTTGAGTTGCATGAGTGCTTTATAAATTTTTATATTAACCCCTTATCAGATACGTCATTGGCAAATATCTTCTCCCATTCAGTAGGCTGCCTTTTTGTTTTATTGATGATTTCCTTTGCTGTGAAAAAACTTTTAAGTTTGATGCAATCCATATGTTCATTTGTTCTTTTATTTCCCTTGCCCCAGGGGATACCTCAGTAAAAATATTACTGAGGGTGAGGTCTGCAAATTTACTCCCAATTTTTTCTTCTAGGAGTTTTATTTTTCAGGTCTTTCATTGAAGTCTTTAATCCGTTTTGAATTTGTTCTTGTATATGGTGTAAGTAGGTGGTCCATTTTCTTTTTTTTGCACGTGTCACTCCAGTTTTACCAGCATCATTTATTAAATAGGCTATGTTTACTCCAATGTAAATTCTTCCTTCCAATGTCATAGATTAAATGACCGTATATGGATTGGTTTATTTCTGGGCTGTCTATTCTGTTCTATTGATCTATGTGTCTGTTTTTATGCCAGTACTATACTGTTTTGATTACTGTAGCCTTGTGGTATGATTTGATGTCAGGTAGCGTGATACCTCCCACTTTGTTATTATTTCTCAAGATTGTGGTTGCTGTTTGGGGTCTTTAATGACTCCATATGAGTTTTCAGATTATATGTTCTATTTCTGAGAAAAATGTTCTTGGTAATTTGATAGGAATTGCACTGAATCTATATATTGCCTTAGGTAGAATTGACATTTTAACTATATTATTCTTCCTATCCATGAACATGGTATGTATTTCCATTTATTTGTATCTTCTTGGATTTCTCTTTTCTACGTCTTATAATTTTCTGAGTACAGGTCTTTTACTTCTTTGGTTAAATTTATTCTTAGGTATTTTATTGTTTTTGAAGTAATTGTAAATGGGATTGATTTCCAGATTTCTCCTTCTGATAGTTTATTATTGGTGTATACAAATGCAACTGATTTCTGAATGTTAATTTTGTATCTGGCTACCTTATTAAATTCATTTATAAGTAACAGTTTTTTGGTGGAGTCTTTGGGATTCTCTCTATATAATATCATGTCATCTGCATATAATGACAATTTTTCTTCCTCTTTTCCAATTTGGATGACTTTTATTTCATTTTCTTGTCTGATTGCTGTGTCCAGAACTTCCAGAACTATGTTGAATAGAAGTGGTGAAAATGAGTAGCCTTGTCTTGTTCCTGATTTTATGGGGAAAACTTTTAGCCTTTCTCCATTGAGTACTATGTTTGCTGTGGGCTTATCATATATGGCCTTTATTATGTTGAGATATGATCCCACTATTCCCACTTTGCTAAGAGTTTTTATCATAAACGGTTGCTGGATTTTCTCAAATGCTTTTTCTGCATCTATACATATGATCATATGATTTTTATTTCTCATTTTGTTAATGTGATGTATTACGTTAATTGATTTGCAGATATTGAACCAACCTTGCATACCAGGAATGATTCCCACTAGATCGTGGTGTATGATATTTTTAATGTAACGCTGAATTTGGTTTGCTAGTATTTTGTTGAGGAGTTTTGCATCTATGTTCATTAGGTATATCGGCCTGTAGTTTACTTTTTTGGTAATATCTTTGTCTGTTTTTGGGATCAGAGTAATAGTGGCCTCATACAATGTGCTTGGGAGCCTTCCTTCCTTTTGTATTTTTTGGAATAATTTGAGGAGAATAGGTATTAATTCTTTTTTGAATGTTTTGTAAAATTCGCCTGTGAAGCCATCTGGACCAGGACTTTTGTTTGTTGGAAGCTTGTTGATTACTGACTCAATGTCTTTGGTAGTAATCAGTCTGTTCAGAGTTTCTGTTTCTTCTTGGTTCACACTTGGTAGATCATAAGCTTCTAGAAATTTATCCATTTCTTCCAGATTGTCAAATTTGATGGCATATAGTTGCTTGTAGTCCTTTCTTACAATTTACTGTATTTCTGTGGGATCTGTTGTCACTTCCCCTCTTTCATTTCTGATTTTATTAATTTGGGTCATCTCTCTCGTTTTCTTGATGAGTCTGGCTAAGGGTTTGTGATTTTGTTTATCTTTTCAAACAACCAGCTCTTGGTTTCATTGATCTTTTGTATTGTTTTTTTGGTCTCTATTTCATTTATTCCTGCTCTTGTCTTTATTATTTCCTTCCTTGTACTCCCTTTGGGCTTGGTTTGCTGTTCATTCTCCAGTGCCCTTAGGTGTAAAGATAGTAGGTTGATATGAGATTTTTATTCTTTCTTTAGATAGGCCTGCAATGCTATGAATTTTCTTCTTAGGACTGCCTTCGCTGCATCCCAAAGATTTTGATTTGTTGTGTTTTCATTGTCATTTGTCTTGAGATAGCTTTTGATTTCTTCCTTAATCTCAGTTTTGATCCAATCACTATTTAGTCGCATGTTATTCAGCCTCCATGTGTTTGTGTGCTTTCCAAGTTTCTTTTTATAGTTGATTTCAATTTTTATAGAATTGTGGTCAGAGAAGATGCTTGATATGATTTCAGTCTTCTGAAATTTACTGAGACTGGTTTTGTGTCCTAACATGTGGTCTATCTTGGAAAATGCTCCATGTGCACTTGAGAAGAATGTATATCCTGTTGCTTTGAGGTGCAATGCTCTAAAATTATCAATTAAATCCAGCTGGTCTAAAGTGTCATTTAAGGCCACTGTTTCCATTTTGATTTTCTGTCTGGAGGATCTGTCCATTGGTGACAACAGAGTGTTGAAATCCCCTATTATGATAGTGTTACTGTTGATCTCTGTCTTTATGTCTGTCAATATCTGTTTTATATATTTAGGAGTTCCTATGTTGGGTGCATAGATGTTTACTAGGGTTATGTCCTCTTGTTGAATTGATCATTTTATTATTATGTAGTGTCCTTCTTTGTCTTTCATTGTAGTCTTCATTTTAAAGTCTATTTTGTCTGAAATAAGTATTGCTACTTCTGCTTTTTTTCTCATTTCCCTATGCATGAAATGTCTTACTCCATCCCTTTACTTTCAGTCTGTGTGTGTCTTTTGATCTGAGATGAGTCTTTTGTAAACAGCATATGCATGGGTCCTATTTTCTTAACCACTCGGCCACTCTACATCTTTTGGTTGGAGCATTTAATCCATTCACGTTTAAAGTGATTATTTAAAGGTGCATATTTATTGCCATTTTGTTATTTGTATTTTTGATCTTCCTGGGTTAGCTTGTATTCCCCTTTCTTCTGTTTAAAAAAGCCCTTTTAGCATTTCCTGCAATGCTGGCTTGGTGGTAATGAATTCCTTAAGTTTATTCTTTTCTGAGAAGCTCTTTATCTCTCCTTCAATTTTAAGTAATAGCCATGCTGGGTAGAGCAATCTTGGTTGTAGGACTTTATTTTGTGTCACTTTGAATATTTCCTGCCACTCCCTTCTGGGCTGCAAAGTTTGTGCAGAAAATTTAGCTGTTAGTCTTATAGGAGTTCCTTTGTACGTAACCTGCTGTCTTTCTCTTGCTGCTTTCAGGATCTTGTCTTTGTCTTTAACCTTTGCCATTTTTACTATGATGTGTCTTGGTGTGGACCTGTTTGGGTTCAGCTTGTTTGAAACTCTCTGTACTTCCTGGGCTTGTATGTCAATTTCCTTCACCAGGGTAGGGAAGTTTTCAGTCATTGTTTCTTCAAATACATTCTCAATCCCTTGCTTCTTCTCTCCTTCTTCTGGTATTCCTATGATGCGAATGTTGTTGTGCTTGATGTTGTCCCACAGGTCTCCTAAACTATTTTCATTGTTTTTTATTCTTTTTTCATTTTGTTGTTCCAACTAGGTGATTTCTGCTATTTTGTCTTCTAAATCACTGATCTGATCCTCTGCTTCATCTAATTAACTGGTGATTCCTTCGAGTGTGTTCTTCATTTCAGTTATTGTATTCTTTAGTTCTACCTGGTTGGTTTTTATTATTTCTGTATCCTTCTTTATGGCCTCCTAAAGTTCCTGAAACATTCTTATCATCAGTGTTCTAAAATCTGTCTCTGAAAGATTGGATACCTCTGTTTCATTTAGTTCCATTTCTTGAGGTTTCTTCTGATCTTTTATTTGGGACATGTTTCTTCATTCTGGCTGTCACTCTGATTGCTTTGATGTTTAGATCACCTAGAAAGACCAAAAAAAAAAGAAAGAAAAAGGAAAAATGGAAAAAAAAGGAAAAGAAAAAAGGGGGGAGGGGTTCTCCACCCCCTTTAATCTGCAGACCGTTTGCTCAGCAATAGAGTGACTCTGGGCGACTCAGTACCAGCTGTTGGGAGGGATGGCTCAGTGTGTCATGCACCGACCTCCCTCCTGACTTGAAGTAAGCTTCCCACAATTAGTTGCTGTGTGCTCTGGAACCGTGTTCACCACCAAAAATTATAACAGGTTGTTGTGGGCTCTCTGGTGCTGCAAAAAACCCTCTGTGGCCTGCAGAGGTATGAGCCAGGGACCAGAGGCTCAGGGTGCCCCTGGTAACACAGCTCTAGGTGGGCGGGGCAGGCCCCCAACGCTCCACAGGATTTTGTCAGTGGCACCCACCAGGTCAGAGCAGCATGCACTCTTGCATCAGCAGCCAGCCCACACAAACTCGCCTGGAAAGCCCTGGCCGAATCACGCAGGTGCACAGCTCATGGCCCTACACTCCCAGGAAAACTCCCTGTCTCAGCCTGTCCCAATCAGCTGCTCAAAGATCAGGCCAAGCAGCCCAACAGCCAATCGCCACCCAGGCAACTCTGCACGCGCAGTGCGGAAATCAGGGACCTAAGGTGATTCGTGCAATTCCAGGTTCCAATAATCAGTCTATTGGAGTCGGAGGATGAGTAACAGGCATTTCCCTGGCTATGCAGCACAAGCAGTGTGGAGGGTGTGGATCCAAGGCCGCATGCACGTGCATGCACGCACGCAGTCCTGTGTCAATTCCAGCAGAGCAATGCAGTCCCAGACCTGAGCCTCTGTGGGAGAGCCCAGCCCTGAAAAAATTGTGGCCTCCTGTGCACTACTCATGTGCAAGCTCCACACCAGGGGAACAATGGTCCCAAAAACCTCTAGCACCCGCGCCAAAGGCACTCAGCTCATTCCTTCCCACAGGCTCTTGGTCCCTGTTCACAAAGCCACTCACTCCACCAGGAACCATGTGAGTGGTCACCAATGAGCGAGTCGGTTTGCCAGCTCTACTGGTTCTCCAGCTGCCCTCAGCCTCACCAAGTTGAGCAAAGAGAGTCCTCACTATTTTCTACTCCAGCTATCGTAGAACTCCTCTTCCTGGCAAAGTAACTCTGGGGTGGTGAGCGCGGTGTGGGGCCGGAAGGTCTCTCCCCCAACCAGAGAAACCTCCCAACTGCTGAGGTGTGCCTTACGGAGTTTGCTCTCTCTCGTCTCTGGCCCTCCTACCAGACTCGATGTGGCCTCCTCTGTAAGTCCTTCGTTTAGAGGTACTGCTCATCTAGGGTCTGGGGAACTTCCGAGGTTGAATATCTTATATATTATTTGTAGTTTTGGTGTGATCCTGGGAGGCAGTTGGCACAGCATCTTTCTATTTTTCCATCTTACCAGAAGTCGCGTTTTGCTAATATTTTTTGAGGATTTTTGCATCTATGTTCATTAGGTACATCGGACTATAGTTATATTGTTTTTGTAATGTCTTTGTCTGGTTTGGAGATCAGGATAATTGTGGCCTCATAAAATGAGCTTGGGAGCCTTCCCTCCTTCTGTATTTTTTGGAATAGTGTGAGGAGAACAGGTGTTAATTTTTTTTTTAATGTTTGGTAAAATTCAGCTGTGAAGCCATCTGGTCCAGGACTGCTGTTTCTTATGAGCTTGTTGATTACTGATTCAATTTTGTTGGTAGTAATTTGTTGGTTCAGATTTTCTGTTTCTTCCTGATTCAGCCTTGGGAGATTGTATGCTTCTAGGAAATTTTCCATTTTTTCCAGATTGTCTAATTTTTTGGTGTATAGTTGCTCGTAGTGTTATCCTAATTTTTTTTTGTATTTTTGTGTTATCTGTGGTCATTTATCTTCTTTCATTTCTGATTTTATTTATTTGGGTCTTTTCCCTTTTTTCTTGATGAGTAAGGTTAAAGGTTTGTTAATTTTACTTATCTTTTTAAAAAAACAGCTCTTGGTTTCATTGATCTTTTGTATTGTTTTTGTCTCTATTTAATTTGTTTCATCTCTGATCTTTATTTTTTCCTCCCTTGCACTCACTGTGAGCTTACTTTGCTGTTTTTTTCCAGTTCCCTGAGGTGTAAAGATAGACTGCTGATTTGTAATTTTTCTGTTTATTTATTTTTATTTTTATTTAGATAGGCCTGCATAGCAATTAATTTCCCTCTTAGGACTGCTTTTGTTGTGTCCCAAGATTTTGTGTCATTCTGTTTTTATTTTAGCTTGTCTCAAGGTATCTTTTGATTTCTTCCTTGATCTCATTGTTGACCCATTAATTATTTAGTAGCTTGTTATTGAGTCTCCAGGTGCTAGTGTGTTATCCAGTTTTTTTCTTGTAACTGATTCCTAGTTTCATAGCACAGTGGTCAGAAAAGACACTTGATATGGTTTCAGTCTTCTTAAATTTATTGAGACTTGTTTTGTGGCCCAACATGTGGTTTGTCTTGGAAAACGTTTCATGTACTCTTGAAAAGAATGCATATCCTACTGCTTTAGGATGAAATGCTCTAAAAATATCAAATAAATCTATCTGGTTTAGTGTCATTTAACACTACTGTTTCTTCTGATGTTGAATAATACTGTATGTCAACTATAATTATATATACATATAACCTCGGGACATGGAGTAGAGTGTGGAAACGGATTCAATGGAATTGTAATAGATAAGCATGATATCGGGGGTGGGAGGGCAATAGATGGGGGGAAGGGGGATTGTTACTTTGTGAGGGTGAAAAGGGTAACTATTGCATTGTTCTGTACACCTGAAACTAACAATAAAAAAAAACACTACTGTTTCTATGTTGATTTTTCTGTCTGGAAGATCTGTCCATTGGTTTCAGTGGGGTGTTATAGTTGCCTACAAAGATGTTTCTGTTGATCTCTGTCTTTATGTCAGTCAATATTCATTTTATTTTTTTATTTTAAAAAGATTTTTATTGGGGAATTGGGGGATGGGAACAGCGCTAGGGAATTGGGGGAAAGGGAACAGACAAGTTGCTGTCCTTTTGTTCTTCAGTCTAGTTGTGGAGGATGTTGCTTCACTGGCCCAACTTGGCACCAT
>NW_017732818.1:4925-9583 GCF_001890085.2 Hipposideros armiger | reverse complement strand
GTACTTCTTCTCCCAGATAACAAATTTGCATTTTTATAGCGACCTTTAATACTCTATACCCAGGAAGTAATTCTGATGGTGAATTTACACACCATTGAAGTGGATGGTAAGAGATATCTGTTGATATATATTCTGATACCTTTCAAATCAGACTCTACAAGCTGTCAATTAGGCTAAATTCTAATATCAAAAGCTAAACTTATGACCACTATTTTTTTTCAAATCACCTCTTCAAATAACTATGCTTATATCCACCCTTGAAACTGAAGCATTTTTTTAAATTGCGGAATTGGGGGAGGGGAAAAGTTTTGGGGAATTGTGGAGGAGGACCAGCCAAGTTGTTCTTCAATCTTAGTTGTAGAGGTTGCCAGTCACAAACTGGCTACTCATTAGCAGCTTTTGTCCTCTAAGCTCAAGGTGCTGTGTTACAATCTTAGTTATGGGTGGGCGTAGCCAAGATCCCATGTGGAAGTCAACAGCAGCCTTGTTGTTAAGAGTGCACACTCTATCCACTGAGACATCCAGGCAGCAGCTCAGCTCAAAGTGCCAAGTTCAGTCTTAGTTGCGGGGGGGCATAGGGCACAATCAGGCAGTCTTTTTGTTAGGAGCACGTGCTCTCACCAGCTTACCAGCTGAGCCATCCTGCCACTTGTTGGCAGCTCAGCTTGGGCACAGCATCACTAGCCCATGTGGGAATCAAACCGGCATCCTTGTTGCTCAGAGCTCACTCTCTTAAGCTAACTCTTAACCAACTGAGACACTCGGCAGGCCCAATCTGAAGCATTCCTTAAAAACACAATATCATGGATGAAATTTGAAGACCATTTCTGCAGGTGACAGTCTATAGATGATTCAGAACAACCTGTGAACATGTGTACCCTTGCTCTATTGTGGCATTGATTTAATTGAGTCCTGCAGCTTTCTTTCAATTAAAAGTAGCCTCTCAGCTGCATATCCTAGCCCTCTTCATATGACAATCTTAAGTTAAAGTAACAGAACAATAGCTGATGATTATAATTCTGGGTTTGAGTAATAATAAAGTAGTTAAATAATAATTAGCATACTATCCTTAAGAAGAAGAAAAGTTTGGAAGACAGTAAGCTGTTTTAGAAATATACCCCTATAAAATGAAGTATGTGCAAAGAAACAGGCCTGGAAAGATGTTCAATGGGATTATGCAATAATTATTTCTGGGTGATAAGATTATGATTGATTTATAGAAACATTTTGCTTGACTATATTTTCTAATTTTCTACAATAAAATATTTTGCAATTATTAATGTATTTTCAAAAAAACAATTAAAATCTGTATGAATACTGAAGATTACTTAAGGACGTAGCTTTTAGGATTATGGACATTTGTAAATAATATTTTATTAAACTATTGTAAGTACAGTACCTAACACATAGAACATAAATAAATGTTCATGGAATCAGAAATATGTCTTTCTTTCTAAGCAAGGAATGATCTTAACAGTTCAACTGTATTTAGTTTGCACACTTGAAATGCCTATATTTTTATTAGTAATCTATGAAATGACTGGTATTTTGGATATNGGCGACTCACGGCAGCCCAGCTCCAGGTTGAGCTGTTGTTCAGCATCTTAGCTGTAGAGGGCAGTGTCACTGGTCTTCATATGTGGGATTCGAACCTGGGTCCTCTGGCATCCCAAGCCAGCTCTTAACCAATGCACCACTCGGCTGGCCCCAATATTCATTTTATACATTTAGGTGCTCATATGCTGCATGCATAGATGTTAACTAGGGTTATGTCCTTTTGTTGGGTTTATTCCTTTATTATTATGTAATGCTCTTCTTTGTTTTTTATTATAGTCTTTGTTCTAAAGTGTATTTTGTCTGATATCAGTATTGCTACTCCAGTTATTTTTTCATTTCCATTTGCATGAAATATCTTATGGGATATTTCTTATGGGATATAATCTTATGGGAGCACCTTTGTAACCAACTGTCTTTCTCTTTCTGCTTTTACCACTCTCTCTTTGTCTTTAACCTTTGGCATGTTAACTATGATGTGTCTTGCTTTGGGTCTGTTTGGGTTCAGCTTGTTTGGGACTCTCTGCATTTCCTGAGTTTGTATGTCAATTTCCTTCACCAGATTAGAGAAACTTTCAGTCATTATTTCTTCAAATAGGTTCTCAATTGCTTGCTTCCTCTGTTCTCCTCCTGATAATCCCATGATGAGAATGCTGTTACACTTGTTTTTTCCCACTGGTCTCTTAAACTATCATCATTGTTTTTTATTCTTGTTTTCTTTTTTGTTGTCGTAATTGAGTGTATTCTACTACTTTGTCTTCTAAATCACTGATTCGATCCTCTGCTTCATCTAATCTGCTGTTGTTTTTTTATGGTTTATTTGTCCTTTTTTATGTTTGCTACCTCTTTGTTGAAATTCTCACTAAGTTCTTCAAACATTCCTATAATCAGTGTTTTAAACTCTGTCTCTGGTAGGTTGGTTGCCTCCATTTCATTTAGTTCCATTTCTGCAGGTTTCTTCTGTTCTTTTGTTTGGGATATGTTTCTTTGTTTCCTCATTCTGGCTGTCACTCTGTGTTTGCTTCTGTGTATTATGTAGATCTCCTATGTCTCTCAGTCTTTGCTGGGTGGACTTATGTAGTATATGTTCTGTGTAGTTAAACTGGACAGTGTCCCTAATCTCCTGTGCATGTGTTTCAGAGGTGTCCTTCATGCTAGATCTGTTCTCCTGTTGTAGTTGAGCTATGGTGGATTGGCAACACTTTTCACATATTGTCACACATTGTTGCTGGGAGAATTAAATGTTGTCTATGTAACTCCACTGGGAGTGGACAACTGGAAGGCTGTAGCCCAGTTTCACCTGGACATGACCTTGTGTGCTTGTTTTTATGTTGATTTTAATTTTTATCGTTTCACTGTAATAAACCATAATGATGAGCAGATATTTTTAAAGTTCTGTGCACCCTTTTAGCAAATCATCCAATCTAAGGGCAGTCTTGGGGATTCACACACACACACACATGCATATGCACACTTACACACATGCACACACACAACCACATTTTCTTATTTTCACAGAACAGATAAAATAATCTTCTGTGAATAAGTTCCTCATTGGTGTGCTTTTTTCTATATATTCTGACTCTCTCTCTCTCTCTCTGTGTATATATATATATATATATATATATATATATATATATATATATATTTTTGAGGTTGGACAATTAAGTTTGTAAAATCATCCTACAAAAGGTGCTACATATTCATTGCTGAGTATCACTATGGTCACTTTCAAACTACTCCCCTTGGGAAGCAATGCACCAACTCCAGCACCTAGTCCACCCTTCAAAATGATTTTGGAACTTTTTTTCTGGAATGGCCATCAGAGCTATTGTTGTATTACCATTGATGTCCTGAATCTCATCAAAACATCTTTCAATATTTTCTTTATCTTAGGGTAAAGAAAGAAGTCATTTGGGGGCCAGATTAGGTGATTATGGAGGGTGTTCTAATACAGTGATTTGTTTACTGGCTAAAAAGTCCCTCACAGACAGAGCCCTATAAGCTGGTGCATTGTTGTGATGCAAGGTCCATAAATTTTTTATGAAAAGTTCAGGCCATCTAACTTTTCCATGCAGCCTTTTCAGCACTTCCAAATAGTAAACTTGGTTAACTGTTTGTCCAGTTAGTACAAATTCATAATAAATAATATTTCTGATATCATAAAAGGTTAGCAAAATCATTGCAACAAGTTTGCAAATTTAATTTTCTGACCTCATATATACATATTCACCAGATATGAAATTAACTTACCACTGTAAACAATCATTTTGACAAAATACAAAAAATGTGTTAAAATGATTTATTTATAATCAGACAAATGGCAGACAAATCTACAGAACAGCCTGAAGACAAAATATCAGTGGATATAAGAGGGAGACAAATTAACCTGGCATTTTTAATTAAAATTGGGCTGCTTCCTGGAATGCATAAATCCCCCCCAATTTTCTCACATATAAGATAAGAGCCACATATTTTTAATGTGTTATAGAATTTAAAAAATTCATACATTAAATTTGAGCATATATTAATGTATATTAGTTTACCTTTATTGTGTTTTCCGTGATATCCATGCTGTAATTTGAATATTCATAGTAAAATATCTTCTTGGGAAAATAAAATTTGAAGTCTGAAATGTACATTTTGAACTAAATTTTGAATCTCTAGCATTTTAAACACTTACTGCCTATTTTGATCATCCAACGTTATTACAAAGTGGTCTGGCCTATACAAAGGGACATAGACAAAAGACAATTTAAAATCCAAGAAGTGAGAAGAGAAAGTAGGAAGAAACCCAATGCAATATTCTGAAACTCCTATGTCTCATATACATCACAGACTTAAAAATACTGTCAGTCATAGTAAAGTGGCACAGGTGCAGTTTTATTCTTTGGTGTCTTTCTACCTCCTTCCTCTCATGATTCCCTAACATCTCTCTTTTCTAGAAAGTGCCCTACTTAGGATACTCTCTTGACTCCTGGCCAAAAGGGCATCTCATGTCCCTAATTTCTTTTTTTCTTCATCAAACATTTCTCAACTTGGTTCTTCTCTTTTCATAATTCTATACTCTGCAATGTGTCTCTTGGTGGTAATAGGCTCATCAG
>NW_017732818.1:0-969 GCF_001890085.2 Hipposideros armiger | reverse complement strand
CTGGGACAACATCAAGTGTGCTAACAATCCACATTATAGGACTACAGAATGAGAAAAGAGAGAATAAGGAACTGAAAACTTATTTGAAGAAATTATTATGGAAAACTTACCCAACCTGGTGAAAGGACATAAATATAGAAGCCCAAAGAGTGCAGAGAGTCCCCAAACAAGGTGTATCCAAAGAGGCCCACACCAAGACACATCATAATTAAAATCCCCAAGGTTAAAAACAAAGAGAGGATCTTAAAAGCAACAAGAGAAAAGCCCATAGTTACCTACACTGGAGCCCATAAAACTGTCAGCTGATTTCTGAACAGAAACTTTGCAGGCTAGAGGGATTGGCAGGAAATATTCAAATGCAAAGGCCTACAACCAAGATTAGTCTATCCAGCAAAGGTATCATTTAGAATCAAAAGACAGATAGCAAGCTTCCCAGACAAGAAAAATCTAAAAATGTTCCTCACCACAAAACCAGTATTACAAAGAACCTTGGAAGGAATTTTAAAGATGAAACAAATAAAAAATATAAATAATAAAATGGCAATAACTACATATATATCAACAATTACTTCTGATGTAAATGGCTTAAATGCTCCAATCAAAACATAGGAAGGGGCTGAATGGATAAGAAAACAATGTACTTACATATGCTGCCTTCAGGAGACTCACTTTGGATCAAAAGTCCACACAGACTGAAACTAAAGGGACAGGAAAATATATTTCATGAAAATGGAATAAAATAAGCAAACAAACAAACAAAAAAGCTGAGGTATCAATGCTTATATCAGACAAAATAAGCTATAAAACAAAGACTATAACAAGACACAAAGTAGGACCCAGTAATCCTACTTCTGTGTATTTATTTGAAGAAACTCAAAATGCTACTTTGAGGGGACATACTCACCCATGTGTTCATTGCAGCATTGTTTACAATGGCCAAGATATAAAGGCAACATGGGTGTCTCTGAA
>NW_017732817.1:210498-211350 GCF_001890085.2 Hipposideros armiger | reverse complement strand
GCCTGAAAATACTCTACAGTGCAATGACTGTCACTGAGTTAGAAAAATAAGTATGAAAATATGTAGCCAAGAGAGATATTTGGAAAAACATATTTACAAAAATACATAAAATATAAATGAATAATGCATTTATATTGACATTTTATCAACAACTTAATTTTTAAAATAATCAACAAAATGAGGGCATTTAAGTGTTTCTCTGATAATTTTTCATGAAAGGAAAATCTGCTGACTAAAGTTTCTGTGTAATTAATCTGCCAGTCCTTAGTGGGACATGAAATTTGTGATGTACAGAAGGTGTCAGGCTCAACTATTTATGCTGTTTGCCTCATAAATATACTATTACTATTGATTTTTGCTACTCTCTGCTTTTCTCGGTGTTTTTAAAAGCTATAGCCATTGCTGTATCTCTTACTCTCTGAAAAACACAAATCCACTCTAAGGAAAGTTTTAAGAGTGGCTGTAATTTTCCTATAATTCACTTTATTTTAGATGGAAGATGTCCTGTAGGTCTATCCAGCCTTCTCTCTAGCTCTCCCTGCCCACTCATGATTAATGTGTAAGTAGGCGAGTTAGCTTTTGGTGACTGAGAAATACCCTCAATATCCATGTTTATATGTAAAGCCTGTGATGAAAGTTTGCTGAATTTCTACAAATATAACTGAAACGATGAAGAAAATCAGAAAATATAATGAAATTTTATATCAGGTACTGAGATGATAAAGAGAAATAAATATTTCAATGTATGTTTCTGAAAAAATACTCTCCCTTAGTAGATTTTGTCTCTGTCAAAAGGGAACGGCACCTCTATCAACAAACTACTTGCAAATTCTCTTATCTCCACTGCACAGT
>NW_017732817.1:207861-208883 GCF_001890085.2 Hipposideros armiger | reverse complement strand
TTCAGGTCCTCTGCCTATTTTCTAATTGGATTGTTTTTTTCAGTGTTGAGCTGTATGAATTCTTTAAAATGCCAGAGGGTTTGCTGCCTATATTTTCTTTGAAGAGTTGTATGGTTTTGGGTTTTACATTTAAGTTTTAATGCATTTTGAATTTATTCTTACATATGATATAAGAAAGTGTTCCAGTTTCATTTTTTTGCAAGTATCTGTCCAGTTTTCCCAAAACCATTTATTGAATAGAATGTTTTTACCTCATTTTATATTCTTGCCTCCTTTGTCATAGGTTAAATGACTGAAATGTCTCATTCCTGATTAAGGTGAACATTTTTAGGTTTTCACCATTGAATATGATGTTAATTTTGGTTTTGTAATATATGGCTTTTATTATGTTGAGGTATGTTCCTCTATTCCCACATTGCTGAGAGTTTTTATGATAAATGGATGCTAGATTTTGTCAAATGCTTTTCCTGCAACTATTGATATGACTTTTATGTTTCATTTTGTCTATGTGGTGTATCACATTAATTGATTTGCTATATTGAACCAACATTCCATGTCAGGAATAAATCCCACTTGATCATGTTGTATGATCTTGTTACTGTAACCCTGGATTTAGTTTGCTAACACTTTGTTGATTTTTGCATCTAGTTTTCTTTCTTTGTAATGTCATTGATTTTGGAATAAGGATAATGGTGGTCTCATAAGTGGGCCTGGGAGCCTTCCCTCCTCTTGAATTTTTTTTGAATAGTTTGAGAAGAATAGGTGTTAATTCTTCTTTGAATGTTTGGTAAAATTCACCTATGAAGCCATCTGGTCCAGGACTTTTGTTTGTTGATTGGTAATTCAAGTTCATTAGTAATAATTGGTTAGTTCAGATTTTCTCTTTTTTATTGATTCAGCCTTGAAAGATTTTATGCTTCTAGGAGTTTATCAGTTTCTTCCAGATTGTCCAATTTCTTGATGTATAATTGCTTATAGTCTTTTCTTATAATTTTATGTATTTCTTAGGTGTCCTTTGTCAC
>NW_017732817.1:198635-200821 GCF_001890085.2 Hipposideros armiger | reverse complement strand
GTAAAAAGTTCTAGTCATTATACATTTGCCATCTAGGATTTAAAAACAAAAGAAACATTTTTTATATTATTTATAAACACATAACACTTTAAATTTTACATCCCTAATGATACATGGTTGTAAATTGAATGCTGTATACTCTGATAGGCTTGTACTATGCTATATTCTTCAGAGTTACACTTTCATGCAGGTTACATAGTGTTATTAGCTTTGACCTAAATTTAATCTGAATTCAGTGAGTATGGTGATCTCATGCAAAATAGTTAGTGTTTTGCCTTTGAGAAGAGAATGTGATCATTTTCAGAGCGTCCAACAGGAGTGTAAATTATGGGAGTGTGCTGCAATACTGTGACCTTTTCAGCTTTCAGTAGTTTGAATAGCTGGTCTTTCTACCCACTTGATTAAAGCTCCACTAATCATCAAGAAAGTTAATGCAATATAAAACATTTCTTTTTAAATGGCACAGCATTAATCCTTTCATATGGCAGAAGTTGGAATGGGAACTGTTAGACATTTGTAACAAATTTCAATGTCTCTGCTGTAGTTGCAGATCTTTAGACAGCAGCCATTGACTTTGGATGATGAAATTGTGACCTGGTAAAAATTTGATCCAGCACTTTTTAGAGTTATGGTATATTACAAATGTGCTTTCCATACAGAAAGTAGACATGACCTTGGAAAGTAACATAGATGTCTCCCTGTCCTGTAGAACATCACAAATAAACTATGTCTCCTGAGATTTCTACTTATAATGATATCCAGTGACATCAATTTTATAATACCTTTCAGTAACCCACTGCAAAGCAGAAATCTCAATGAAAGGGAGTTCCTATTTACACTCAATGGGGTAACTTATGACTGATATAAATGTGTGTTGTACTGATAGGTAGGTTTTGCTGGCTATTCAATAAACTTTTTCTTTTTTTTAGCTGAGCCATCCTGCCACATGTTGGCAGCTCAGTGGCAGCTCAGTTTGGGCCAGGAATCGAACCAGCGACCCTGTTGCTCAAAGCTTGCACACTTGAGAGAGCTCTTAAACAACTGAGCCATTCTTCCGGCCCCAATAAACATTTCTTAATTGAAGAGCAGCTAATAGAGAAGAAAAATCTAATGTTTTAAATACATTGNCTATCCATTATGCTTCTTCAGTTGTCCTGTGAAAAATGATTTATTTTCCATCAATTAATATGTGAACTGAGCAAGAAACTCACTCATTTATAGACATTATAAAACAAATATTTGGGGAGATGATGTGATACTGTAAAGTGACAAAAACATTACAAATAAGTCATAGTATACAACGTTTATTAAGAGCTCCAGCAATAGAATGTGGAAAAACAAGAGTCAGAATCAGGGGTCAACATACTGACCGGTGAAGTGCTTAAGGCTAATATTTTATGCCTTTATACATTTTAAATTATAATCATTTTTATCATTTTGATAATGCTTCAATTGACCGAAACCTCCTTGAAAATAAGAAATGTATTCTAGCTATTCAATAGATGCAAGACACTTTGCAAGTTACTTAATTATCTAAGCCAGTTTTCTCCTTCTTAGAGTAGAGATATAATAGCTCAAGGATTTGTGTGAAGATTAAATGAAATAAAGCACGGCAATTTCCTAGCACAAGGACTTTCCGTAATGAATAAATGGGTAATCAATAAATGGTACTGTTTTCTTTTTTAATAGGCATTTGGTAAATAATTATCTGGTTGGATTTCTCTCAATAACACTTTCTGCTAATTAAAAATATTTACTATTTAGCACATTCTCAAAGGATCTATGAGAGGAAGGAAATATTCAATGTGATTTTGAAAAGGCTCTGAGAGGCTAAAAGGGATAAAAGTTTAAAAGAGTCAGAATAATTAACCATAATAGCCTGTGTACAAAGATGGAAAAGTTCTAGACAAACCCTGTGAAAATATTACTAACTAAACAAATTTTCTCTCACATCATTTGCATCTTAAGAGTAAATCTCATCTGAGCCTTCTCTGCTCAATTTAACCCAAAAGTACAGATTTAATATGATTGTTGTCTTAGCTTGTAATAATCTGTTTTGTCTTAACTTCTTCCCTCTGAGAATTCTTACTAATGTTTGTACAGCCAGTCATTTAATAAAATTTAGAGACATTGCTCTCAAAATCCCTCTTTCAAAGCAATCATCATATTTTTTAAAAATGTTTTTT
>NW_017732817.1:187894-194140 GCF_001890085.2 Hipposideros armiger | reverse complement strand
GCAGGCATTTAAGAAATGTAAGGACAATAAGTGGCTGATGAATGAGAACACAAGGATAATTACATACGTTAAAATATGTTCAGTTTTCATGATACTACCAAGTTAGCCTGAAATAGCTTTTAGCTGTGTTATAGATTTGGAAAGTAGAAGCATGAATATTTAGTATTAAGAGATTATGTGGATATATTCATATAAACAATTACTGATAGGAGAATGAATATGTACATATAAACAACTACTGATGGGAGAGTTAGTTCATTTATTAGTTGGTTAATGAGGAGAATGATAATTACCTGTGGTTTCTCTGAATAATCTGAGTTTGAAATGAGTTGAAAGTAAACCAAATTTTTCAGTTGAGGCAGTTTTATTTTTCCTAATTTTAAAGCAGACATAATTTCTTAGTCCTTTCTTAAAGAACTACGTCATAACATCCTCTCCCTCTTTTTTGGTGATATTTTAGCATTTCAAAGTAGCAACACAAATTTATATATGTATTCCATTCTGTTTGCTTTTCTTCAATTGAGTTCATACTAGACTATCTGGCAGAAACAGTTTTCTTTTTTTCCTGACCTCAGTTGATTCTTAAATCAGAAATCTAAACTTTAATTCAAATAAAATAAGTCTCGGTATAGTTGAAAACTAAGCCTATGTGTATATGATTTTTTTCTTTATGTCTATTATAAAATAACATAAAATTGTATGTTTTATAAACTATGTAGTCTTATACATGTTTACTTCAGAATGAATGTTTTGTGTACCCAGAATATACTATACTGCATTAACTACTGTTTAATTCAAAACCATTTATCAGGTGTCTAGTATGTGTCAAAGTTGCAGTAGGTGCTAGAGACACTTTGTTAAACAGATCAGTGACCTGTTAGTTTATATTTAAGTGGGTAAAAGCAGAATATAAACAAATACAAAATTAACAAATGAGACAATTTCAGCTGATGAAAAATTCAGGAAGGCAACAAATGTGGATAACATACAAAAAAATAATTGGGCCTTGTACTCTATTTCTGTATTGCCATTTAACAAACTAAAAATAACTTTGCTATTCTTATTCTATTGATAAGAAAAATAACTGTAACAGGGTAAATCAGTAAAGGTTCATTGAAATTGCTTGCAATTTAATTTGCTGAAATTGGCATACCCTCGGTGGTTGGTTGGTCTTGTGAAATGTAATTCGGTAGTGCTCTTTGAATATTGCTTTATATCAATAAATAATAACTCACTTTGCATTATAAATATTAAAAAACAAGCTGGTGACTTCTCTGTACAAAAGTGGATTGGTAATTTTATATGGCTCCAACCAGCAATGTTAGTTCAATCATCAAGGGTCTCTTAAATTTTGTATGTTTTTCCCTTCTATTGCTATACCAACAGAGGTGACTCACCCATTTTAAATCATTGAAGTATGGATTAAAATATTAGCAATTTGGCCTCCTCTAGATATTTATATATATTTATATACATAGAACTAGCTAATTGTTACCCAAGATTATGCTGTCTTAAAAATATGGCTGAAAATATTAAATGCTGAATAAAATTGCACAAATTTGGTAGTTGGCAATATTCATCAATTTAAAGAGAAAGAAATAATTATATTTTAAGAGAAATTCAAAATCCCCTAATAGATTTTTCTTTCAGTATCAGATATGGTGTTAAAGTAAGGTGCTAGAGAATCTGTCATCCCGTTTTCCATGGACATTCTAACCCTCTAATCAATCAAACAAGGCTAGGGCAAAATTGGGCTTTATTGCTAAAGGGCCTGTGCAGAGCTCATATTAGGACAAAATTATTTCTACCCCACTAATACCAAATTACACTCATCATGGGGATCTGCTCCCAAGAGATCAACTATAAGCCAGAGATGGGGCTCTGATCATATTGTAAATATGGAAATAACTGAATCCATGTCTCAGGATCACCTTCTTATTTCTTATTGAATTCAAGATTATTTTGGGTGTTTTCTTTAGGTTCAATTTACAGAAGCTGAAAAAAATTTAGATGAGAATATTCCACCTCTAAAGGTGTTAGAAGAAGGGAGAGAGGGGAAGAGAGAGGTAGAGGTAGAAGGAGGGAGGAAGTAATGGAGGGAAAGGAAGAGGAAACAGAACTCGGTTATTTTCAAGATCATTTCAGAAAATTAATCCAGTCCTACATTACTCCTCTATGTCTCTGATCAAGATTTTTTTCTAACAATATAAGACTTTCTCTGATTGGAAACTGAGCCTGAGTGGCTGTTGTTGTTTTAAGTTATTAAGACTGCCATTTAAAAGTTGAAAGAGGGCCGGCTGAGTGGCGCGTTGGTTAGGAGTTGGCTTGGGATGCCAGCTCTGAGCAGCAGGGCCCCAGTTCAGATCACACATGAGGGCCAGTGATGCAGCGCCCTCTACAGCTAAGATGGTGAACAAAGCTCATCCTGGAGCTGGGCTGCCGTGAGTCACCAGTGATGGCGTAGGCTTCAGTGGGGCTGGCCGGCAGCGGGTGAGGGCTTTCATGAGCCGCAGTGAGCGGCCGTCCAATGGCCAGCAAGCAACTGCCTCACCAGAGAAGAGCACAATGATAATACCAACATGGGCCAATGAAGCGAGGTCCTCCACAACTAAAGAACAAAAGGACAGCATCTTGTCTGTTCCCCTTCCCCGATTCTCCAACGCTGTTCCCCTCCCCCAATAAAAAATCTTAAAAAAAAAAAAAGAGTTGGAAGACATTTCTGTTTACTGAGTGTTAATACTTGAATTTATTTTTATGCCATTTCCCTTTAGGCAGCACAAGATAAATCACTCAGCCGAACCTGTGAGTTAGGCAAGACCTTAATTCAGGGAAGCAACTGAAAGGAAGAATTTATGGAGCAAACATTTAAGCATTATATTTAGTAAGGTAGATTTACTGTTTATTGTAGCAGATTTATATTCTTGCATAGGCTTCCCTTAGATTAATGTTTTGGTTTTTTGTTTTTTTTTCTAAAGAAGAACTTAGACTATCCTATGGCTTATTCTTGCAGAGTTGATCATGCTATTCATCAAACAGTTGCTCCTGGGAGATCCGGAATGTAGGCCCTTAAAACAATAGGCTCTCCAGACCTGATATGCTTTTCACCTTCTCTCATAGGAGAGTTGATGAAAACAACCTGGACTAGGGATGCAGAGCACAACTTGGCTCAGAATAATGATGTTGTAGGCTCGGAGGACACGGGTGCTATTATTTCTGACTGAGTTTCTTAGATAAGGGGAAAAATGCATTGTGTTAAACTATTGTTCTGTTAACTTTCACAAAACCATAATCATGCTGCTAAGCAAAGCTGTGTAATTCAACTACTGTGAAAAAGCAGCCTGTCTGGGGACAGACAGAAGTTGAAATCCAGCATGGCACAGGACTAGTACCCAACAGAACAAGAAGCATCCTTGTTTTTTTTATTTGTTCATTTGTTTATTTTTGTTTTGTTTGTATGTAGTAGAATTTACCCTCTGAGCTTTGAACCCTGTGGATCTGGTCCTCTAAGTGGCACTATTTTCTATTTGCCTAAACAAGATGCCTTTTTCAAATTCAAACATGGGCCCTGGATATACTTACAGAAGCCCTGACTGCAGCCTTGTGGATGAGAGTCCCTAAAAGGCTAGGTTTATTCATTGCAAATTACCTGGGAAGTTACTTATGGGAAGCACAATGTCTACAGAAGGATCAGGCACAGAGGTCTGACAGAGAAAGACAGTAAAAAATAATAATAATCTTTTCACATAGGATTGTTTTTTCCTTAAATACTATGAACATGTTTGGTCCAGGCAATAGTTCTACAGTTTATAAAAATAATATGGAAAACTGTTCATAATAGTTATGGATGCAACTTTTCTTAAAACTGATTAATGTTTATGAGCTAAAATTAGTTTTTACACTTTTTTCTCTTCTATCAAGGTATTCGGTTCTTCCTTTGAATTGTAGTGTATATTCAAACAGTACAAATCTTTTTTCTCTTTGAGATTTCGCTTGGAAACAATCACCAAGAAAATATATGATAATCTCCAAAGAGATGTCAGAAGTTTTAGATTCAAAGAAATAACTGAATTTAGAGCTGATGAATAATCAAGCAGAAAGCATTTACATAATGCCTTTTATATAAACTTTATATATGTAAAAAAGTCATGTGGATTTAAAAATAAGTTGTAATAATTACTTGTGGTAGCTGTTTTTTTTGTCTGTCCTTTATATAAATTTTTCATCTTCTCCTAGTTTTAGCATCTTGTTCTGAGCACAAAAATGAGTTTAGAGCTCTATCAAGCTAATCACCACCAGTCTGCCTCCCACAGTCAAAGAAATGTATACACTCAAGCAGGGATCTTCAGAGGCCTGGCATGATGTTACGTAATACGGTCCTGGGGGGACATGCTGGCTGTCTTTCATGGGCATTCCTAATTCGGGATCTTGTAGATAAAGGTGAGATGGGTCTTATCTCCAGCCACATTAAAGAAGCTTATTTCCAGTGAGAGAAGGTAAGACCGACATACTGACAGAAGCAAAGACATTGTTGGAGTGACAGAAAGCACACATAGCCCTGTATGAGGTCTAGGCTGAAGAAGGACTGAAATCAGTACTTCTCTTCCTCTTGTGTGGTAAACAAATGTCCTTAGAGTTGAATCTCTAAAACTAAGCACTCTTTAATCAAGAGAAAGCTGCAGAAATGATAGGTTGGTGAATTTGTAAATCTAAGTTTCAGACTTAGTTTTCCTATAGAGTGTTGTGTCTTTAAATGAGGAGTTTATTCATTCTGAACCTATCTCATCATCTGTTAAATAAAGAAATAATAAAATGATCTTATAATTTTTCTTTTGGTATAACAACCTCCATTTTAATGACATATTTTATCTGGCCTTCATTTTTACATTAAATGCAGAATTCTAACTGAGGGAGAAAATATTAGAGAAACCATTTGCTGTCCCTATAGGACTGTTACCCAAGCAAAGAAATCAGTGAAGTAGTGTTTCCTTGTATGAATGTTGAAAAATTGCTTGCGACTGTCAGCAATATCATACAACTGTATAACTCACTCAATTGATGCGACCCATGCACCAACTGAGCGTTCCTGACTCGTCAGCCAGGAACCCACCGAAAGGTTACCTGAGAGGACTGGGTGGGAGACTGGAAAAGAAAGAGACTAGAGACGAAAGCTGGGGACAGGAGGTCCACTCAATGCTGATGGCAGAGAGTGGCCTCGTTTATTATTTGTATACAGCTTTTATAGCAAAAGTAACTTTCCTAGGGTAGGGGGTTTTTGGGACCTTGAGGGAGTAGCCCCTTCCTCTCGGGGAACAAATTCCTTGGAAGCAATCTTTCCGAAGCGAGACAAAACAAAGTATAGCAAGCAGAAACTGTTAACAGGATGGCCTTCCACTCTGTAGCTTTCAAGGCCATTAGCTGTTTTCTTCTCAGCAGCCAACCTTCCCACGCTGCTCACCCGGTCCTGAGAGCCTGTCCGCCTGCCAGCTTTCAGGCTTAACCCTTACTGCAGCCTCCAGCTCTCAGGCTGAACCCTCGCTGCAGACCTCCGGCTCCCTACACTCAATAACTATTTTTATTGATATATAATTGACATATAACACCGTGTAAGCTTAAGGTGTAAACTGTGTTGATTTGACACACATATATTGCAATATGATTACCCTCAGAACGTTAGGTAACACCTCCAATGCATCAAAAAAAGTTACCATTTCTTTTTTTGTTGTGAGAACATTTAAGATGTAGCGTCTTAACAATTTTCAGTTGTATAAAATGGTGTTGTCACCTATAATCACAATGCTGTGCATTAGATCCCCTGAACTTATTCATCTTCTAATGCAAGCTTGTATCCGTTGACCAACATCTCCACAATTTCCCCACCCCTCAGCCTCTGGTAATCACCATTCCACTCTCTATTTTTATGAATTTGGCTTTTTTTAGATTCAACATATAAATGATACCATACAGTATTTGTCTTTTTCTGTCTGGCTTACCAAACTTAGCATAACGCCCACAAGGTCTAACCATATTGTCCTAAATGTATGTATGTGTGTATCAATCATATCTTCTTTATCCATTCATCTGTTGACTGACTCTTGCACAGTTACCAAATCTTGGCTAAAAATGCTGCAATAAACATAGGAATACAGATATCTTTTCAATATCCTGTTTGTATTTCCTTTGGATATATATTCAGTAGTGGAATTGCTAGATCATATGGAAGATTGACTTCTAATTTTTTGAGGAACT
>NW_017732817.1:170394-182894 GCF_001890085.2 Hipposideros armiger | reverse complement strand
CATAAATCGGATCATTCAATATCCTGATCATTAAAGCTCTAGTTTTTTGACTCCATAAACCCCTTCTCTGAACATTGTAACATTAATCATGAAACATTTTGTCACAGATCTGTTGAGTTTCCCTTGATTCTAATTCCTTTGTCTTTCCCCAAAGACTCTTGTTTTTGTACTCTGTTCCTTTTTCTCTGTTTAATTTTTATTTTCTTCCATTTAATAAAAAATTTGTAATGCTTTCTTTAACCATGTTTATGTTAAACTTCTTAAAATGAGTTTGTAGAAATCCATGTCCTTAACATATAAATGTGCATATGGAATGACATAAAATCATATTTTGGATATATGCATTCATATTCTCTCTCTCTCTCTCTCTCTCTCTCTCTCTCTCTCTCTCTCTCTCTCCCTCTCTCTCTCTCTTTTTCATGAATACACACACAAACACACACACACACTTATTCTATTTCAATGCTTGTAAAATTAATAAAATTCTGTATGATGATAAATCTTTTCCTATTGCTACAGTTTAACTAGATATATAGTAATATATAATGATTTATAGCAATATAAAATGAATGTCCTAAGACTAAGATGATCTTCTAAAATTGTGTTATAAAGTTACTTAAGTTTAGAGCATTCAAAATATATTAACCTTAGCTAATATTAAATGAATTTGCTGGTCTATTTATTTACTTTCAATTTGGTTTAAGAAATGTAATCACTAGCACTAGCATGTTTTCATTGTTCAGTAAAACCTCTTAAATAGCCATCAATCCTGTTTGCACTGAGATCATACTCTGAAAGCTAAACTTGTGGATTTGGTCTTCCGTAATTTTATGAAACAAATTATATATCCTATGGTTAATATATTTGAGAAGGATAAATCATACAAGACACTGAAGTGCTGATACAAGGAAATATTATGACAAAAACTCAAGTTAAAATATAAAATTAATAAATACCTTATAGTCACATTCACAAAGAAAAAATCTTGGTGATTATTGCCCATGTTGTTTTGTTGTTTTGTGAAAAGATTCACCTCAGATAGTGGTGATGGATGTAGTTCAGGAAAGAATTATTATGGAATTCTCAGGGTGCTTCAGAAAAAGAGAATGAGAATTGAATACAGCTCCTGCCATTGGAGGAAAATACCAAAGCTAGCATTTAGCAGTTATCAAAAATAATAAATAAAATATCATATAACACGTCCTCTTCCAAGGCATTATTCTAAGGTATATACTGAAGGTGCCAAAAACATGTATACAAATGGACACTTTGGTCAACATTGCTCAAGCAGTAGTTCGCAGTAATCAGAAGTGTCTGGACACTGACGGTAACCACTTTGAGCACCTCTTGTAATTGCAGAAGTAGAACATTAGTTGTATTAATCATTTATCAGTATATATTGAGTATTACAATTTTAAAACTGTTTTCCTTTCTTAAAATGTGTATACATTTTTTGACATCTTCTGTATATAAAATTATACCTCCTATATGTGTCAAATTAAATCAACAAATCCTATTCAAAGTTTCTCAATAATGGCTTATTAAATACTTTTGATAGGAGTTATTTTGGAAACTTTCTAATTTGTTTACTTTTTAAAAAAATTCACATTTGTTTGGAAGAGGAAAATTTCCTTGACATATTTTCAATATTTCTATAACTTGGTACATAAATAAAAATAATAGTAAATAATCATGCCCCACAATGACAGAATTTATCTTTCTATAAGGCTAGATATATTTAGAATGCAATATTCCTAGATCACAACCTTCTGTAAATCCCTAACAACACTATTGGTTGTGTGTCTATTTTCCAGGAGACACATAAAACAAATACACACACACACACACACACACACACACACACACACACACACACACCACATATGTACACAACACATTCAACCATATACTGCCCATTCCTGCCAGTGTCTCCTTTTCTCATGCTCTTTCCTTTCCCTGGTATATTCTTCTCTATTCTTTGCTTGTTACGATGTAATGATTTTATTAATATATAAAGAAATGAGCAGATGACTGAAAGGACTCATAAAAAAATGTATCCTCCTTCTCCTTTGCCTGAATTAGTTTTTTTCTACCTTTTATGTATCTACATTGTGTAGAATAATGTATTCTCCACCCACTAAATATGACTTAAGCTTAGAAACCTGTAAATACATTATCTTCTATGGAAAAAAACAGCTTTGCAAGTATGGTTAAATTAGGAATCTTCAGATAAGGAGATTGTTCTGGATTATTTGGGGAGCTAATGTAACCAAAAGGTTCTTTATAAGTGGAAGAAGGAGGTCAAAGTCAGAAAGACAGGTTGAATATCCTACTTTGCAGCTTTGAAGATGATGAGGCCACACACTAAGGAATGCAGGCAGCCTCTACAAACTGAAAAAGTCAAGAATACGGATTGTCCCTTGAAGCCTCCAGAAGGAAGATAGCCTTGCTGATATCCTGATTTTAAGGCCTCTGATGTCCAGGACTTTAAGAAAATGCATTTGTGTTGTTTTAAGCTACTACATGTGTGGTAAATTGTTACAGCAGCAATAGGAAACTAATATAGTGTCCATGAACTCTTCTTTTATCCTTCAAAAGTATGTTTGTTTCTCCTTCTTTACCATAAGATTTTCTTGAGCACCATGCTTCCTTTATCTGGAAATAGGAGCTTACTATATAGCAAAAACTCAAAAAGAGATTTCATAATGTCAGCCAGATGTTTTCCCCACCTATTTATTACCTGTTTTGAAATTTATATTTGCAGATATAGCATATAAATACATCTATGTTTTTAATATAGGTTATCTAGAATGATTTTGGAAGAATCAAGTGTATTATAATTAAAATATATGCATTACTTGTCTAAAAAACAGGACGACACACAGTTCAATCTCAACAAAGTCACATAGAAAGAAATATAAATATGACTCCAAATGTCTTGAAGAACACTGAAAATCATCACTGTTGATTAATTTAAAAAGACAACCCTGGGGGCCAGCTGAGTGGCGCGTTGGTTAAGAGTTGGCTTGGGACGCCAGCTCTGAGCAGCAAGGCTCCAATTCGAATCCCACATGAGAGCCAGTGACGCTGCACCCTCTACAGCTAAGATGGTGAACAACAGCTCAACCTGGAGCTCGGCTGCCGTTAGCCACCATGAGCCGCCATCCAATGGCCGGCAAGCGATAGCCTCACCCGGGAAGAGCGCAATGATAATACCAACACGGGCCAGTGAAGCAACTCTCCACAACTAGACTGAAGAACAAAAGGACAGCAACTTGTCTGTTCCCCTTCCCTGATTCCCCAGCGCTGTTCCCCTCCCCCAATTCCCTAATAAAAACTTTAAAAAATTAAATTAAATTTTAAAATAAATAAAAAAACAACCCTGGGAACACCAAACTGGCAACTTTTCATCAAAAAAATTCAGAGAAATCATTCATAAACACCAATCTGTACCCTATCCTCATTGCCCCCTCATAACAACTGCTCAAATTTCACTCAACTTTTTCTAATCTCTCAAGTTGTTTCACTCTTGTTTCGTGCTCTCTCTTGTTCTGCTGCATTCCCCACCTCATCAAAATTTCAGCCTGTTTCCACCCCGCAAAAGACTCTGTTGCCTTCTGCTGAATGTAGCTCCCCCACCCCCACTTTAGCTTCCAATCATTGGCAGCACCACTTCACTCTAGGATAGCTACAGGACCAGATAACTTCATGGACCCTCTTCTCCCTTTTACTGATGGAATTAAAAAATTAAAAAAAAAGATATAAAGCATTAATGGAAAATTATAATCTCAACCCCATTTTATGAATATGAAGATAAAACATAGCTAATTAAAGGTAAGAGTACACAAGCATTTACCTTTATGTGTTCCCAAAACTTCTCTAAAGTAACTGTAAATGGATTTTTAAAGTCCTAGGTTCCCTAAGACAAAGAGATAAAAAACATGTAACAACATTTTAGAATCTTGAAACAAAGGAAACTGGTTGATGTAACTAATAATGTTGAATCCTAAGCCAGTTTGGGAGAAGTGAGAGAAAAAAAGCAAATCAACCAATTCAAAACCAGCAAAAGGCTCAGGATTCCAGACGTCATTCCTATTTTTGGAAGTAGGGGTAAAAGTAGATCTAAAAGTAGGTTTGATCTATATTTGCTTAATAGTTAAATTCACATGTGCCTGAATTCTAAATAATAGAGAAAAAACGGTAGGAGGAGAAGCAGCCTGACCCCCAGATCTCATTCCCTTTCCTCAAAGCAGGGTAAGAGATCTCTGCATTGGAGATAATACAGTTGAGGGCTGAGAACTGGAGTCTCATAGGATTTAATGAAAACTTGGCTGTACAGTAAAGGCTGAGGCATCCCCACAGCCAACACTACCTCCATGCCCAACTGTCCTCATACTCTGCTCAGAAACTCACTAAACTGATAGCCAAGCTTCTTATACCCTCTAAGTAGGAGTTTGTAAATGTACTATTGACTGCAAAATTTAACCATCTCAAAGTAACAAACAAAAAGAACTAATGATACTGACATAGGGTTACCTGGATAGTGAAGTCCATAATCAGTAAGCCCCATCCCATACACGAAGCTTATAATTAGTTTTAGTTTTTTCCCAACTCTTATTTATTAGCAGACAGCCAAGGATCGCCATATTAAAGACCAAAGCCTTTATACTTAAACATAGAGAACAAAAAGAAATAGGACAAAACAGATAAAACAAACATGCAGGTGGGTAACAGCATCATGAAAAGTCTCTCATGCAAAATAAGTCCTAATAATTTTTGTAGATGTACACCAGTAAGGAGATAGTGTTACAGACTGAATGTTTGTATCTCTTCCCAAATTCATACGTTGCCACCCTAATCCCAATATGATGGTATTTGGCGGTGAGGCCTTTGAAAGATGATAAGATCATGCAGTGGAACCTTAATGAATGGGTTTAGCCAAAGAGCTAGCTCTCTTTCTGCCATGAGAGAACACAATGAGAAGTTGGCAGTCTGCGGCTTAAAAGAGAGCTCTCACCAGAACCTGACCATGCTGGCACCCTGATCTCTGACTTTCAGCTTCCAGAGGCTTGAGAGAGAAGTTTCCATTGTTTCTTATGCCACCCAGCCTATGGTAATTTGTTATAGCAGCCTGAACTGAACTGAGTTAGAAAGGTGGAGAATAGCTCCCTACTTCATAATTGGGGGCTGTGCATAATGAAATCCTTCCAATAAGTAGAGTATGGAAAGAGGGGAAAAGAGTAACTTTATAGCTATGAAATCTGACAGACTCTATCTCAGCAGATGCTCAAAGCTGGAGAACTCTTTCACTCTTTCTACCCTGTGAGGAGACAATGAGAAGGCAGCCTGCAAGCCAGGAAGAGGGTTCTCAACAGAACTTGACTATACTGGCACCCTGATTTCAGATTTCCAACCTCAAGAACTATGACAAAAAAAAAAAAATTGCAGCGCATATAAGAGACAAAGAACTAATTTACTTAGCATATATTTGTAAAAACCTTGGAACTGAAAGGAAATAAGCAATAACCAAAAATAAATTTTGGCAAAGAGCATGAACAGGTAGTTCACAGAAAATGAAATAACATGTTTCTCAAACATTAAAAAAAGAAGTCTTCATTCCTTATAAGAAAAATTATATTTATTAACCATGGACTCGGATACTTTTTCTTCACCGCTTAAATTGAAAAAATCCCAATGTGACTATGGTATGCTGCTTTAGAGCTATCTATAAAAATTGCAAATGTGTATAACATTTGCCCTAGAAATTGCACTTTTGGCAATTTATCTTGGTTCATGCATTAAATATATGTTTATATTTGCCCATACATGAAATGGCCCATGAACAAGGTTATTCATTGTAGCATTACTGTCAGAACAAGACATGGAAATTATTCAAATGTCAATCAAGAGAGAACTTGAAGGGATTATTATAAATAAAAATAGAATGAAGAAGCTTTCTATGAGCCATACCAGAAATAGCATCCATGTTTTATTTAGTGATAAAAACAAGGAAGGATGTGATGTTCTACCTTTTGTGTAAAAATACATTTTAAGTTAATTTGCATAAAAATCTCTCTAGGATTCATGAAAATGCTGATTTTGATGGGTGAAAACTGGATAAATGTGTGAGAAGTGAAGGAGTAATGCTCTACATGGTAAAACTTTTTACATTGTTGATTTTCTAAAGTGGGTAAATATGTTAGTCAATAGAATGAAAGAAAATAATTATCAGCAAACAAATAAAAGCTCTTGGGGAAAATACACCTATACACACATTAAAGACACACACAGAAATACACACATGTAACACACAAACACATAAAAAATGAATAAAATTATAATTTTTTTAAATCTCAAAAGGTAAAGAAAAAAGATAAAGCAGAGAAATATAAAAGAAATGAAATAAGATGGAAAAGAAAAAAGTCTAAGAAATATTTTAAGACATCATCTTAAAAATGAAGTAATGCAGGGCTGGCCGAGTGGCGCGATGATTAAGAGCTGGCTTGGGACGCCAGAGGGCCCCGGTTCAGATCCCACATATGAGGGCCAGTGACACTGCCCTCCACAGCTAAGATGCTGAACAACAGCTCAACACGGAGCTGGGCTGCGGTGAGTCACCAGCGACAGCGTAGGCTGCAGCCCCTGTGGCAGTGGGTTGCCATGGGCTACCGTGTGTAGCCAGCAGCCAGCATGAGCGGCCAGCAGCCACAGTGAGCAGCCGTCCAGAAGCCGGTGACTGATCTGCCTCACCCAGGAAGAGCGCAATGATGGTGCCAACTTGGGCCAGTGAAGCAACGTCCTCCACAACTAGACTGAAGAAAAAAAAAATGGCAGCAACTTATCTGTTCCCCTTCCCCCAGTTCCCCAGCACTGTTCCCATTCCCCAATTCCCCAATAAAAATCTTTAAAAAAAAAAATGAAGTAAATGCATTCCATATTGAAAATTCCTTTAAAGTGCCCAACACTATATGAGTAAAAATATATATTTATCCCAAAGAATATTATCATGAAATTTCAGAACATTGTGGAAAAGATATACTTACTGAGAGAATAAAAAACAAAGTAAAAAATAAAATAAACATATTATTGAAGGGATGAAAACAAGAAAGGCATTGGATTAATTAACAACAGTATCAAAAGGTAGAATTAATAATAAAATGTCAATTATTGAAGAACCTAGAATTCTATACCTATAGCCATGTTTTCAATCAAATGTGAGGGTGGAGTAGGAACATTTTCAGACATGAAGTTTTAAAAAATTGTTTCTCTTGCACATTTTCTCAAGAATCTGCTGGAATAATTACTCTAAGGGGGGAAAATGCCATAACCCAATAAAGTAAAAGACATGGGATTTAGGAAATAAGTTTCCTAACAGCAGAGAGAGTTGAGGAGAATTCCCTGGTTGATGGTGATGGGAAATACGAAGGTAAGTACCATGCAGAATTCCTGGAGAAGAACCAATCCAAACTAGCACAGTTCAGAGGCATTCCAGAGAGAAGATGATAATGATAGAATGTCTAAAGCTTATGATTATATTGCATGAGAGGGTGTATAAACAACTGGAGGACAGTTTATGGATGAACTAATAAGTATTTTTAAAATGTAAGTAAACAAAACAAGATAAATATGAAATACCAGGTATAACAAAAAGTTGATAGGGAAAGTAATTATATTGTATTATGTAGGTTAACTCTTACTTGCTTTAATACTTGCTTTATATAGTAATATTTACAGAAACAGTAAAAAATCTGATCAAAATTATGTTAACTATTTCAAAAGAATGTAGGCATGAGACCTGCACTATTAGTAATGGGTGGTTGTGATTAAAATCAAGCTAAACCTTGTTCTTCATCTCTCATGGTTGTGAATTTGATAAACCTTGTAACTGAAAAGTCTAGAAATAAAGATATTATGTGTGTTGAAAATGATTGCTTCTGGATAGTATTGGTGAGATGGGAGAGGAGGATATCTATTTTGGTTAATAACTTTTATGGAAGTATTTGGTAACCTTTTTTTTGCATTTATAATTACCTACAAATAAAAGCTAACAAAAATAAGGACAGAGAAAGATTAAAGCATAATAGTATAAAATTGAACTTTTTATTATTTATCACTTGTTCAAAGATCATAAGAAAATTCAACTTTGACTTTTAAATATTAAGAAGTATCTCTACTTTTACTTATTACTATAAAAAGCTTTGTGTGGGTAGTCTAAGTGACCATAAAAATTGCCTTCACATGTAAATCAAATTAAGAATGGATGGATGCACTGAAACTGGAATTTACTTCTTATTCAAATTTGTCCCAAAATGAAGTAATCATGATTGACAGAAAAACTCACAGGGTCTAATTCTCCACTGGAGTGTTAATGTACTCTCCTATTCCTATACTGTACAGAGGAATCCTCAATGGCTTGTTTGGAACCCAAGATAAACCTAACGCCCCATTGATTCTTGCCATAAAAGCATTACTCATCCTGGGTTTACCTCCTGTAACTACTCATTTTAGCAGGTTAGCTACAAAATGTTATGAATTTAGTTCTTCAGTATTCAGGGCTATGGATATTTAAAATACTTTTCTGTCTTATTTTGAAAAAAATATGGAAGTAATGAACAAATGAATTAATATTTATTCATTGTTGCTGTTAATATCTTTAAAATACATAAATAAAAGGTATTTTTAAAAGATATTTTAAAACAGGTGTCAGTGTTCTTATCTGAAAAACCTGTGAAATTCCCCTCAACCTATTTTCTATGCTGCTGTTTCTCCCAGAGTGCATTGTCATAATTTTGATAATACAAGTATTATAATTAAGAAGTTGACAAAGTCAGAAATGCACATTAGGGCCTGACGAGTGGCGTGTTGGTTAAGAGCTGGCTTGGGATGCAAGAGGGCCCCGGTTCAGATCCCACATATGAGGACCAGTGACACTGCCCTCTACAGCTAAGATGCTGAACAACAGCTCAACCTGGAGCTGGGCTGCTGAGAGTCACTGGCGATGGCGTAGGCTGCAGCCCCTGTGGCAGTGGGTTGCCATGGGCTACAGTGTGTAGCCAGCAGCCAGCATGAGCGGCCAGCAGCCGCAGTGAGCGGCCGTCCAGAAGTGGTAACTGATCTGCTTCACCGGGGAAGAGCACAATGATGGTGCCAGCTTGGGCCAGTGAAGCAACGTCCTCCACAACTAGACTGAAGAACAAAAGTACAGCAACTTGTCTGTTCCCCTTCCCCCAACTCCCCAGCACTGTTCCCATCCCCCAATTCCCCAATAAAAATCTTTAAAAATAATAAAAAAGAAATGCACATAATAAAATGCATATTAATCAAAATATGTAAAATTTATATTTATAATGCCACTTTGAATTTTAAATATTATTCAGTGAAAATATGCCAAACTTAAAATACCTTAGAAAATTCTAAATATTCATCCAGTCCTCATCTAACATAAATCCCAATAGCAACACAATGCAATTTGTAAACCTATTTATAAAAATATGTGAATTCAGCTGACATTCAATAAATGTTTTTTGAGCACTCAGTCACTATTCTAGGTGGCTTTTTCTAGGTGACTGACCAAACTCCTGACCTCACGGAATTTACATTCCACTGGAATCATTTGATATTTTGGAAGAGTCTACATATAGGTCAATTGATTTCTCAATGAAATGTAAAAAAGAAAAAAAATAGTGAAAAGAAGGAAAAAAAAAGAGACAAGGGGAAAGAAAGAAAAGAAAGCATACAATATCTGCCCATGTCAACACAATGATTTATTTTATATTGTTTTGACATCTGAGTATTGGGGGGAACCCAGAACTTGTATTCTTCATTGACTATGTGGGCCAGAATGTTTGGGGAGAAATACCCAAGGTTTAGTTTTAGACTGTTAATGGAATCCTACTTAGATGTTCCAGAGGAAATGTAGAGTAGGTAGCTGAATATGTGAGTCTAGAATTCAGGAGAATTGGAGATAAAATGTGGAAGTCATCAACCTATAGATGGTACAACACATACCAAGTCTGATATGGATTACAGTGAGATTTAAAAGTTTAAATGCCACTGATTTCTCAGTTCCCCTTTTCCCCCTTTGTCTTCTCTCCACCCTACCCTCCACCTCCTCCTCCTCTTTCATCTTTTTTAAAATTTTTTATTGTGTCTATCAGACAGGAAATCATTAAATTGTAAATATACTTTTCATTGTTTCTCTCTAGTTTTGCTTATGGCGGTTTTTAGTAAACAAGACCTTCCTTCTTTCCCCTGGTTCCATTTTTATTACTCTACTATAGACTTTGGAAATACCACTGGCATGCTCTACTGACTGCTTATAGCTCCACTTGAGATTTTGGCTGTCACCAGCTGTATCATCTGGTTTTGCTTATCTACACAAACTGAAACAGAGACACATATTTTTATATTCCTCCAGAAAATATCTAAACTAAGGATAAAGTAAGCCAGGTCACCAAGGTGGGTCCAGGTTTGAGGGTCACGAAGAGAGATGACTTAGATTAGACTCATTACCTTCACTTTGTGAAAAGCAATTCAAAGTGTCTACAGTTAAAAATACAGAGAGAGTGCACACAGTTCCTCAGTGCCTCTCACTGTTCCTCAAGACTGCACACCAGTAATTGGATGATCTCAGTATGTGACATGGAATGAGGAATCAGCCAGGTCTAAGCGTGGAAATTTTGTTACTTTAAACTAGGCTGCTGGAGCATGTCAGCATTCAAAGGCTCATGCTGTTACCAAAGAATAAAATTTTTGTCTTATCATAGACACACATGTCTTTACTGTCATTCTTACTGAAGCATTAGATCTATTTGTAATTTCAGTGCAACAGCCTGGGCCATAGACCACCGTGTGACAGAGAGCAATTTACATTTTACTGAAGGTTTCCTAAGGAAGACCATGGAATGAGTATCACCATACACATAGAACATCTCACTCAATGTCTCTTTTCGCCAGCCCCTGCTGCCATTTACTCAGAACTTGCCCTCTCAACCCACTGGGAACTTTTCTCCTTATTATGCAAAGTTGTTTAGGCTGTGCCCCATGCCCATCACACCACTCAGCAGAGCCCTTTAGAGTACACCAACCGACCATCACAAGAAAGGCATCTGGGGTTATAAATAACAGACAATATTTTCCTGTCATTCATCTATTCAAGCAAAACACTGAGAACCAATTGTATGGATTTGTGGAGAAGCCTTCTCTGGCCTTCAAGAGTATACCTGTAACATTTTTAAGAACCTTATGCCTTAAAAACCTTCAAACAGTCTCATTAGTGTATTGAAGCATTTACTGGAAAACTATTTAGTAATTGCAAAGGTTCAGCACCTTATAGCATGTGAAAAAGTTAAGCCATAATTAGAATTTTTTGTTTACATCTGTGCTTAAAAGAATCATTACTCCTTTACTAATATTATGAACATTTTATGAACATAATTTATCTCCATTGCCCTTCTCTTGGTCTGTTTCTGTTGATATATGACACACTCCAAATTGCTAGAAATAAGTTATTACAGTGAGCAATTTCTAATTATTTCTTCTGATTAAAGTTCAGAAATGTCAAGGAACCTGATCCCACATGTTGCTGTTTGATGGGAGAAACTATTCTTTCTAATTAATCTCTGTTGTTTAAAAAATATATGAATAGGAGTTTACATTAATGTCTGTGGACAGCTTTATATTTTTTTATTTCTTATTTTCTTCTGATTTATTGGCGGATCAATTACCATAGCCAACATAAGTTAGAAAAAATGAAATACTACTATGATGAATAGGAGAATCATATGCTCAATTTAGTATAAGGGTGAACACAGTTAAGCATCTGTCAAGAAAATTTAAAATCAGATAAGGGTGAACAGAGTTAAGCATCCATCAGAAAAGTTTATAATGAGATGCAAATTTACTTACTGGGCTTTTCACTCATACTCCTAGTTACGGCTTTCTGCAGAGAAAAATATTAATTCCCTGAGGCACTGTTTTCCAGCTATATACTCCCATGAGCAAAGGTTCAATGGCAAACTCAATTTTAATCATACTGAGAATTTTAAAAATTAATTCAAAGATTAATAACCCATTATAATCTGACCAGAGCAGAGAGACAACCAATAAAGGAAAAAAAAAGATTAATATAGTTTCTCCTAAGCTATTACAAAAAGATAGTTTGGGATTTGCTGTCAGTTGAACTGAACTTAAACTTCTGATTCTGCCTCTCTTTGAGTTTACCAGAGCCTATTTCTTCAGAGGTTGTTTGGAGACACTATTGCCAATCGCAAAGTGGTACTGTCAGGAACAAGTTAAACAATGTTTGTGATTATTCTTTGTAAATTGAAAAACTCTATAGAAATGATATATGTTATTTATTTTTTTTTAAGATTTTTATTGGGGAATTGGGGGGATGGGAACAGCGCTAGGGATTTGGGGGAAGGGGAACAGACAAGTTGCTGTCCTTTTGTTCTTCAGTCTAGTTGTGGAGGACGTTGCTTCACTGGCCCACATTGGCA
>NW_017732817.1:136787-170309 GCF_001890085.2 Hipposideros armiger | reverse complement strand
CAACCCACTGCCACAGGGGCTGCAGCCTACGCCATCGCCAGTGACTCTCGGCAGCCCAGCTCCAGGTTGAGCTGTTGTTCAGCATCTTAGCTGTGGAGGTCAGTGTCACTGGCTCTCATATGTAGGATCTGAACCGGGGCCCTCTTGCATCCCAAGCCAGCTCTTAACCATTGCGCCACTTGACCGGCCGGATATATGTTATTTTTTTACTATAATAGAAAAATGCTAATTTTCCATGTGTTTAACAGTTATTGGCAAGAAGACATGGTAGAATTGATCCATCTAAAGGGAAACCAAATGTTCAAAGTCCTTTAAGTACTAATCTCTATCATTATAAAAACGATTCAGCCAATAGAAAGTATTAAGAAGTAAACTAATAAACAGCTGTGTCATAAATATAATGGAATTGAAATAAATACTTAGTGATGCTTAAGATTCCATTAATTTATAAGCAACTCAAATTAATTCAACTCAAAAATATTAACTGAGCAAAGTGAAATGCATTGTGCTCAGTTCTGAGAACCACAAACTTGAACGAAACACACCATCTTCATTTTGGAATTCATGCAGGTACCACATTCTAAACATTAAGAGACAGTGGATACAAAAAAAAAAGTTAAAACAACATATTAATTTTAAAACACTGATAATAATAACAAATTTTCCCTTTGTTTACTTCACTCTATACCCGCAATGAAGACAAACATAAGCATATGTTCAGCACAGAGGAAAGAGAAAATAAAATAATAAAGAAGAATCATTTTGAGACAAAATTATTATAATTAAAGCTATGTTTTCTTTGTGAAAGTTACCCTTAGTAAAATTGTTTTGCTTTTTCCCTCCTAGCACCAATATATAATCCAAACAGAATCTATAATCTCAGACTAAAAACAATTTTTCTCAAAGTTATAATCATTCTTCAGTGTTAAATATTTGCTACACTGAAGACAACCAAAAGGAGAGTGAAGTTCACATGATATGTATGTGTGGGATGTAGGAATAAAGTCACTCAGAGTAAGCAAGTGAGGGTCCTTTTCTTCCAGAGGGGGTTACATTGCATGCTGATGTTGGTATTTTCATCAGGAGGATGGCTTAGAGAAAGAGAACAAAGGAAATTTTATTTGTTTATTTAATAAGTAACGATTGAGCAACCACTATTTGCCAGGCTGTGATCTTGTCATGAAGACAGTGGCAAACAAGAAAGAGAATATGTGCTTGTGGAACTTGCATTCTGTTGAGGGAGAGAGACTATCAAGCAAATTCACAAATGAAAAAGAGAATATAAAATAAAAAATTCCTCCAAAAGAGGAATTCTGAAAAGATATGAAGATGAAAGCAGAGGGAAAAACAAAGTATGTTTCCTATGCTGTTTAGATTGGATAATCAGACATGATCTCTTCAAGGAAAAAAAATGAGATGCTAGAGAGAATAGCACATGGAAAGACAAAGCATGCTTAGTGCTCAAGAAACAGTCAAACATTCAGGGGGGCTAGAAGTGAGTGAGCCAGGAGAATTCAGAGACCAGGTCACTCAGGTAGTCATGGTTCAGATCATTAAGCCAGGAAGACTTTTGATTATCCTAAATGCTATGGAAATCATTGGAAGGATTTTAGTTTAATGTGCTCTTATAACCATCTTAAAACTATATGGAGAATAGACTTGAGGATGAGGATGGTGGAGAGGGCAGGGGTGTGAGTGGAAGAAATGAGACCAAGTGGAAGATATTGTCGTCATTACGGTAGGACATGGTGGCAACTTGAACAGAGTAGCAGTATTGAAGACAGTGACAAGTAATTAGATTCTGGATATATTTTGAAGTAGCTTAGCAAGACTTGTTGATGGATGGGATTTAGATTATAAGAAAAGAAAGAAAAACAAGCGCGAGCCTAGACTTTTGTCTGGAGCTACAGGTGAAAACTAATGGCAAAAACTCAGGGGAAGGGAGTGAGTTCGTAGATACAGATCAAGAACTCTTTTTCAAACATGTTAAAATGTATGTGCCCTGATAAGTAGGCAATCAAGTACAAAAGCCTAGAACCAAGGGAGAGTCGGGTTGGTGATATTAATTTGGTGATCTTAAGGATAGGGTTGGTATTTATAGCCATTGGCCTGGGTAAAATTACCTAAAGGATGAATGGGGTTGAAAAAAAGAAGCACATGGAATGAGCCCTGGGAAATGCTGATAGTTAAATGTCAGAAAGAAGGGGAAAAGCCAATGGAACAGACTGAAAAGGAGCAGTATACAGGATAGAAAGAGACACAGATCTGGTAGAGAACACATCGATGAGCTTCGGGAATTTGGCTCCCACTATCACATCAAGGGTTGGATGTGGGGTATTAATGTTGGAATAAGATGTACCCACATTATGTCTTTTAGCTAAAGATGAGGTAAACACAGTCACATCAAGGATAAGGCACAAAAGATTTGCAGAGATATTGACAATGTAGAGATTCAACAAAACCCAGCCCCTTCTCTTAGAATTTGTTCAATTCCAGGTATGATTTGTGGTATTCTGAAACTGACCAGTGACCATTAGATCCTCAGAGTTTCCATTAAAAAACACAGGGATGGTTTTCCTCTGGTCTATGAAGGAGACTTTAGTTTTGAATCTTTGGGGTGTCTCTATTTTTCAGAAGCTAATCAGGATTGGTAACCCTCATAGTATTTGTCTTTCTTATAAACAAGTCAATATAAAAATTACATTTTGCCTTCTCTCAGCAGACAGTTGCAGTCATTGTCAGAGGAAATCAAGACAAACAAAATGTGGATGCCATGCATAAGGTTGTGTGAAAGAATTCCCACAAAAGCTGTTTGCTAAAAGCAATGTTTTATGATTTTAATTATAACACTGCTGGAAAATCATGGAATGCATATACAAATTCATTTACCTCATTTGTTTTTCACCCTTAGGTGCAATATTGTACACAACTGCATTTAAAATCTGAATCAGATTTATTTCCCAACAGTGTTTGTTTATTCCTACCAAAGTGGACTTCCTTCAAGCAACATGTCATCAAGTATAATACTCTGGCAAGCCAGAGTTTTAATTTCATTAAATGGCACATTTTTATTTTTATGGCTCCAAATGTTTTTTAGCTACCATTTATTATTGAAGAACTTAGTAATAATCATAAAATGTGAACTTCTGATTACTGGATAGATATTTTGGTCAAGTGAGCAATTCACTAACTACCACCTCCATAAAAATTATCATGAATGAACAGAAAACAAGTATAAGCTATGCCAATGTTTTCCTTTATCACTAAATAAAATCTAGTCATCTCTGAGAAGTACATATTCCCTTATTTTGAGTAGAGCAAAATAAAGTAAATAAAGTATTTTTTGATGGACAAAATGAAGTCTAGACTAATGAATATGGTTTTTCTACCTTGATTTCCATATCTCTTTAGAATTTTTAAACCATCCTATCACGTATATATCATATTCCTTATTGTTCATATTTCAAGTGAAGGTGCAGTAGCAGCAGCTATATGAATGCATTAGTGAGCAATTAGCTTTGGGATTAGGGTCAAAGGTCATAGAGAAGATGGTGATTCCCTCAATTAACTGCCTGAGTGAGACTTGCAAAGTTTATTGTTTTACAACCTTTTCTGGCATCTGTAAGAAAGTCATGGTTCAGCTAAAGCCAAACTCTTCTGGGAGAGGAGATCTAACTGGCTACCTCTCAAAGATGTGTCCATCCTCAAATTGCACTGCCTATACTTCTTTGGATCCTATAGATCATTTTTAGGAGACAAATGAAGTTGTCTGGTGAGATTATTTTAAAATGTTTTACCAGTTAAATTTCTAGGCAGGAAATAGAAAACACTAAAACACTTTATGTGTTTATTTTGAAAGGGATTTCACAGAGGAAAATAAGTGTCTATATAATCACTGGAAGAGTTGCAGGAATGCAATTCAGCCTGGGACTTCAGGAATGACGCCCAAACCCTAAGCATTTGCCTGCCAAGGGAGATCCTACCACTGAAGCCACCACTAAACTGTTGAGGTGAAGATCATACTGCTATGGTTGCATTCCAAATACCAGGAAGTCAGTCAGGAAGCCATCACTACCACAAATGTGATACACACAAAACTGGTGCCTGCATCCTGGAACATAATAGCCTCTCTCTAACCAGGAAGCTAGAGAAGAAAAACTGGAATATTGCTGAAAACAGTCAGATGGCTTCATTTTCACTTGAGTTTTCCCAGTCTCATAGGGGTGGATCTTTTTAGTGAGAATCAATTATCACCCAGAATCTTAGTTATGAGTAGTATTGAAAATGTAATTTTAAGTTTTCCAACATCTGCATTAGAAAGACATAGTAGAAGATTAATGGAATGGAGGAAAAGGAAAGCAATCTGCAATACCTATCACAAATGTAATTTTAAAACAAATATTAGTTTCAAATAAAGGTAGTATAACAGAACGCTTTTTAGATCATGTGAACTCATATGTTGAAAACATTTGCCAAAACCTTCCAGATCCCCATTCTTCTCTAACGTTTACCAGAAGTGTATTCTACAGCAGAGTCATGGAGTAAAATAACACAACATATTGTGCTTCTTCCAATTCTTAAATTTCTGATAAATGCTATATATGCTCCACTAGTGACTTATTTTCATACATTATACAACAAGCATAAAGACAAGCCATTCAGTCACATGTGTTCAAACTTCAAAAGTGGTAACAGCATAAATTATGGAAATTTGTTTTTATTTTTAATTGGTTAATAAGTTTCTTTGGGGTACTTCCAGTAACAACAGGTAATCTGACTTTCCTAGATAATAAGAAATTGCCACAATTTTCTTTCATCTCATGTGATCTAGTAAACTCATTTTTAGCATTTTCTCTTTTGATCTATCAACATGAAATAAATTTCCTTTGAAATAGTATCATGAACTGACATTTAAAGAGGCCTTTTTGTTTGCTTAGTTTCCTTAAATAATACTATCAGAGACTTGAGTTTTACTAATATTTTCCTGATATTTTTATAAGTATGTAAATAAAATTTTATTTTCATTGGAATTATCAATTAATTATCTGAGTGTAATTCTTAAAATTTTTAAACATTTGGTTTTGTTTTATTTTGATTTTGCCTCCCACCTTTGATCTCCTTTCTGTGATTGTGAAAACCCACCCTACTTGCCAACATTTATGAAATCTGGTGGGAGGCAGAGTCCCCAACCATTAATGGTGACTGTTGCTTGCATGTTCAGTCTCTATTTTTGCTCCCCTGCAAATTAGGTCACGGAAAAGTGATTTATGCTAGGCCAGACTCATATGACCACTTAGGACTCTGAATTTGCATCTAATGATGACAAGAAGCAAGGAGAGAGGACACTTCAGTATGGTAGTAGCAGAAGCATTCACAGCTTCCAGGGCACAGGGAGAAGTGGCAGCAGAGTCAGTGGTATTAGGCAGGAAACAGAGCTACTGAAGAGGGCAGATCTTCATCCTGGTGTTCTGTGGTGATGACAGTGCTAGGTACACCTGACTGGACCTGGGGCTTGATTTGGACTGTGTTTGACTGCCTAGACTCCCACTCATTTTCTGAACTTCATCCCCAAAACTTTACAGAGATTCTGTGAGTGATCCATAGCCTCGATAAATGGCTGATTTTTTTTTTTTTAATTAGAAAAACTGATTTGGGGTGGGTTGGTTGGTTGGTTGGTTGGTTGGTTGATTTTTGAGTTTTGGTTTTGTTTTGTTTCTGCAACTAAGAAACCTGACTAGTACAGAAATAGATAAATTAGAATAGTGTATAATTCTGACAAAGAGAATTGTCATTTGTGACTGTATTAATTTTTCCTAGGGCTGCTGTAACAAATTACCACAGACTTGGTGGCTGAAAAAACAGAAATTGGGCGGCCGGATGACTCAAGTTGGTAAGAGTGCGAGCTCTGAGCAACAGGACTGCAGATTCGGATCCCACATGGGCCAGTGATGCTGCGCCCTCTACAGCTAAGATTGTGGACAACAGCTCGACCTGGACCTGGGCTGCTGTGAGTCGCCTGTGGATGCCATGGGCTGCTGTGAGCCACCGTGAGCAGCCAGCTGACTGCCAACGACCAACTGCCTCAACCTGGTAGAGTGCAATGATCATAATACCAACATGGGCCACTGAGGAGCGTCCTCCACAACTAGACTGTGATCAATGGCTCGGAGGTGGGATGTGGAGGGTTGGGGGGGAGAGGGGGAGGGGGAAAAACAAACAGAAATTTATTATCTCAAAGTTCTGGAAATCAGAAGGCTGAAATCAAGGTGCTGGCAGAGTAACGCTCCCTCTAAAGCAGTGGTTCTCAACCTGTGGGTCATGACCCCTTTGGGGGTCAAATGACCTTTGCACAGGGGTCGCCTAAACCATCAGAAAACAAAAAAGATATTTACATCACGATTCATAACAGTAGCAAAATTACAGTTATAGAGTAGCAACAAAAATAATTTTATGGTTGGGGGTCACCACAACATGAGGAACTGTATTAAAGGGTCGCCACATTAGGAAGGTTGAGAACCGCTGGTCTAAAGGCTCAAGGGGACAATCTTTTCTTTCCTCTTTCAGCTTCTGCTGGCTCCTCGTATTTCTCAGCTTGTGGCAGCATAACCACAATCCCTGCCCCCATCTTCACATGGCCTCTGTGACTCTGTGTGCCCTTTTCTCTCTCTTATAGGATATGATGATTGCATTTAGGCCCACTCTAATCCAGTATGATCTAATCTCTATCTTTAACTTAATTACATAGGCAAAGGTCTTATTTCCAAGTAAGGTCACATATATTTCAGGTGAATGTGAATTTCTGGGGCACACAATTCAACCTACCACAGTGATTGACCTCATGACAGTGAAAACTCAATAGTGGGAAATGATAACCTTGGACCCCATTGTGTATGGTGACAAAACACTTGATTGTATTATCTCTTTGAAATGAAGACAAGGCTTTAGGGGTTGCATTGCTACTTCTAAAATGTAAAGTCAGTTAGGACATCAAGGACTGTGGGAGGAAATAGCTTCCTTTACAGCACTGAATATGTTAAGAAAACAGAATGACAAAGTAAAATCTCCAAAATATCATAATTTGGGTTCAAGGTATAGAGGGAAGTTTTAAGAATATAATTATGTTTAAAGAATTGCCAAACTTTCAATACCAAAGGATGGATATATCTCAGAATTAAAAGAGGGCACTCAGTTTTATCCTACAGATTGACAAAATTTGACATCTAGTGATTTCACAGTGGTCTCGGGAATATTATGTGAAGTCTACGATAGGGAAAGAGGAAACCAGAATTGGGATAGATTTGTGTAGAGGAATTCAGAGGATTCAGCACACCCTGTACCCATAATCCCAATCAGCCCAAACAGCACTGTCTCTCACTTCCTCTGAGTGCATTTCTTTGTGCAGAATGGGCTGTGATATAAACCATTACTCTTGTATCATTAGTCTTTGATGGTACTTATCTCTTTGACTTTTCTAGTGATACAGTACTACTTTTCATTTTCTATTTTCTTATAGATGCTGAACTATAGTAGCTTGGCTCCATCTTCTAGAATAACTTGCTCAGGATTCTGCCAACTGCCACTCTTTTATATTATTTCTAGAAATCATACACTCTGGAACTGGAGGATCCAAACACTATTATCCTGAGGGTATATGGTGAAGTGGATATAGGTCAAAATGCCTTTTTTTTTTATTTGATTTAAGGATTTCAGGCCTGTCAAGGAAATTAATTCTGGAAATCCAATGAGAAGCTATGACTCGCCACTGAAATGACTCACTCTAGACTCCTGCTGATCTCAGCTTGGAGATTTTTCTTGTTCAGCTGTGTAAATCAGGTGTGGCCCTAATGAATGTTCTGTATTAAAGCTATGGACGAGGAGCTTGCCATAGAGTCCACTGGGTTTAGCTGATGTTGATAATCATGATGTTCTGCTGCCTAACGTGTTTACCAATGCAAATCTGCCTCTGGTGTTTATGCCACTCTTTTGACTTGAGAATATGCTCTGGAAAAATGAGGAACTAAACCAAGATAAAGGAAACTATGAGGCCTCTGACATGAGAAGGATGCTACCAAGGACAGACGTGAAGGAAATCTACAGGCTCTCATATTACAGCTGCTGGTATTTTGTTGCCAAGTGGACCCAGACATTAACCAGACTGGAACTGGAGGAGAGACTCTATGAGGGCTGTTCAAGAAAAAGATGAACTTAGTCGTGTACAAGATGTGTGTGTGTGTGTGTGTGTGTGTGTGTGTGTGTGCGCGCGCGTTTTAATGAACTAAGAGAGGACGTAATTGGGAGGCCAATTGTAATAGATACATTAAAATAGTTGAATAATGTTAAAAAGAAAAGAATAAAATACAATTTGAACTCCAAGAATAAGAAGGTAGGAAAAGGAAATAAAATTACTGTCTTGCCCAGAGTAAATGCTAAAAAAAGAGTTTGATATCATTGTTGCTGCTGTTGTTTTTGTTATATTACATTGCTCAGCTGTTGATATTGTCACATTTTAATAACAACTGAATAGTGATATAAACAAAAAAAATAATATAACTGTATTGGAGGATGGGTGAAGCAAATGCATATGGGAAGGTTAGCTATGGGAAGGCTAACTCAACATCATTCTTAGTAGGAAGTTAACATATACAGATATAAATAAGAAATAGTGATATAAACTAATGTGGATGTAAATGACAAAGAAATGAGTTAAGAATGTGAGATGAAGGCGTGTGCAGAAGGAGGATTTGCTGAAAGCTGGCTGGAAGGAAGATGGGAAAGAGACCACTGCCTTTTGTAAAGTACCTCATATAGATATCTGGTTTTGTGTATATATAATTTTAATAAAAATTAAAATTAAAAAAATCATTAGTAGTATGATTAAAAGTATAAACTACAGCAATCTGGCACTCCCTTGTCTACCGCAGACTGGCTTACCCTGTGGATCCTGCAGAGAGGACACATCAGCAGCGTTTGCCTCGGATAACTTCCTTTTCCTGTCTCTGTGACCAAGCAGCACATCTCCCAAATGATGTACTTTTTCTTTAGATGGGCTAATCCATGAATCATGTGACAGCAAACCTCCTTGGTGAGGAAGTCATTCTGTCTCTAACAGGTAATTTTTTGCAAGTTTGTGCTCTAACCCCTATGGAATGAGTATCATACTTTAACTTTTACATTTCATTTACTTCATTTCTATTTCCTGAAGTATGTTTCCCTCTACCCCCTCAAATAGACAGTTTCCAATCCGGATTCAAAAGTTATAGCTTTACTTATCATTATAACTTACTTCTTAACAGCCTGTTTTAAACACATTAATTCACACTTAAAGATCTATATACTCTTTGGAGGCATGCGTAGTTTATTTCACTTTAATGTTCTTTTTTTCTCCTTTCAACTATATTATGTGAATGCAGGGACTTAGCATCTGTATATTTAAGTCATGCTTACAACAGCACATGCTCTGTTCAGAGAAGAAGTTAATTAATTGACAATTAAAAGCATGTTATGGTTATCTGCTGAATGCTTAATATATTAAATTGGCAACAAACAGTATTAAGTAACTTTGGGATTTATTATCTACAAATATCATTTCCCTTATACTATAAAGAGTATAAAAAATATTATCTTAGGAGCTCTGATGGAATGAAAATCTAAGAATTAAATTGATTTTTAAAATTATGTTGATAAAAAAAATTGACTTTAGAGCTCAATTAATTTTTAACCTTATTCCAAGGGCAATAAACACAATCAAATGAAGATATAGAAAGATAGATTCTGTATTTCTTGCTAGGTCAGTCAGTTCTGAAGGCACAAACAGGGAAAAGCTTACACAAATCAATGATTTCACCCCTTGTGGAATTGGACACACCATATCTCTTTTCAGCACTAATGCTCACACAGTAGAATTCCTTGGCAAATGCTGACCAAATCTATAAGCAGTAGTTCTATCTATGCAAAGGCTTTAAGATTAACACTAGCATAACATTTCTACCCATGTGTAGATATACATTATTTCACTGAGATTATAGGAGTGCTTCAAGGCTACGCAAAAGATATATTCACTGGAAAGTACATATTTTTAGCAATATAAAACTATTCCACATGAAAATATGGCATAGTTCATATCCTCTTCATCGATAAACTAAAATATCTATTTAGTGTTTTTATTAATTAAAAAATTTATATATATGTATAAATATATACATTTTATATATACATACATATATATATATACTTATATATATTCTTTATAAAATGTATATATATACTTTTTAGTGGAAGTATGCATTGGAATTAGTGATTACATCTTCCAGGATAAATTGGGAAGGTGACAGTTTGTTTCTGATTCAGGATGAACCTAAGGTCAACTGTATCTCTTAATACGCAGTTTCCAGAATGGAAGAAAATATTCTAAAAGTGGGACTCTACTTATCCAAACCAATGATTTTCAAGATTTAAAACCCCTGTCTCCCAAGAAATGTTTGGGACATTTCATTTAAATGCATTTCCCCAGAAATCGGTAAGTCTGGATTGAATATGAATGTTTAAGAAATATTCCAAAGCATTCTGACCTAAATTATCTACAGATTACACTGGAAGAAACCCTAATCTAAACTTTTATTAACAAAAAGATAATATCATAACATTCCGTAATTATTATTGGCTGCCTTTGAATTTAAAGTAAAACTCAACCTGAGCTTCTGCAAACCAGGTATCCCAGCCCTGTACTTCTGCAACTGACATTTTTATTGTAAATTTGGAATTTTAATATTTGTATTAAGATTCTTGTTAATTTGAGTCCAAGTTAGGGCTGCTGGGTAAAACTTCTGAACCTTGATTCTAGCACCAAAAACAGTTGCTCTTCTCCCAGTGCTGTGTCACTTACAAATTTCAAAACCTCTCTTCATACAAGTCACTGGTGAAAATTTATGAGGCTAAATTTATGAGAATCTTATGATATGCCACAAAATACCTCCCTCCAAGGTTATAATCATTATTAAACAACACATTTGGGGTATCTGTGAATTTATTGAACTGCTCTAGCACTTAACACACACTTCATGTTATCTACAAGCATGTCACACCCAAGAGAATTTACCAAGTACTTCATTGGAATTTTGAAAAACGGTGTCTATGTTATGTCTCCATTCTGATAGATCTAGCAGAGAAAGTTTTGGTGGGGAAAACAGTGGAAATTACTGAGCATGTAAGCCTTCAAAATGCATCATCTCATTTATAATCGTTTTCTGAGATGGCCTTTTTATGCCCCACAAATAAGGACCCAAAGATTTTTAGGGAAGTTATATAGCTACATGATGTCACAAAACTAGAAGGCATAGGGTTTAAATGCTTTTCGTATCTCACCACTTACTAGCCTTGTGGCAATGAGCAAGTCTCTTAATATCTCTGTAATACACATACTCAAAATGTGTATGCTCAGCTCTGAATAATCAGTTAAACTCTGAATTCTGTCAGCTAATTCACAGTCAATGTAACAGAGAACTAGAATAAAAACGATTAAAATGTAATACAAATGTTTCTATTTTCCACTTAAAAGTTCAAGATAGGCAGTCCAAAGCTAGTATGGTTGCTCTGTTTTACACAGTTCTCAAGATCCTAGGCCCTTTCTGTCATGTTCCTTCATTATTCACGGCTTCCAATCTCGGGATCAATTCATTTAGTTATTATGGCTGCTCCAGCTTTAATTATTATGCCCACACTTCCGGGCAGGAGAAAAGAGAAAGATGAATGTAAAAAGCAAATTTATTTTAGGAAACGATTCTGGTAGCTGCTAAATGGCACTTCCACTTATATCTCATTATCCAAAGCTTAGTCAGATAGCCATATCTCTCCGCAAAGCAAGATAGAAGTATAATGAAATTCTGTGAGCACACTTGCCCAGTTAAAGATGAGGTAGTCTATTGCTATGGAATTTAAAAAAAAAAGGATTTGGGGAGACAACTGTGAGTCTCTGCTACAAACACACTATAAATATAAAGAAACAGGGCTGGCCGAGTGGTGCGATGGTTAAGAGCTGGCTTGGGACGCCAGAGGGCCCCGGTTCGGATCCCACATATGAGGGCCAGTGACACTGCCCTCCACAGCTAAGATGCTGAACAACAGCTCAACCTGGAGCTGGGCTGCCGTGAGTCGCCAGCGTCAGCGTAGGCTGCAGCCCTTGTGGCAGTGGATTGCCATGGGCTGCCGTATGTAGCCAGCAGCCAGCGTGAGCGGCCAGCAGCCGCAGTGAGCGGCCGTCCAGAGGCCAGGCGACTGATCTGCCTCGCCCGGGAAGAGCGCAATGATGGTGCCAACTTGGGCCAGTGAAGCAGTGTCCTCCACAACTAGATTGAAGAACAAAAAAACGACAGCAACTTGTCTGTTCCCCTTCCCCTAATTCCCCAGTACTGTTCCCATCCCCCCAATTACCCAATAAAAATCTTAAAAAATATATATATAAAGAAACAAGTTCATTTTCATAACCTTAATGCCACAAGTCTAGCAAGTGGTGAACACCAACTGATCCCTAAAATGTGAATTATTTGTACTGCTTAAAATATGTTCTAGACATGTCCTAAAGATTAAACACATGAATTAATGTTATTCAGTCAGTGGACATTAATAAAGTGTCCCTGATACCACACTAGATGTTGGTATTTCAAGAATCAATATAAACCATGGTACCTGTCCTCGAGGAACTCAAAATAATGTAAAGATAGACTTTTGAACAAATGTAATAAGTGTCATAACAGAATTACATATAGAGACCTGGGGGAAGAGAAAGATTAACTTCTTGGAGATTTGAGAAAGGCTTCAAAAAGGGTAATATTTAAACTGAATTGTTAAAGAAAAAATGAATTTTTTATCAGAAAAAAAAAAGAGACTGGGAAAAGTACTCTGAGTCAATATAATAATATACCCTAAAGCATACAGAAGCAAAAAAAGTCATGCTGTTGGAGTAACAGTGCAAAATTACATGTAAGTACAATGAGTAACTGACAGAGGTGGGATGGAGGGAAATGAGTCTGAAGATTCAAATGCAGTGCAATGTGATAAGAGCTATGGATACCATTCCAAATATACCCTATAGGAATAAAGGGCATTAAAGACTAAGTAGAGAGTGATATGATATCTGTGGAGTTCGTTATTTGGAGTGTGTTGGTAGCATGAATGGAATATTGGAACAAGTGAGAGACTAGAGGCTGGATGGTCATTGCACCAATCAGCCACTCAAATGAGAGCTAATGAGACCTTAAGTGTGGCAAAGGGAGAAAATTCTCAAAGACGTCACTGATTCTCTTACTGGCTCCTCATTTATCACTGGCATCAAAGTTTTCTTTACCCTTTATTTTGTTCTTTCCAGGTTTGAAATCATTCTTTTTTTTTTAATGTGAATTATTTTCTTTAATTATTTTTTAAATTAGTTTTAGATATACAAAACAATGTAATAGACATTTACACTCCTCACAAAGTGATAACCCTCCTCCCAGTCTACTACCCATCTGACATCGTATATGACTGTTGCAATACCATTGACTCTGTTCCCTTTGCTGTACTTTACATCTTGTGGGGGGTGGGGGAGGGATATATATATATATATATATATATATATATATATATATATATATATATATATATATATATATATATATATATATATATATATATGTGTGTAATTATAGTTGACATTCAATATTATTCTACTTCAGCTTCAGTGTATAGTGCATTGGTCAGGCATCTACACAGTCTATGAAGTGATCCCCTGATAAGTCCAATACCCATCTGGCACCCTACATAATCTTTACAACATTATTGATTATATTCCCTATACTGTATTTTATATCCCTGTGACTATATTGTAACTACCGATTTGTATTTTCAAATCCCTTCACCTTCTCCCCCATTCCCCACCCTCCTCTCATCTAACAACCAACAGTTTTTTTCTTTATATCTATGAGTCTATTTCTGTTTTGCTTGCTCATTTATCCTGTTCTTTAGATTCCGTATATGAGCGAGGTCATATGGTATTTGTCTTCCTCAGCGTGACTTATTTCACTTAGCTTAATACACTCTAAGTCCATTCAAGTGGTCATAAATAGTAAGATTTCATTCTTTTTTATGGCAGAGTAATGCTCCATTGTATAAATGTCCACAATTTCTTTAGCTGATAGTCTATTGATGGGCATTTCAGTGGTTTCCATGTCTTGGATTTGTGAGCAGTGCTGCAATAAACATAGAGGTGCATATATTTTTTTGAATTAGTGTTTTGGATTTCTTTGGTTAAATACCCAGGCGTGGAATTGCTGGGTCATAAGGTAATTCTAATTTTAAGTTTTTGATGAACCTCCATACTGTTTTTCATAGTGGCGGCACCAATTTGCAATTCCACCAACAATGCACAAGGGTTCCCTTTTCTCCACATCCTCGCCTACACTTGTTTGTTTGAAACCATTCTTTTTTTATGAGAAAACACAGGCTAAATAAATAGATATTATGTGATTTTCCTTTTATTTTTTTGTTTGCAACAACAATACCTTCAACAACTGGACCTTATCAAAGCTAATTATATGCAAGACAATAAGTCAAGAGTTACATGTAAATTATTTCATTTTATTCTCACTTTATGTATAAATACTTAACTACATGGCAGATACTATGATTAACAAAGATTAAATAGAGGGTTTGTGATCCAGACAACAGAGTAGGCCTGTTTGGGTTGATCTTGTTTGGGACTCTCTTCCCTTCCTGGGCTTCTATGTGCATTTCTTTCACCAGGATAGGAAACTTTTTAGCCATTGTTTCTTACAATAGTTTCTCAATCCCTTGTTTCTCTCTTCTCCTTCTGGTACCCTTATGATGCAAATGTTGTTATGCTTGATGTAGTCCCAGAGGTATCTTAAACTATCCTCATTTTTTTTTCTTTTTTCCTTTGGTGTTCCAATTGTGTGTTTTCTGCTATCTTGTCTTCTAAATTGCTGATTTGATATTCTGCTTCATCTAATCTGCTGGTGATTCTTTTTAATGCATCCTTTATTTCAGTTATTATATTCTGCACTTCTGACTTGCTCTTTTTTATGGTTCTTATGTCTTTTTTTATGCTTGCTATCTCTTTGTTGAAGTCCTTGAGGAGACTTATAACCAGTGATTTGAACTCTGTCTCTGGTAGATTGCTTGCTTCAATTTTGTTTAATTCTTTTTCTGGAGTTTTCTCCTGTTCTTTCGTTTGGGATGTATTTCTTTGTTTCCTCATTTTGGCTGCCTCTCTGTGTTTGTTTCCATGTATTAGGTAGGTCTGTAACGTCTCTCAGTCTTGCCAGGTGGTCTTATGTAGTAGGTGTCCTGTGGGGCCCAGTGGCCCAGTCTCCCTGGTCACCTGTGCTGGGTGCTCCAGCAGTGTCCCCTGTGTGGGTCGTGTGTGCCCTCCTGTTATATTTGAGCCTTGATTGCTATTGGCATGTCAGTGGGTGGGACTGATCTTCAGGCAGACTGGGCTTTGGCCACACCCACAGCTTATGGGCTCCTGTGTGGGGGTTTTACCACATGGAGCAGGATTCGCTCCAGTGGGCTCTGATGCCTGTTGAGATTGCCCTTTAGGTTTGTCAACTGTGGTGCTAATTGGGTGGTGCTGTGCTGTGGTCTGAAGTCAACTTCCAAGTATGTTGGTTGTGGAGCCTCTTTGGAGGGGCTCCAGTGCAACCCCAGGTCACTCACAGACTGTGACTGACTGGGGACAAAGCAACCTATGGTTGGTTGCTGCCTGTACTGGACCTGGAGGCACATGAGAGAGTCCATGCTATGTGTTAACTGAGGATGGCTTCCACCAGTCACATGTCTGGGGTAGCTCCACAAAAAGCCAGGACATTCTGAGGCCTGCTGCCAGTTGTGGGCTCCTCTAAGGTTCAGCCGCTGCTAAAGCCTTGTGGTATGGAGTTGGGTGTGGCAGTGTCTCAGTAAATCATCAGGGTGGAACAACCAGACCAATTCAGATTCAGATTTGGTCACAGGCATGGGGAAGGGCTCAACATAGGAAAGATAGTACCCACCTGCTAGCTGCATGGGAGAACCTCACACAGGGACAATGACAACTATCTACAAGCACTCCCCTGAAAGCCACACACCTCAGTGTCCTCTATATGTCTCTGATCACCTTCCCCCAACCCAAGTCACTGTCCCTCCACCAGAGCTCAGGATCAGTGCTTGCCAGGGAGTCTGTGTGAACCCTTTTAGAGGATGTCTGGGTTTCTTCCACCTTCTGTCCCACCTGGATGGTCAGAAACCCCACTGTTTTCACAGCCAGATGAGGGGGCTCCTCATCCTGGCGACAGTACTCCTGGCTGGGGAGCCAGTTGTGGGAGTCTGGGGTTCCTTGCTCCTCTGTGGGGAGCCTCTGTGGCCGAGATATCCCTCCCAACTTTCATCGGCCACACAGAGGTTTGCAGCCTGACTGATTCACGTCTCTGCCCCTCCTACAAGTCTTGACGTGGCTTCTTCTTTATATCCTTAGTTTTAAAAATTCTGTTCAGCTAGACTTTAGAGGGTTCTCCAGATTGATTTTTCTATAAGTTAGTTGTAATTTTGAGGTGTTCACAGGATGAGGCAAGCATAATGTTTATCAACTTTGTCATCTCAGATTTAAATCCTCCAATCTCATTCTATTTTTGAGCTTTTTGAATAAGCTAATCATTCATTTGTGCCTTCCTCATCCTCACCATGTGTGGGCATGCACAGTTGTTGTTTATGTTTTCCCATGTGTCCTATCTTCCACTTCTCTTGTACATCAAGATTTACCAAGAGGTAATTCCATTTCTCTTCTTAAAGAACAGAAGCATACATTCACTCAAACTGTTTTTGTTTCTTCTTGAAATAAGATATTAGCATTACTTGTAAAGAGGACAATTTGTCTATACACAAGCATGCAGCCTCCCAAAACCAGATCATCTTTAATGAAGAACACTTTTTGGATTTTGTTAGGATGTGTGGAATTGCACCACCTTTAACATCCCTCTGCCTTCCTTAACCTTGTCTGCACCAGTCCAACTTCACTCCCAAATATATAGCTTGTTTTTAACTAACAGTTTTACTGTTATTCTTAGTTTCGTTCAATTTTCTTAAGTGTAATTTGTTAGTAGTAAATAAAAGTGGGTTTCCTAGGACAGATAATTATAGAACATAATTTTTAAATTCTGTCAAAATTATAATTGTACCACTGGTATGGATTTATAGCTCACTTAAAGATTAACAATATGCCAATCATTTAGCTAATACCAAGTACAATTATTTTCAGAAATGATGAGTTCTACAATGTTTATGATCGAATCAGACACTTTACTTGATCATCTGAACATTCATTTGTCTCTGTTTGGGTGCCCTATGGCAATAGTAGATAAAAACAAAAACATTCGGAGTCAGAAAGAACTAGTTTTAACTAAATAACCTTTCTACTTATTTGTTGTATGACCCCCATGCAAATCACTTAACCTCTCTCATCTTTAGATTCCTAATCTGTAAAATACAGATAATACCACATATATTTTAAAGTGAGTATTAAATGGGATAGCATATATGAAATGCCTAGTATACTGCCTGAAACAGAGGTTAAAACTCTTAGCTTCAATACAGATTCAAGTGGAACACAATTTGGATCTGCAAGGAAATTCTTGGACATAATCTAATTCAACTTAGTTATCGAACAGATGAGGTAATTGAAGCCCACAGAGATGAAATGATTTGCCCAAAGTTACACAACAAACTGAGATAGCAGAGACTAGATCTTATATAACCTTATTTCAGTTTAGACATTACCCACTATTTCATACCATTTCAACCAGAGGAATTGTTTCCAAATTTCATGCAAAAGCATTCATGTAAAGTGTTTTACATCATTCAGAAAAGTAAAGAATTAGGGGTGATCAGTTAGCTCAGTTGGTTACAGTGCATTGCTGATAACACCAAGGTTGCCGGTTCAATCCCTGCATGGGCCACTGTGAGCTATGCCCTCCTTAAAAGAGTCAACTATGCCCTTGTAGCAAAAAAGCAACGTGTAGCCAATGACCGTGGCTGGTCCCCAGTTAAAAAAATTAAAAGTAAGGAATTAAAACAAAATAGCATGATGAAAGAACAATACCATAGAATTTAAACATACCATCATGTTGATAAAAAGAAAACCAAGCTTTTGACATCTACTTAACTGCCCTAGACCTTAAGAGCATAGCTTTCAGAAAGTACAGTGAGAAAAAGAGAAAAAAAATTGAAAGGAAATTAAGCTCAAAGAAATCTACTTAACTGTCTGCTGCATGATAATAGAAAAATATAGCCCTTAAAATAGTAAAATGAGGACATTAGAAATATCATTTTCAAGTCATAGGTATAGATATAGAAGCCAAGGCATATTTTAATAGAAAAAAAATAATAAAAGCTACTTTGTATAACAAACAGTTCTGATGCCAGCAATAATACCAGCAACCACATATTATACAAAAATTACCTTAAAGACTGTTCATAATTTAATATCATAATTTATGTATAATAGCTTATATAAACATTGTGTAATGTTTCAAAAGGTTCAAATATAGGAAACTGTAACAAAGAATTTCACAAGTGGCGTAGCCAGATGCAAACATCTGACTTTGAAGCCCAACATCCTTCTCACAATTTTTGCTATCAAAAAAAAAGAAATACCACCTCCCTAGTTCCTCACCTGTGAATGAGTAGAGGGGCAATGTTACCATATTGCTTGTGCTTTTCAATCCTGATAATCTCTTTGCTGCCAGAGGCATTCTTCCTGCTTTCCATTTATTCAGAGACAGCCAGTGTCCCATGGAAAGGACAATACAGCGTAACTGGAGAACAATACCACATTTTTACCTTTATATTCAAAAGCCTCGATTTATGTTAAAAGACAAAAAAAATGAAAGATGTACCGGTTTTACTAGGCTTTGCTAGCAATCCCACTGCAGACTAAATAGGATTCTTGGAGGAAAAGGAGAATGGTCAGTCAGTCACAAAACATGTGAATGCAGTCGAAGGCAATACAGCCTGACCCCCACTCCAAATCAAGGTCTAATCTGGAATTCTTTTAAATTTATGAATGCTTCTGAGAGAAAAGAGAATGTTTGCCTAGCTTCCTGTGTTAAGAGCAAGGATATATAAAGCCATGTAGAAAAGTCCGGTGTGGAGTATACTGCTAGAGCTCTGGGGGGCAGCCAGTTCCAGAGGTCGCTAACTCTGACATCCATTGTTTGGGCTAGAGGAGAGAAGTCCATGTGAGGGACAAGGAAGGGAGGACGGCCTGTGGAAGGTGTAAACCTCTGAAGGCTGCCGTGGAGTGGCATGGAGCAAGTGAAACTTTTTCATGCATCCTGGGGATTCCAGGCATGACTTAGTTTAAACTTGCTATGGTTTATACGATCCAAAAGTGACTTATAAAATTTGCCACTCACCAGATTATTTTTCTGCCAGCATGCAGAATGTAATCTTGAGATAGAAATCACATTCGGTTTTATAAAAATAAGAAATTTTCCTGTCTTGGGATGCCTTTGTTTGTATCTTTGAAGATACATATCAGTAACTAATGAAAGTAAAGGACTAACGTTTCAAATAAAACAACCTAGTAGAGTTTTTTACCACAAGGCTGTTTTAATTGGCCATTCTTTTCTATTTTTAGACAACTGAGTTATCGTCACACTGCAGCTCATTTGTATTGAACAGAGTGTAATAATTAAATCATAGGGAAATTGGTACTATAAGAAAACCAAGGCTATTTATCCTATACGTGAAATAATGAACATGTCTTGCTCGCAGCCTTTGTCATTATAATGTTATTACACAACAATTAAATGGAAGTTCTTATTCTACTGCTAAAACAACTACTCTATATCCATTTCCATCCTCTGGTTGCAGCCAAGATGATATTGCAAATGAGCCACAGACAGGTAATGATCCTTTTGCACTGATACATTTATTTAAAGAAAGTCCCTGAAGCTTCTAATTTCCTTAAATGATGGTACATATTGTCAACAAAGTTCTCCATGTAGGAGAGAAAATGTGCTTAACCATGTCTGTCCTATGTAACGTTATATTAACATTTGAGAAAGAATTTTGAGAGTACAGAACTACTCCCTGCCACTCTTTCTGGAACTAATCCCATCGAGGAAGTTTCATTTCATTTCTCAGTTGAGTAAGCATGCGTTCTAATGAGCCAGATAATATTTGAGCCCTGTAAGGTTGATTTACTGATGATTTTGGTGTTTTGGGCTCTCTCTGAAATAAATAGATTTCTTGTTATCAATGCCATTTGATTTACTGAAATCATATGCATGGAGAGTTTAAGCTCTATGATTGAAAAGAGGTGGGTATAGTTCAGTTATAATCAGAAGACAGAAGCAAATCATTGGAGAAAAAAAAGGATAAATTTTTAACACTTTTACTCCAAAGGGAGAAAAATTATTTCATGTCTTTGTTTAAAACTTTATGTAATATACTATGATTAAAGTAAATGACATAAAGTATATTGTATATAAAATTACACTTACATATTACATGTGAAATTATACATATATTTTTTCAGAAAACAAGATGGCTGGCATATTAATAATTTATTAAAAACATTTTTTATTAAGTACCGACTACATGCCAAATACTTTAATACAGCAATGAAAAGATAGATGCTGTTCACCTCTTTCCTGGCCCCTGTAATTTGATGGGACCCTTCCGCGAGCTGAATTGTGTGTCCTCAAAATTCATACGTTGTCTTAAAACCAAATACCTCTAATATGACTGTTTTAGAGATAGGATCTTTAAAGAACTAATTAAGTTAAAATGAGTCATTAGGTGGGCCCTAATCCAATAAGACTGGTGTCCTTAAAAGAAGAGGGGATAAGGACACAGAGAGACAGAGGGAAGACCATGTGAAAATACGGGGTGAAGACAGCCATCTATAAGCCAAGGTCAGAGGTCTCATGAGAAGCCAACCCTGCTGACACCTTGAACTTGGACTTCTATCCTGAAGAACTGTGGAAAAATAAATTTCTGTTGTTTATGCCACCTAGCCTGGGGCACTTTGTGATGGCAACTCTAGCAAACTAATTCAGGCCCTGTGTGACGTGTGAGCCTTAACCTGCCAATCTGTCCAGCGTGCTTTTCCCTTGGCACCGTGGCACTAGCCCAGTACACCAGGAATGCTGGCCGTATGCCAGGTAGTGGATTATTTCTTTAGCCTCAGTCTCAGGGGGAGTATGATGTAGAATACAGTCCAGTGACTTACAATGGGATGAGCAAAAACTAAACAGTTTCTGTTCAAGCCACAGGGATTTGGAGGGTATTTGTACATAGCACAACTAGTCTACTGTGACTGTTACACCTCTGTGCTCAGAGATTATTAAAGTCAGCAAATATTCTTAAAAATTACACACATACATTTATGATAAGGCTGTTAAGGAAAAGTACAACCTCATATTTGCATAGTAAAACTACTTTTGTGGGAATTTTTTATTTGTTCCACATCCCAACAATTTCAGACACAGAAATGGTAAATATTACTTTTCTAGGCTGCTGAGAAATTAATTCTCAGAAAAGTGATTGACATGGGCAGACCATGTCATCGAAACACAATAAAACACGGATCAGAATTCACATTTTTCAAGTATTTAAAAAAAATACTTTTTACTATATCCTTATGCCTCATTAAGAAGTTGAGTTCACTCACCTGAAACTAAAAAAAATAAATAAAAGTTGAGTTCACAATGGAAGAGTCATTCAAAGTAAGCAGCAACAAAAAAATGTATATTTCATCATGATGGATATGTTCCTTTCCCAAATACTATAAAATTAAGCATACATTTTAATTTTCTTATTACAGATAGTGTAATGTAGCTGTTAAAAATAGCATCTATAAAATTTCAACTTCTAAACAGAAATTAAATATGCTCATCATTATTTATAATAATTGCTTTAAACATCATTTATCTAAACAAAAATAAATGAGTTTCTTTATGTACAGTTTATCTTTGATCTACCCTTAGACTCACATGACTCCTAATAGCACCGGACCACTTCACAGCTAAGTTTTAATTAATTCAATTTGATGAAGAGTCACTAAGTCTCTAAACGTTTTATGTTCCATGCTAGACTATGGGAACCACAACACATTAAAACTGGGCCTAACAAAAGCAAACTTGTTAAGTCAAATCATAAAGCTCTTTGCCATTCTAACCATGAAGCAGATATTTAATGACTGAGAATATGATTAATTATTTTCCATAATATGAGATGAACCAAAGACAGAAATTTCAAAAGACATTCACAACAATGGAAAGGATTACAAGTTCACACTTAGAGTAACCACTTGCTTAAACGAATAGTTTAAAACAGACTGAACTACAGTGAAGATTTTAATAATGAATTTCACATTGTCTTGGAAAAGCCTAAATTAAAGATAAAAACTAACTATTGCATTATCTAGGCCATAGTCTGCGGGACCAGCAGGAAAGTTCTTTACAATATAATGTCTTTGATCCTATGCAGTTTCACTCCTATGCCTCTGGCAGTGGGGTTTCCACTATGTCCTTTTTAAAAGGCAATCTTGGTACATTGGATCTTACAACCGTCCGGAAAAATCTTTGAAGGTATTCTGAATAATTTCCTCATTCTCTTAATCATATACCTGAAACAATTCCTAATTTAGCACCATACAGTACATTAAATAATGTTAATAACAAAAGACCATGCTCTATTGTTAATAGCTTAGTGAAACATTAGTAACAGGTGCACCCACTATAAGCACCATTCCCTAAATCTATCATCAGAGAATAGAAAGAGAAATTTACTCCCGTGAATTTTCTTAATTCTATCTAATCAAGATCTGCTTTTAAGTAATGGAGCAAGGAGCCACTCCCTAACAGTGTTTTGGATAACCTCAATCCAGAACTAATACATAATGCAAACTGTGGCAACTAACTTATTTAGACCAGGCTTTGAAAATGACAGTCCGTGGACGATATCTACTCCCACATATATGCTGTGTATGTCCTTCCAGTGTTGCTTTTCTTATAGTTCATTAGAAGCATTGAAAATTGCGAAACTTTGCATAAAATTTGGCTTTCTGACTTCTATTAAAAATTGGGAACAAAAAAAGAAGAGAAGAGAAAAAGGGGAAAGTAGGAGAGGGAGAAGGGGCGGGGGAATGAACTGGAAGGAGGAAAGAGAGCAGAGAGGAGGGGCGAGGCGAGGAGAGGAGTGAAGAGAAGAGAGGGGAAGAGAAGGAACACTAGTGCATCTGAGCCAACACTGCCTCTTGGTAACTGTGGTTCCTTCTGAGTAGCGGGTGTTCCCTTAAGAAGGTATCTCTACTGTTTACGTTTGCTATAATCCTCTCTTTTTTCCATTCTTTACATTCTTTAACATCTGCCCCCCCGCCCCCCCTTTTTTTAACCTACTCCAGCCCCTGTGGTCATTTAGTTCGTGGCCCTTAATATAGACGTCAAATTCTATCAGGCAAACCTAGTGCCTATCTAGCATGCTGTCAAATCCACAATAAAAGATATTTGGGCTAAAATGAATTACGTACAAAGTTGAAGTCTCATCAAATAACCCAAATTGATTTCCATATCAATTTCCATTAGCTATCGTACTTAGTGTTTTTTTACTCGTTCTGCCTTCCTTTCCCACTTTAAATATCCAATAGCACCTTTATTTTGTACCCATGCATCCATCCTCACTTCTACCTAGCAATTATTGTAGTTGTCCCCTTGCAAGGATTTTATTCCCTCTGAAGTCTCCTGCTGAAGCCAGTAGCTGTCAGTCTCTCAGACCAGGATATGATTCGTCTTAAATGAGGAAGAAAAGAAATAATGTCATTATGAAGTAACTCCAGCTGTAAACTTGCTATTTTTCCTCATTACCTAGGGCAGAAGAGCATTACCCTCCTAATTCTGCATTATCAAATATTTATTCAAGAATTGTGAACCAACTCTTATTTAACACTTTGCCAAATAAGCCTCTTTAGTCTTATGCAAATTAATCTGTTCTAAGCAATATGGAGCCTTAAAACATAATTAGACTTTTCACAATACTCACTTTAACTTTAAACGTACAGCCTTTCAACTAAGATTATAGCCTATGTTGCAATCCTCATTTGACTTAAAAAATAAAATCTCATGGTTTCTCTATCCAAAAAAAATTTTAATCCCAAATATTGTGTGATTTGACAAGTTTACTCTATTAATCATAGAATGTTTAATACGTTTGGATGTTTTGGGAGGTGGTTTTTTGTTTTGTTTTGTTTTGTTTTCTAGCATGTGAGTGCTAAATAATCATACTTCTTTTGGTCTCCAGAATTTGGGAGGTTTTTCCCATCACAATATTTATTTCACTATCTTCTTGAGGTTTTCATTTTTTCCTATTAGTATCATTCTTCTTACTTACTTCAATTCATAGCTCATAATTCTAAAAATATCACAAGACATTCAATTTTTTAAAAGTGTATTGATCCTTTCACTGCTAAGCTTTTATCTTATTGTATAAACTTCAAGATTTATGTGCATTTTTATTTAAACCATCTTGGATCTCATATATCATTATTATTTTAACATGGTTACTATTTGCCAAGATCTCATCTTATATGTCTTTTAAATATAAGTAGAAAAGATAATTAAATGGTTAGGGTCTCTTAGACACTTTAGAACCAATATTATTTTCATGTCTCTCATTTATCTTCTCTGCTCCATATCATTGTAAAAGCCCCACTTACTCTGCATAATTCTCATGGCTACAATTGCTGCTTTTAGTTTTATTTTTTAAAAATCATTTGTCTTTTTTCCTCGAAAGTTTTAACTCAGAAAATATGATGTAGTCTCTACCCATGGTGTTCTTTCTAAGCACTAGCTTGGTTGGTTTGGAAGCTCACTTTAGCCATGTAGTATTATTATATTTTACCTTTCCTTTCCAGAGCATACATATTCCTGTTTACCTCATTTAAATGCAGTTTAAAAGTATTGGATGCTGTCATTAATTTCTTACCCTATTTAGCAAGCTAGAAATCTCTCTGGTTGAGGGAGCAAATGCACTATATAATTATAGTTGTGCAAATGTTTTACAATAAAAGTTATAAAAATTGCTTAATGAAAATAAACTCAACAACTACCCCTATTTGATTACACTGGTAGCATTCATACCACACACTCATTTTCCGTTCTGTCAAGCAGTGAAAGGACTTAGAATGACTCAGTGTCACTCTAATATATGAAGTTAAGATAACTAGGAGCAGAGAAGAGGGGCTATATTTTTTCAGCAACTCAACAGTGTGATTTACTTTTTCAAAAGATGAATCACATCAGAATTTGTTTTCTAAGGCACGAGGAATCCAGCTGTTTACCATATAATTTTAATTAACAAACCATTTCATTATTGCAAACTTTATTTATAATAGACACAATGTCGATAGCTTTGAAAGTGAAATTTGGAACAAGCCTGAAAGTCTGACAAAACTGTATTTACTGAAGACAAATTCATTAAAATAAGGGCTGTATCTTAAATTCCAGAATGGAAGCTCACTAACTGGAGTGAATAAATATCTCAGGCAGAACTGACAGGCCCAGTTGGCTTGGCTATTCCTCTCCTGCTAATGTGAGCAGCTACCTCTATGCTATATTAATTCTATAAAGGATGATGGGGAAAAAAAAAAAAAAAAGGATGATGGGGAACAAATGTCACACTGCTTTTTCTCCTAAAAAAATGCTAACTTCAGGCTCTTTTCATTTTCAAGCTAGGCTGTATACTCCCATACTTGCTACAACAGAACATATACGTACCTTATATAATATTGTATTTCAAGGCTCACAATTCACCCTGCTCATTTGGCTGATAGGAAATATAAATATTCCATTTCTAAATTCTCTGACAAGTTCATTTTTTAAACTAGTAAAAAAGATTTTTAACTACAATTTTTTTTTCAAACTATTTATCCACTATGGTAGACTAGGGCCTATGATAAAACAAATATTTGAAATTTTCAGATGCCTCATATTTTGAAGTGTTTTTTTTTCTTGGAAAACAGTTCAGACAATAATATATAAATTATCTTTGTGCCCATTACATGGAATAGGTACATATTCCCCCATGTATAAGATACACCCTTTTTCGAAAAATTTGGGGTTTAAAAACTAGGTGTTTTGACAGTGATGAGGAGTTGTATGAATTTTATGATGAATAAAACTTGAGTTCAATAACTTTATGTAAAACATTTTTTTTTCAAATTTTGGGCTCCAAAATTAAGGTGCATCTTATACATGGGGAAATACAGTATATGCAATTTCCTATATATGTTTTACATCTTTAATTAAATGAAATAAAATGTTACTGACAAAGCTGAGGTCCATTTATATTTTATTCCTGATCTCACTTACTTCTACCTCCAGAGACAAGCACTGTCATAAATTGTTGTATATTCTTTAGTCCATATTTTAACATGAGGAGGGAAAATGAGGAACAGAAGGAAGAAGATTCAAAAGTATTATATTGACTTTTTATTAATATATTCCTTGAGCATTCACTATGAAACAGGGATTCTTCTAAGTGCCTTCAAATACTTTTCACATATTAACTCATTTAAATCATCAAAATACCTGATTTTATAGATGAGGGAACTAAGGCACAGAGTTTAAATACACAGATCATAAGTTCTGGAACCAAAATATAAGCCCAGCTATTCTCTACTACATATATAGGTACACATATCTTTAATCATGCTTTTAGTATTATTTTCTGTTTTAACACTTTTTTTTCATTCAGTATTTTATTTTTGAGGTACATTCCTTTTTGTTTGTTTTTTGTTTTGTCAGAACAAGCACATTTTTGTAAATATTTACAGAAAGTATTTTACATATATCTAATAGCAGAATTGCTGGATCTAGTGAATACATATTTCTATTTTCAGTAAAGTTCATTAAATTGTTCTGTGGAGTGGCTATATTTACAGTTCCACCAGATTTTTAAATTTTCCATTTATCTGATTATTTCCAGCACTTCATATTCTCAGACCTAATTTATTTCCACTTAAATAAGTGTGAAATGGTAATTTAAAAAATATATTTTCATTGTTATGAGATGAAATATTTTATGATTTTTCCTGAAATTTTTCTAGAGCTATATTTTTCCAGTTACCTTTTAAGTTACTAGTCTCTTTTACTGATATATAAAAATTTTAATAAATTCTGGATACAAGCCCCTTTTCTGTTGCTAATATATTCTCTAAGTTTGTCACAGGTCTTTTAAAGCATGTATCTACTTTTTTTATTGAGGTATTATGGACATATAACAATGTATTAATTTCAGATGTACAACATCATTATTTGTATACATTGCAAAATGATCACTACATGTCTTGTTAACATGTCACCTTACATAGTTACAAAATGCTTTTTTCTTGTGATGACAAATTTTAAAATTTACTTTCTGGGCCAGCCGAGTGGCGTGATGGTTAAGAGCTGGCTTGGGACAACAGAGGGCCCCGGTTCAGATCCCACATATGAGGGTGAGTGACACTGCCCTCTACATCTAAGATGCTGAACAACAGCTCAACCTGGAGTTGGGTTGCCGTGAGTTGCCTGCAGCGGCTAGGCTGCAGCCCCTGCTGCAGTGGGTTACCATGGGCTACCATGTGTAGCCAGCAGCCACGGTGAGCGGCAGTCCAGAAGCCGGCAACCGATCTGCCTTGCCTGGGGAAGAGCGCAATGATGGTGTCAACATGGGCCAGTGAAGCGACGTCCTCCACAACTAGACTGAAGAACAAAAGGACAGCAACTTGTCCCCTTCCCCCAATTCCCCAGCGATGTTCCCATCCTCCCAATTTCCCAATAAAAATCTTTAAAAAAAAAAAATTACTTTCTTAGCAATGTGCAAATATGCAATATAGTATTAACTATAGTTACCATCCTGTACATTACACCTCCGTAACTTATTTATTTAATAACTGGAAGTTTGTACCTTTTGACCTTCTTCACCCATTTCTCTCACTTTCCACCCCCTATCTCTGGCAACTACCGATCTGTTCTTTGTATTTGTGAGCTTGGTTTTTTAGGGAGTTTTTGTTTTTGTTTTGTAATTTTAGAAAGCACCCGCAAGTCCTCCTCCAAGGGTTTTTACCCAAGGAAGAGGGTTTTGGAACCAATGCAAATAGGTGGGGTTTTTTTTTGTTTTGTTTTGTTTTTTAGCTGAGTCATCCTGCCACATGTTGGCAGCTCAGCAGCAGCTCAGCTACGGGCCAGGCTTCGAGCCATTGTTGCTCAGAGCTCACACTCTTGAGTGAGCTCTTAACCAACTGAGCCACTCATCCAGCCCTTTGTTTTGTTTTTAAATTCCACATGTAAGTGAGATTGTGCTATATTTATTTTTCCTGGCTTATTTCATTTAACATAATGCCCTCAAGGTCCATCCATGTTGTTGCAAATGGCAAGATTTAATTTTTTTTTTATGACTGAGTTGTTTGTTACAACTGTAAAAAGCATGTTATAACAGAGAACTAGTTTAAAAGCAGAAATAAAAGAAAGTCAATTAAGCCCAAAATCTTGGAACTTATAAGTGGGAAAAGTAGATGTGGAAGAATATATTTCCCAAAGATGTCACCAACAATATATCGCATCACATCATATGCCATCTGCCCTGAAAGATGTCTCCTGACTCCATCAACGGTGGTGAAGCATCCCTATTATATGCTCTCATAGCCAACTGCCTGTTGACACCTTTTCAATTAGGTAGCGAGTTTTTTGATGGGAAAGGCCTACTTATTGATCTTAATATTTTCAACACCTGGTCCATTGCTTAGCTCATAAATAGTAGTGCTCCAGAAAATAAATTTAATTAAAGTAAATTGAAATGAAATAATGTGAAATGTACCAAGACTGAAAAAATGAAAAACTAAAAACTATGAGAAATTGGTGTTATTGAAACCAGGCAAAGGAATGGTTACATCAACTACTTCAGAAAAACTAATATGTCTGAATAAAGCTTATTAGTTTCGGCTAATGAATAGACGTAAGCATGTAGAAGTGGTAAAGAAAAGGTGAGATAAAAGGTAAAACTAGGTGACAAAAAACGAATTCTAAAAAGAATTTTATTTTGTTTTTAAGATGAGACGTCATGGCTTTCCCAAAAGGTATCACAGAATATGGAAAATAAACAGCGTGTGCTACTGTTGTTCCCGAGTGTCTAGACTTGACTCAATTAAGTTATACAAAGCATAAATAACATATACCCTCAGGCATTCAGGTTAATGATGTCCAGTGTTTATTTTCTCAGTTGCCAAAGAAACATATTTTCTAAAATAGCTGAGCAGGTATGTAATTAAACAAGAGTGTTTTATTATTGGAATCAGAGTATTTTGAGTAACCTGAGTTGTCAAATGTGCTTCAATTCTCAAAATGTTATTTCCCCCCAAAGTTGTATTTCTTCTTGCATTCTTAATTGTGATTATATTTAAAAAAATAAAGTTTAATGTTTATGGCCCTTTGTTAGTATCAATATACTATAAATCATATGAATAATGTCTACCTTGGCTCCAACAATGCTTTTCTTCTCGTCCAAAATAAGCACATTATATTATCCCTCTGATTCTGCCCTGCTCTAGATCCCAGGGATATAAAATTAAACCCTACTGAGTGAGATAAAGTCATCAGAAGCTTAGAAGATTCTGAAGAATTGGAAGAACACTTGACTCTGGAGCACCTCCCTTCTTACCACATTCAAGGCATCACCGTATTGGAGAAGAAAAACTTCCAGAAGGAGTGAAGGAATTCTGTGAATATCAGATTCTTTGGTGCAAAGGAGACACTGGAATACTCCAACACTGCAGATTTCTTTTCTTTCTTTCTCCACTGTTCTTTGGATCTGGTTATGTACTCCCTGAACCTGGGGTACGAACTTACATTCATGCTTCCATAAAACCATACATTAGTCATAAAATATCACATAGCACACTCCACTGGAGTTCTCCATGGAACCTATTTGGAGAATGAAATTGGCTCATCTTATCAATCACCTAGAGTCAGGAGGATGGGGTCACATTACATACACATGACTGCCCAGGTGGAATGAGGATTCTTAGAAATAGATTATCATGAAATAAAGAGGTGTTTACTATGGGGATAAAGTGCTAATCAGGATTGAAGAACACATTACAACTGTGCATCTGAATCTGCAGATAAGAGAGTAGATTACATGTCTTGACAAATTTTGCTTTCTTATAAGAGGAGATTTCAGAGATATATGAATTGAAGGTGGTAAAAAAACAAGGTTTGATAAACAAATTGGGAATATTCTGAGAGAAGACCCCAAAGGTGAAAAATTGTGCTTTTTGTCTACTAAAAAAAAAGGCCGTTCTCCTTTTTTTCTTTTTTTTTCCCCTAGTGCAGTAACTTACTGGGAATGAATAGGTGTTACTTCAACAAAACCTAGTTTCCAGTAAGCTATTTAGTTTTCAGAGTGATGAGTGAAATAATTCCATGAGTAATAATTAGCAAGAAATAGAATTAAGCTATAATTTAAAAAAATGTTTTTTTCATTATTTAAAAAGATCTTGTGGATTGCTTTTCCTAAAATATAATGAGCTGCCTTCAAATAACAAATCTCCAAAGCAATTAGACTAAGGAATATTAATATAATTATTATTTTTGCATATATTAGGATCAACATTTAAAAAATACTTTATAAATAATTTGTTCATGATTATACTTCAAAGTTTTATTATGATCATTCTTTAAAGTACATGGCCTCTAATAGCCAATTCAAATAGCTCTCATTTTTTAACAGCTCTATTGATATATAAATCACATACCATAAAATTCACTTTTATAAGTGTACAATTTGGTGGTTTTTAGTAAATTCATGAAGTTGTGCAACTATCATGACTATGCATTTTTAGAACATTTCATCATCCCCAAAAGAAACTTTGTAACCATTAGCAGTGGTTTCCCTGCCATCATCCTCACATCCCTGGACCATTTTAAGTAGCCACTAATGTACTTTATGTCACTATAGACTTGCTTATTCTGGAAATTGCATATAAATGGAATCATACAATGTATGATCTTTTGTCACTGGCTTCTTTTACTTAGTATAATGTTTTCAAGGTTCATTCAAATTGTAACATGTATTAATACTTTATTTTAGTTGCTGAATAATTTTTCATTGTATGGATATAGAACACATTTTAAAAATTTATTCGTAAGTTGATGGGCATTGTGATATCTTCATTTTTGGGCTACTATGAATAATATTGTTACAAATATTTGTGCACAAGTTTCTGTGTGGACATAAGTTTTTGATTCTCTTGGTTATATACCTAGGTGTAGAATCACAGGGTCATTTGATAACCTTATTATAATTTGTAGATGAATTGACAAACTCTTTTCCTAAGCAGCTGCACCATTTTGTATTCCTACTAGTGATGTATGAGGATTCTAATTTCTCCACATCCTCACGAATATTGTTATTGTATATCTTTTTTTATTAAAGGCATTCTAGTGAGTGTGAAGTGGACTTTGTTGTGGTTTTGATTTACATTTCCCTGATGGCTAATTATGTTAAGAAACTTTTCTATGTGCTTGTTTGCCATTTGTATCCATATCCTCTTTGGAGCAATGTCTGTTCAGATTCTTTGCTCACTTATTAATTGGTTTATTTGCCTTTTTATTGTTAAGTTGCATGAATTTTTTTATAATATTCTAAATACAAGTTTCTTAGCAAATATACTTTTTGAAAACATATCTCATTTGGTGGGTTGTCTTTTTGATGGTGTCCTTTGAAACAAAAGTTTTTAGTTTCAATGAAATCCAATTTATCTAATATTTTATTGGTTATTTGTACTTATGATACTATATCTAAGAAACTATTGCCTAAATCAAAATCACAAAGGTTTATGACAGTTTTCTTCTAAGAATTCTATAGTTTTAGCTCTTATATTTAGGTCTATGATCAATTTTGAGTTAATATTTGTATATGGTATAAGAGCTCAACTTTATTCTTTTGCATGTGAGCATCCAGTTGTCTCAAGATTATTCATTGAAAGAATATTTGTCGATTGAGGTATTTGTGAGAAAAAATTTTTAAAAATGTTGATAGAGTTGATAATTTAAAGTACTGCTATTAACATTCATACGAAAAGAAAAAAATGTCTGATTAAAGGTTACTGGACTCTTGACTGGCAATACTCTGGATGGCTAGGTTACAACTTCCTTAGAAAATGTGTCAGTCTCATTATTTTTCCTCAGAAATTATCAATGCATTTTATCAGAAATACTATTTTTTTCTTATAAAGATGGTTATCAGTTGCCTTACCAAAATAGTTTATTTTTTACCAAGTTTTAAAATTAAAAAAAAATAGACCATAGCAAAAGGGAGATGCAGAAGTTCCAAGAAATGTACTCTTTTGTCTAATAAATGTTCTGATAAAATTTTCTTTTTACTACAGGAACATATAGAACTTAATATATTATGGTAATATTTACACTTATTGTTTCAAATGTTAAAGAAAAATTTATTATAGAAAACTAAGAATTAATCATTTTGTTAAAAACAACAAATGTTTTCAGACATTCAAATGATCACTGGCAAAGCTACCAAGGACCCGTCGTTCACTTCTTTGGTTGTTCAGATAGGTTTGAATCCTGGGGTGGCTTAAAGGAATAAACATCATGTATTTGAAGAAGCTGAGATTTGTTGTTGTTCTTGTTGTATTGTTTATTATTGTTGTTGTCTTTGTGCATTTTTGTTTGAACCAGTCATTGTCATGGTTGATCTGGACTCCAGAAACCTGTCTTCACAGTGTTGTATAAACCAAAGTATTATAATATTTAAACAAATCTCCTATATGTTTCAAATCAGAACAATTGATTTCTAACAGACCAATGATGGAAATAATAGGAATATTCTATATCAATTTACTAGGTAAACAAGGAAAACAGAGAAGCTATTATGCTAATGATCTCCATGCCTAGTGTTTCTGAGTCCTTCAACCTAGAGAAGATAACACACAATCTGGAGGGAAGGGTCAAATCAAAATGGATTTGGCTCATTTGATTTCAAACCTAATGTTCAATTACTGTTTATTTTTCTGAATAGATATTAATTATTCATCCTTTTAGTCACCTATTTGGTATGTTTGTATTTCTGGTCATTTCCCCCCATATTTTTTTTTGATATATTAGATTTTGTCATAATAATAATTGTTTATTGACACGTGTATTTACTCAATTGCACATATTTTCTCATTTAAATTTCAAATCAATGCTATGGAGTTGATAGCTTTATTATCCCCATTTTATAGATGGGGATACACAGATGGTAAGTGGCCAAGAGGGATTTTTTTTTTATTATTAGTTTCAGGTGTACAGAACAATGCAATAGTTATCCTTTACACCCCTTACAAAGTAACAATGCCCCTCTTCCCATCCACTGCCCCTCCACCCTTGTAATAGATAAGTATACTTATCTATTATAATTCCATTGACTCCATTCCCCCACTCTACTCCACATCCC
>NW_017732817.1:124450-129997 GCF_001890085.2 Hipposideros armiger | reverse complement strand
AAAAAAATGACTTTTAGTTCAGTGGGTAAATACTCACTCTTTTATTGCAAAATGGGCACCTACCATGTATTGATTTTGCCATGCACTCTGTAACCAGCCATGTTCCAAACATCTTTGGAAGTCTTGAAATCCATTTGGTATGAAAGTGAAGTTTTCGTTTCCTTATTATACAGATTATATTTATGAATCATTCCACCTAGAATTGATTCACTACGTATCCTGTGGGGTAGAGATCAACTTTTATTTTTCCCCATGTGATACAGCATCAATTATTTTAAAAACAATCCTCTTCCCACTGTTGTGTAGTGGTAGCTTTATTTTAAACCAATTGTACACATAGGTATGGGATTGTCTCTGGGCCCTTCTTTCTGTTCTATTGAGTTATTCCAATATATGTCATATACCAATATAATATACCATATAAACTCCACCAGTTTATCCTCAGGTATCTGGGCTGTTCTTTGCCCTTCGCATTCCCATGAACATTTTAGGACTTTTTTCTTTTTTTTGTCAAATCCTTACAAAAATTCCTAAAAATTTTGTTGGGATTGCATTGACTCTTCTAATTTGAGAATTGATATTTATTAATAATATGGATGATATTTAATTTTATTAATTGCTTTTTCTATATATAATAAAATAAGTTTATATATATTTTTTACTTTTATCTTCAAATTGGCAACTTATTTAATAATATTAAATAAGCCTTGCTTTCAAACAAAATATTCAATCTTTAATAAACTACAATATACTTTTATACAGTTCCAAATTTATGATTTTTGTTGCAATGTTCAAGAGTGAATTTGGTTTGTAATTTTTCATTTTTGAAACACATTTTATGGTATCTGGTATCAAGTTTAAACTGGCTTCATAAAATGAGTTGAAGAGTCTTTCATATTTTTTATTCCCTGAAAGAATTTGTGTAATGTTGACATGATTCCTTAACTGATTGAATGGCTGGTGAAGCCACAGGAAACTGAAATTCTCATTGTAGCAAATTTTTAAATTATAATTTTACATTCTCTAGTAGTTTAAAAACTATTCTTCTTTTCTTTTCTTTTTATATCCATTTTGGTAAGCTGTAAAGTTTGGTAACTTTACTACATGTTATATAATATACTTTTTAAAATATTTAGAAAACATTTTTATCTATTTTTGCTTTTGGGTGTTGTCTGTGTTTTTGGTGACATATCCAAGAAATCCTTGCCAAGACCAATGTGAAGAAGATTTTTGNCCACTAAAAAATATTTACAACATTATTGATTTTATTCCCCAGACTATCTTTTCTATCCCTGAGGCCATATTGTAGTTACCAATTTGTATTGTCTCATCCGTTCCCCTTCTCCTTCATCCCCACCCCCTCCCAACTACCAACCTTCAGTTTTTAGGCGAATAATTTTCTCTTATTACAAGAACATAAATTCCAGGAATGCTGAGTTATTTTAAAGTTTTATTTGCTGCTATATTTCATCACCTAGAATAGTGTATGGCACATAAGAAGTGCTCAGAAGGATGTTTTTAACTGGCTGTTGAACGAGTCTGTTCTGTTTACAAATAATGGACACAGTCTCCCTAGTATATTTTGGGAAAGTGCAGGGAGAAAGTGATATAGGATCCTGGTGTGTTCCCGGGATCGTGATCTCGCAGTCTCTGAAGAATGGAAACGTGGACCGGAGAGGCAAGGCTGAAGCAATACAGCTTTATTGTAAAACGCAAGACAAAAGCGGCAAGAGAAAAAGCGCAAGAGGAAAGCTCTCCGGAAAGAGGGGGGAACCAAAAGTGGAATGCCCAGCAGGCTGGGCTGCGCTGGGATCTATAACATCTCTGAGTCAGAGCTGATTGGTCTCCTGTACCTGGGCAGTTAATCTTGGCGGGATCTGCAGTTTGGAACTGTTTGTTACAAGGTGATTGGCTCCCCACACCTGGGCTGGTAATTCTGGCAGGTTCTGCAGTTTGAATTTGTCTGTTAGCTATTCTAAAGTTGTTTTCTTTGGCTTTTGTTATGGTCTCAGCCTTAATCCCCTCCACCATGGCCATGTCCCTGACTGCCTGTTTTTTTCTATCTCAAAAGGAAAGAGAGTTTCCAGCAAGTTTATAAATGTTTTGAGTATGGGAAATCTATGTGATATGTCTTTGTACATTCACAACCTAAAATATTCCAGACAGAATCATAAAATCATTCAATACAAAGAATAATCAATAAATATTATTGATGGAATATTGTCTATTTCTAAAGATGAAACATTAGAGAATTTTAAGTTCTTTCGCTTGCATGCACTCCCAAAATCCAATTCAGTGGATAGTTTCTTCATACTCTTTCTTCCTCAAAGGTCTCTGAAAGAGAGTAAAACTATTCAGGCAATAGTAGCTTCAGGACAAGGTTTGTTCACTATTTTATAGTCTGGAAAGCCAAATAACCTTTCTCCAGAGAAGCAGCCTACTGTAAGAGCGCCCCTGCATTTAGGGAATCAAGATTAGTTTGAGTATGATTATTCTCCATTAGGAAATGAAGCTTGGCTTCTCTTTTTGCATTCAATCCCAGAATAATTCTTGCAACACAAAGTGTTTTAAAATCTTTATTGACTAAATGAGTGGGAATGTTAGTAGAGTAAACCTCACCATAATAGAACAGGGCAGGGGAATGGAGCCATGAATTCTTCATTACTACAGATAATACAAGTGTCACTTATATTTGACTTGAGGATATCTATTCTGTATCTTTAGTATGTCAGTGAAAAACATCCAGCCTAAGGGAAAGCTTATGAGTTTATTTGAGCCAAACTGATGACAATTGCCAGGAAGCAAAGTCTCAACAGATGGAGAAAATGTTCCGCGAAATGACGGTTTGCAGCTTATTTTATACATAAAGTCAAAGGAGGAGGGTTACATGAAATTCATTGGTGACAGGTGAAGGGGGTGGGAGAAAGCCAAGTGGGGGAATCTCTGGGATTGGATAAAAGTAAATTGGAGAGACGGGTACTTCTTTCACATAGGTGGGTGCAGGATAGTTAATCGTTCACATAGAGATGTTAATCAAGGGACAAGAATAACCATGAGGGATTCTGTACTTTCCTGCTCTGGTCTGGAAAAAGGGATTACTGACATTTCAAGGATGTCATTTTAGGTGCAAAAAGACAATAGACAGGCTCACTTAAAGGGGCCAGATTAATTTTATGAAGGAAGCTTTTAGCTAAAGATATGACTTCCCACCATGGCCCACTAAATTATGAAATTTTTTTATGTTCACGTCATCCTATGTGGTTATTTTCAGTCTCCTGAGCTTGTCAGGTCCCTCCACAAGTGAATCATGGGTCTGCCTACATTTTGAGTAAGTTTAGTATAGGTGAAAGAATTCTGACCCTAAAGTGGCAATACCTTGGTCCAAAACCTTGGTACCCTCACTTATTAATTGGGTGATTTTGAAAAATTAGTGTTCTGAACAAGACCAATTCTCTCAACCGAATGCCCCTGACTCGTCAGCCAGGAGCTCACCAAACAGGTCCTTGAGAGGATTGGGTGGGAGACGAGAAATAAAAGAGAAGAGAGACAAATTGTGGGTACAGGAGGGACTCAGTCTACTGGTGGCAAAACTGAGACCTCATTTATTGGGTATACAAGATTCTTAAGGGGAAGCAGTTTCCTCATTTTAGGGAGCGATTCTCTGAAGCTAAAACTCATGGGCTGAGGAGAAACAATTTCTCCTCAGCAGCAACCTATGTTATACACAATATAAACCAAAGATATAGCTAGGCAAGGTTAAACTGAGGTAAATAGAAACTGCCCACAAGTCCACAGTAGAAATTCCCAAGCATGTGAAGCAGGTCCATGGTGGAAAGTCCCAGAGCGGTGATGTATGTTGAAACTGCAAGTCCATAGTCCATGAGCAACTGAGTCCCTTAGTCCATAAGCTTTTCCTATCAGCAAGCTGGGATCTTTACTCTTTGTACTTACATTGTCTGGAAGCAGTTTAAGGCAGAAGCACTGTCCCACAGGTCCCCACCAAACTTCTCCAAGGCCGCTCACCCCAGGCCTGTATCTACCTGGAGACCCAAGCTTGCCAACCTAAAGCCTCAGTGTCCCTGGCTGATCCCAGCCAGCTCCCAACAGTGTTCTCATTCCTAAAAAATAAAAATAAAAACCTGCCTCCAACTACCTCATAGGTTTGTTTTAAAGATCAAATAAGAGAATATTTGAATAAAGCTTAGCAACTTGCATAATGCTAAAATAAAAGGTTGGATAAGTTGTCCCCTGCTCTCATACCACTTGGTTCATGTAGAAAGTAGCCACATAAATGGGGACGTTGTGTATAAATAATAGTCCTCAGCAGGAAGCTATAGAGACATGATTCTGAGGAGCCTAGAACTGACCTAGTTTTTCTCTCATCTCCCTTACTCAACAGTTTCTTGTGATCAACTCTCTGAAGTCTTTTTTAACTCTGAGAATGGACAAGTCTATTTTTGAAAGATGTTTTCTTTTAAATCCAGTCTGGAGTGAGTAGCAGCAATTCCAAAGGCATGGCCTATTCCTGTATTCTAAGAGAAAATGGAAGATGGAAATAGCTAAATAGATGATGTATTCTAGAAATGGACACTTGACACCTATGTAATTTTACTAACCATCGTCACCCCAATAAATTTAATTTTTAAAAAAGGAAAGAAATAGCTAGCTATGTAGAAGAGAATTATCCTTGGCTGCTCTTCTCATTATAAATGGAAAGATTTACTTGAATTATTTGAATTCTGGAAAGCATGACAAAGGCTATAACTTTTGAATATCCTCAAAGTAATTGAGAGTTTTTATTAAACCCAAATCACTAATTTTTATTATACGTTCTTTATTTCCCATCACTAACTATGTGACTGTAGGCAAGTTATTTAAATTTTTAAAATCTCAGTTACCACAAATATAAACTGGGAATAATAATAACACCTACTTCATAAAACAGTTGCAAAGATGTCATTTGAATACTAAACACAGGAGCAAATTATGAAGAATCAATACATTTTACCCATTATTATTCCTGTTGTTATTATTTTATTCACAGAGGTTTTAACAGCAACTTCATAGATGACCTTCCTAGTCATTTATGCTGTGCTCTGAAATTCCAAACCAGCTCTGCTTATAGTCAGCTTCCTCTGGCTCTCTTCCACTGGAATAGCAAAAACATTGCAGTAACTTGACCCTATCCAGGCAGGGGAACTAAACGGAAAAGACATCTTCATTGTGAAAAGACAAAGCTGTTATTTGAGTTTCCAAGAAAAAGCAATATTGAACTAAATGGAAGGAAACACTGTTTAATTAAATTTGGTAGGGGATATGAGGTTGGGGACAAGTAAGAGCCGAGGGAAAATGTGGAGATCTACAGAGCTGAGCTAGAAGACAAAGTGTTTTCTTTTATCTTTTTATTTCAACAAGAAGGGCAATTAATTTTGAGTAATTCTCCCACCTTAACTATATATTTTTTTTCACTTTTTTTTTTCTTGTGATGAGAACTTTTTTTTTTTAATTGGGAAATTGGGGGGATGGGAACAGTGCTGGGGAATAGGG
>NW_017732817.1:121765-124381 GCF_001890085.2 Hipposideros armiger | reverse complement strand
TAAATATGCATTCAAATTGCTTCTTTTCAATATTTATAATCATTAAGGGATGTATTAGACTAGACCACTATCTTAGTTTGTTAGGAATGCCATAACAAAGTACCAGACTGTTTGGCTTGAACAACAGAAATTTATATCTAATAGTTTCATAGGCTAGAAATCCAAGATCAAAGTATCAACTGGGTTGGTTTCTTCCGAGGGCTATGAAGGAGGGATCTGCTTCAGGCCCCTCTGATTGGCTTTTAGATGGCCTTCTCCCTGTGTCTTTATATTATCTTCTCTCTGCCCATGTCTGTATCCAAATTTCCTGTCCCTATAAAGATACCAGTCATATTTGATTAGGAGCCATACTACCTAACTTGTTTTAATGACCTCTGTTAAGACCCTATTTCCAAATGTGGTTACATTTTGAGGTATTGAGAATTAAGACTTCCGCATATAAATTTTTTGGGGGGTGGGGTGTTAAGCCACAATTAGGCGAGGAGCAGAAACCTTTTTATCTTAAAAGCCATCTTGTCTTGCTTTGTACCTTGTACCTGCTGGCTTTGTCTCATATGGGCTTATGATCAGTGGGCCTGGGTGGTCCAGACGGCAGCCTGGGGGCCAGGATGTGGAACTGGAGGGCTTGGTCATGCCTCAAAACCCTTTGTTGAGAGAGACAATGCAACGAAGAAGCCCCTAGAGCACTGAAGGGGAACAGCCTTGTTTACCGCCTCCTATAAAACTCCACACCCCTTTTTCCTAGGGGAGGTGATGGTCTTTTCTAGCCCCACCTCCCGCAGCTCAAACACACCAAATAACTTCTAAGAGACCAATTTTGGTCTCCTGCGACTCATTCTTCCTGCCGTGCCTAATAAGGGGTAGACACAATTCAGCCGATAACAGCCACTAATTCATATNAGAGGAAACAGAGAATGCGTAGAAGGTTTGAAGTTATGGTGAGGTTGGAAAAGGGGATTTGTGGAATAAGAAATAAGAATGGCAGGAATGCAGGATATCTATTGGAGGAGACGCAGGATTCAAATCCTGAGATCTTTGACATAGAGTGTTTTACAGAGGTAATATGAACATAAAACATCACCTTAGGTGCTTTAAAAAAGACAGACACCTGGTCCCAACCTATACTTTCTGAATCATTTGTATAAAGTTTCCCATGCAATCTAATGTATACTAGAATTTGAGAACAATAGAGTTAAGGATTGGGCAGCAGAAACAGAGGGAAAATGGTTGCTATTAAATTCAAGAGATTGAAGGAGTGACAGTTTTGAGAAGACGATGTATTAATTTATTTTATTAATGTCCTTCATCGAAGAAGGACAAGTTACAATATAAATGAGAGGGAGGGAGAGGAAGGGGGGGAGAGAGGGGGATATTTATTGAAAATTTCAGTTAAAAGTGGTAGCAGGTGATAAGGAGAATGCAGATCCCCTTTCCTGGGTATAGGAATAGAAGGTACACATTGATTTGAGGGGGCTCTGAGGGAAACAGGTGTTTCATAGCTCAGTTCACATAATGTGAAGAGAAAAATTGATGTTTGAAAAAATTCTGAAGAAATATGACTTGTCACAAAAAAGCAGGAATACAAAAAGCACTGTAGAAGGAGTAAAGGGGATGTTCTTCTCCCAATAATTTGGAGGCCCAATAAAAAATAGATTTTTTTTCTTCTTAAGATTTTCTGTATTAAACATAAATTAACTACTCCCATAAATTATTGCAGGAGCAGTTAAGTATTACATATAATTAAGTTCTCTTTTTGCATAAAATCAATGCACTTATTTGAAAATCACTTTAAATTTTAAAGTTCCACTGAAATACATAAAATTAAATGGCTAACTGTATATATAGATTTTATTTTCTATTTTTTATTGCAATCTATTTGGTAACTTAGGAAAAGTTAGTTCTTAATTGCTGTAGGTGATTGAGTCTGTCTTGATTACAGTACCAAATAATTTATTGAAAGAGAATTAAATGATAATTGACTACAATTTATGAATTTCCTAATTAACTTTAATATGTAAAAATGTAAGTATTAGTTATGTTTTGAGCTTGCTCTCCTATTCTTCTTTCCTTTTACTTATATACCATTCAGTTGTGGCAAACCTTGTCCTGGAAAATGGCCCAGGGATAAAAATGAAAAATTAAACTGTGTGGGACTGAGAATAACACACAGCCAAGGAGGATCTGAGACAAGATGAGGATCAGAAGGAAGCAAATTTAGGAGAACCAATGAGAATGGAAAGGGAAGTTATTAAAGTTACCAGATCTTTTAGTCACATCTCACTCAAGTAAACAATTAATGTGAGACAAGAATACATAGTTCACGCTGAGCTGCCAACAGGTGGCAGGATGGCTCAGCTAAAGAAAAAAAAAAGAATACATAGTTCAGCTTCTCCGTGTAAGAAGGATATCACAGTTTTTGTTTGTAAGAATACACATTCTCTATTACTTGAAACACAAATTAAAATGTGCTTCCTTCCTAAACATATTAATTTGATACAGTTTCTAACTAATCATTGAAATAAATAACCAAGACAACCTACAGTAATTTGGAAGAATATTATCTTTAACTTAAAAGGAAATTAAGGGCCGGCTGAATGGCTCAGTTGGTTAAGAGCT
>NW_017732817.1:112046-116133 GCF_001890085.2 Hipposideros armiger | reverse complement strand
GAGTAAACATTCTGAAAAGCTTTATTTAATAATGACGGTCACAAAAATAACACTAGTAACAATATCACTAGTAAGGGTCTCTGTAGTTATTACAATTCTCTGATTGTTTTAAGTGATTTTCGTATGTTAACTTATTTTAGTCCTAACTATTGGGTAGTTATTAACATTGTTCCTATTCTACAGATAAGGAAACTGAGAAACAAAGGTCAAGACATTGTGACCAAGATCACAACCCTAATAAGCGCTAGAGCTTTGTCTTAAACCCAAGTAGCCTGATTCCAGGGCATATTTGCTAGACAACTTCACCACTTTTCCCTTAAGCATTCCCTGTGCCAGACACATTGACAAGCACTTTCATTTATCTTATAATATTAATGTTGGGATAGGGTTTTATCTCAATATTGTGGGATAAGACTCACAAATGTTTAATGATTTAAAAGTCAAGCTCCTAAGAAGGGACAGATGCAACATTTTAACATAAAACTCCAAATCCTGTGTTCTGTGCAAGAGCTCTCAGTATTATATTGAACATTTTATAAAGTTTTTAGCTGTCAACTAAACTGTTTAGTTTATTTTAAGTGAGTGAAAATATTCCATTATCTTTATTCCAGGTAATTTGTCTGGCTGAGGGCCATAAATGTAACCTGAAAGCATGTTGGCTAGGTGTAACACCCGAAGCAAGGTGCAAACAACAGAGAGAACTGTGTTGTAGCTATATGTCCTGATTTATAATCACTGAAATACAATTGAACTATTTCAGAGATTGCTAGCATTCATTTGTGTGGCATCTGGATATCCCTGAAAATATCTCAAACAATGGCTAATAAAAGTTATTGATAACTCAGAGCTCCAAATGGAAGATATAAACTGTCAAGAATGGTGGTGGTAGGGGGGAAACCACTGAGTTCACAGTTTTCTGTTTTCAAGGTAAAGTGTTTTCCCCCATAAAAAGGAATGAACACGACAGTGTCACTGTAAAAGGCTGTTATTGATTTCCTGGGTGACTGGTAGCAATCAGCCCCTTCCTTCTGCATCACGCTTCCTATGTCACAACTCAAAGAGCCTTAATGCCAGCTAATGTCTGCACCCAGGAAGAACAAGTAAATAATTCATAAATTGCCTTTCTTCCTACACTTCATTTAGGAAAGCTAATTGTTTAGGGAATTGACTCTCCTTGGCTCATTGGTTTAATAATACAGGAAACTCTTTTGAAATTTCACAAGCCTTCCATTTCTCAGTAGGAAGCCAAACTCAGCCTAAATGAACAATTCTTCCTTAACTCACACTTGTGGTAAAAGCAGAGAGCCTTACTCATTATTAAAATGTAAACAGATAATGAATGAATTTCCTAACTATTCTCCCCTGCTGGGGCATTTAGCCTTTGGGTAGCCTTTCTCTCTGGAAAGGATAAAGTAAATCCTCATTAATTTGAAGGAAAAGATCACAAATTAAAACATTTTGTTCCCCAACATCGGTCTTCTATTTCAATAGGACTCCGCCGCAAGAATGTCTCTGGGTCACTTGCAAGCAATGTCACTAATATTTCACCATGTTAGTGTTTTTGGCATTAATGAGTATGAATTCTAGATAGCCTTCCAATAACATCACACTTAGGCGTTTGCCTTCAAAAATGCAAATTCAGAGTACGAGAGAAAGTGTTGAATTTATAGCTCCTATACCCAGAATTACTTATAATCCTAGGTGTAGCCAGGAGAATGTCTCATTTGTGGATGTCATCAGTTATGTGCTTCCAATGTTGATGAAAAAACATCTGGCCTAAGAAAGCTTATAAGAGTTTATCTGAGCCAAGCTGAGAACAATTGCCAGGAAGCAAAATCTCAACAGATTGAGAAAATGCTCCATAAAATGGCAGTTTGCAACTTATTTTATACATAGAATCAAAGGGTAATGGTTACGTGAAATCCATTAGTGGTAGATTAAGGGGATGGGAGAGAGAGAGCAAGGCAGGGAAAATCTCTGGGATTGGATAAAAGTAAATTGGAGAGACAGGTACTTCTTTCACATAGATGAGTACAAGGTAATTAATAGTTCTCTTTTTACAGCACATAGAGATGGTAATCAGAGGACAAGAATAACAATGAGGGATTCTGTAGTTTTCTGCTCTGGTCCAGAAAAGGGGATTATTACTCTGACAGTCCAAGGACATGTTATGTTAGATGCAAAAGGCAACAGACAGGCATTACAGGCCAAGGATGTGACTACTGGCCATGACCCGCTTTTAGTTAGGAATTTTATGTTCAGACCATCCCATGTGGTTATTTTTGGTCTCCTGAGCTTGTCAGGTTTAACATGTGGCCCCTTTTATCATCCACACCAGAAATAAAACAGGTTGAGAAACACTGATTTAGTTGGTTAATATTTTGTCTGATTTTTAAAAAGTACCAATTTTCATAGTCAAAATTATATACAAGCAGAACAAACTAAGATAAGCAATCCTTGTCGTGTAAAATTTATGTTGTAAAGTAAGCAGTGTTATCACAAACATAAATAATGTGCTCATGTATGACAAAGTAAAAGCGTAATGATAAAAATAGCACTGGTAATAATAGCTATACTTCCTGGAGTGTTTGCTATAAAGCAGATACTACATTCGGCACCTTACACATAACATTCACAATCTTATTTAGTCCTCCCAATAGAGCATGGAGGTGATGTTATTATCCCCACTTTTAGAGGAAAAATATGAGGCTCAGAGAGGTTAAGTAATTTACCCCGGTAGCCAGTAAGTAGTGAAGGCAAGATTTAACACTAGAGCTTACTCAAAATCATGTGTATGTTTTTCCCATGTGCCATTGAAATGTGTCAGCATCAACCACAGATCAAGTTTATGTCTGATTTTTAGTCAAGGTCAAAAATGAGTGAGGCAAGGGTAGAGAAATCAGAAAGGGTTGAGAAGGTTACTATGGCAGTTAGAATTCTAAGATGGCTTCTGGGGATCCTTGCCATTGTTGATCTCCTCCCACCCCCACCCCCTTTGATTGTGGGTGGGGTCTGTGAATATGATGGGATGTCTCAATTCACATGGCAAAAGTTAAGAGACTTTTTAGATGTAATTAAGGGTTCTAATCAGTTGACTTTGGGTTAATCAGAAGATGATTCTCTTGAATTTTGAAGGCTCTTCACTAGAAGACTTATGCCTTCCTTAAGCACAAAGCTGTTCTCTTGCTGGCCTGGAAGAAGTAAAGTGCCGGGTTGTGGAAGGGATTATGGAAATATTACTGTGAAAAAGGTCCGGCAGCTCGCTGCATGAAAGCCAAAACTCCAGCGGCGAGGTTGGTGGAAAGAAAAATGGGCCTATTCCAAAATGCCAGCATTAAGGGAAGACGGTGGACTCCCTGTCACAACAACTGCCTTCCTGCTTTTAATATCGCCAAAAGCGTTTATAGACATGCAAAGAGGCAGAGCAAAGGAAGGAGAAGTCAGCCAGGCAACTTCAGGAAAAAGGAGCTTCTCAGAGGCTGGCCTGCCTCAAGGGGCAGAAGTCGATTTCACATAGATGCAAAAACCTCTCCCAAGTCACCAGGCCAGGCCTGCACTTGGCCAGCTGGAAGTAAACAGAACCATTGAAACTGGTGGGTGTGCATAGTAAATGTACAGTAAACAGAAACATAAAGGTTTGGCAGGAAAGAAGAAAAGAAAAGGGAAAAAAAGCTTTCAAAAAGTCCCAAGCCAACCCATACTGTCAAATCGAATTACATCAAAGGTTTAAATCTCAAAACATAAGGTATAGGGTCACCATTACAGAAAGGGTCACATGGCAAAGACTGAAAGGCTGCCTCTAACAGCTAAGAGTAGTCCCTGGCCTAGATCCAGCAAATAAATGAAACATATTGATGTGTTTCTGATCATTCTGGATGGTTTCCTAAAGGAGGGATTCAGAAATCAACACCGCGTGGTGCTCTGAAACGTGGTAAATAGAAGGCAGGTTGTAAATGGGCATTGGGAGAATGCTGCTTAGTAAATGACGCTCAACGTAATGCCTAAAATTACCAAGCAGCATTACCAAGAGAAAGGAAAAAGTAACTTTAATGACCTAATAAGAAAATAGTGACATATATATATATAT
>NW_017732817.1:110420-111346 GCF_001890085.2 Hipposideros armiger | reverse complement strand
TTTTTTTTGCTTTTATGTACTTCTGTGTATTTATATTGTTCATTAGTATGCAAATTTTAAATGAATTTTATTATTTTTAGAATCGGAAATAATCAAGCTGGGGAAATTGAGCTTCACGGCAAAGCATTAGAATTTTAAATGGCCTAGGTGGTCTATAAAAAGTGAACAAAACGCAATCATTGAATCCCTTCCAACTTCCAGATGCCTTGATTCTGAGTTCGCGTAGGGATATGTGCAGAGAGAATAACATTTCTTGGCATGTAGCCATGTCTATGGTTCACCATGTACCATAAAGGAAACATTATTCAGTTTCCTTAACTATAAAAAGGGGTAGCCCATTCAGATGATGGGCTTTATGATCTTTCCCAGCTATAATAGTTCATAGTTTCATACTCTGTGATTCACTCATCTAGAGGTCTTGTAGATTTTCAGATTTCGAAGGTGTTTAGAAACTTCATTTCATTTAAAGAAACACAAACTGAAACACATCCAGCCTTAAACTCTATTACATCATGAAGGAGTTGGGACACAGGCAGAGACAGTCTGGGCTGCCGACAGCTGAATCGTGTCACTGACACAATTAGGTACGTGACTCGAGGCAAGTTACTTAACCTCTCTGTGCTTTCATTTTCTCATCTAGGGCTAAGTGCTGAACTTAGAGGGTTGGAGTGAAGATTAAATTAATTAATAGATGCAGAACACTTTGAACATTGCCAGGCACATGTTCCATGAATATTGGCTATTATTATTTTCCTCACCTGCTTAAGTAGAAAGAAAAAAAGTATGTCAAATGAAAAACAGCCTGAGGGGATTGGAACCAATTTACTCTGCATTAGCCAAAGGCGAGCAGGGACGTCTAAAATTTCCCAGGCAAAGCACCCTTATTAACTCCTCTGAAACCTGACACTTTACCTTTACAAAAGTAT
>NW_017732817.1:106460-107786 GCF_001890085.2 Hipposideros armiger | reverse complement strand
ATCTGAATCTAATTAATTAATTATACAAATGTTATTAATTCCGTAAGCTTTGCTACCCCCAAAATATGATGAAAGCATTGTTTAAGCGTAGACCCAAAGTGGAATGGCCTCTACCTTTCCTTCTCCATCCCTCAAAAAATGCCCTTAATTTAGATTCTGGAAAAAGTTTAGATGAGATGAATTCTGTCTGGGAAAAGACCAAGTTTGCAGAGCAAACTGTACATACACATAACCAGCTGAATGCAAGGTTGAGCCTATTTCACACTCCAATACAAGATATGCAACACAAGAAGAGGAGATAGACAAACCAGCACTGCTTCTTAAAACAATTATTCCTTAGTGTGTCCCGTAGCAGCAGTGTGGTGAGGGACTCCTGTTCCTGTGAGTCAGAACGCGTATGGGAGTTCAGACAGAGTTTGTAAATACTGCTTTAATTCTGTTTTCTCTGGGAGTGAAATGGAAAGTATGAGCATGAGGCAGGAAAAGCCCCCTTCCTTCTAGGGAAGAGATGGAAGGAATGATTAATTTTCAACTCAAGGGGGACCGATAAAGCAAATAACTAAAATAGATGTATAAAAGACAAGAACTATACACCCAAGCCTATGATTGCTTTGATAGCACAGTTTTGGACAAAGGCTGTTATATAACTTAATGTTCAATGTTCTTTGTCCAAAGGAAGGAGAAAAACAGAAAGAAAGGGATGAAGGGAGGGAAGAAGGAAGAGAAGGAGAGAAAGGGAGGGAAGGAGGGAGGGATAAAGGAAGGTGGATAAATCGTGAAAAACTATTAACTATAATTTAATAATAGGAAAACAAGGAATTCAGAGAGTAGTCACCTATTTATTAAGAATTAAAGAAGATGATGTATTAATTTTTTTAATCAGTAAGATATTTTCAAAGCAAAAATTGCACCAGATGAAGTACATCAAGCAAGAAAAATGGTATTCAAGGCCGTTGCAGAGAGACTTCAAAAGCATGGCGGTGTAAGACGAGTTACTACCTCTGTGTCTCCCTGGGAAGTGACAGCAGCTTGAACAGCTATAATTCAACAAAAAGTTCCTTCATCAACACTCAGGGCTATTTAGGGAAGAGAGGCCAGAATTTAGTCTGGGCTCCACTGTGTTGATGATATGAAGGGCTGGGGGTAGGAGAGATTGTAGGCTGTGTTAAAGTGCCCTTGCTGAAAGGAAACATAAACTTAGGTAGGGGGGAGATGTAGAACTTGGAGAAAGGTTTCCCCTGAAGTTAGTCTCCTATCCTCCTACAGAAGCTGGGAGACAGGAGTGTATCTTCCTTAATGATTACATTTCAAAGAGATAGTTTCCTC
>NW_017732817.1:96338-99950 GCF_001890085.2 Hipposideros armiger | reverse complement strand
GTACGGGCACCCAGAGGTCTTCCTGTATTTCTTACTCTTCTTTACCTTCAATTTAGTGTCCCACGAGAACCTTAGATTCAGTGAGCTCAAAGTTTTAAACTCATGATTCTTTCCCTAAAATCTGTCTTTCCTTTATTCCTTGTTTTGGTCATTATCTACCCAGTCACCTTAGTCAGAAACTGACATTGATCCTAGGACATTTATTCTATTTTTATGCCTCATGTGCAATCAGTGACCAAATCCTAGCCTCTCTGCTATCCATCTCTCTTCTCTTAACTCACTCTTCCAGACTTTCCCAATACTTCTCAGCAGGACTCCCCCAATAGCTTCCACCAATCCAACCCTCATTGTGTTGTGTTGTCAGGGTGATCTTCCTAAAATATGAATTTAATCACATAATCTATTCAGTATCTCCACTGTGATGTCCATTAGGTATCTCATTTATCACAATCAAGACAGAATTGCTTCTCTTGCCCTCCAATGTGCCCTCTTTACATCTTCCTCATCTCTGTCAAGTTTCACTCTAAATTTCTAGTTGCTCAGGTCAAAAATCCTGGTTCGAATATACATTGTTTTCCTTCAGGACGATTTCAATAGACTTTAAACTAGCTTACCTGCTTCTACCCTTGTTCTCCCCTGTGATATATTCAACACTGAAGTTAACATGATCCATTTAAAATTTAACAGATTATGTTCCTCTTCCGCTAAAAAATCTTTAATGGCTCCTCGTCTTACTCAGAAGAGCCAAGGTCTCCGTATCCACCTGCATACTGTGCCGCGACTGCTCTGACTTTCTTTGCAACCGGTCTTTCCCTCCTCCACTTTACTCCAGCTACACCGCCCTTCTCGCTCTTCCGTAACATGTTGGCATGTTCCTGCTTCAGTGTCTTTGCATTTTCTTGCCCTCTGACTAGAACTCTCTTGTCCTGTCAGTCCACATGAATTTTTCCTTAACTTTAAAGAATAATTTTCATAGACTTTATTGTTGAGAGCAGTTTTAGGTTTACATAAAACTTGAGTGGAATGGATATAGGTGTCCCCCATAGCTACTCAACAGNTTAAAGCTCAGCTGTTTGACATCTGTAATGGCCTCAAATGCTTGTGGATGGGATTGTAAAAGCTATTCTAACAATCTTTGAGAATCCACAGAAAACAAACAATATGTTGAATGATTTTTGATTTAGAGTAAAAGAAGGAAAACTTGCTTTAAAATTTTATCAGCCAAACACATATTTAATGCATGGTTCATCTGCAGTCCTGACATTTATTTTAGTTGATATGTTGAAATGACTGTTGATTACCCATGTATAAAAAGAAACAATTATTTTTTTAATTTAAGATTTGCAGTGGTTCCAAATATAAGACTATTTTGATAGGAGAGAGATGAGCTAGAAATATTGTCTGACTTCTCTTGTGGAAAATCTTTTCATGTAAATATGAAATATGCATGAAATATGTAATATATATTATATAATCTATGATTTACTAAGACTTAGATTAAACAATCATTTTTTGAGCTTCAAAAATACTAAGTTGTTTTAATAAAATATTATTAAATGTATATTATTACTTATTAAAACTCTCTGGTTCTACATGGAATATAAAAGAAGAGAAACTACACAAAATATTCTCTGTCATCTTCATGTTACTACTACGTTTTACATCTCAAGCAAATCTGAGATAAGACTTACTATCAAAGTTCTATCTAATAATATAAATTTGTATCTTACAAGCAGTAATGTAAGAATATTATTTAGGTGAAGATTGAATGCAGAATCTTTTTCTTTCTTTTTTTTCTTTCTTTTTTTCCCACCCATCCTGGTTACTTCTCTTCCATTAGCAAAATATGTTTCTAAGAAAGATTCTGATACTAGTAATTTACATTTGATTATAAATTTAATCTAATTTCTTGCTTCCTCCAAAGGTAGTTGTATTTAAACAGTTGATTCACCTACACTGTATCCTTTAGTTTTTCTTCTATTCCCAAATAACACGGGGCAAGGTAAGTATCACAACATAGATCCTTAAATCATTCATTTATTTACTCTAATAATTATTAAGCTGATAGGCAATTCAACAGATCTGTATATCTCAAGAAGTTCCCAAAAACTTAGCACTAAAAAGGAAACAAAAAATCCTTTAATGTAGGTTCAATGTAAAATTCAATGTAGATTTTCCTGTGTTTTCTGTTAAATTAATTTGTATTACTTTTTCACCATAATATTTTTAACCTGTGGTTGGAGCCATTGCAATGGCAGTAATTTGCAGTTTGGACTCCTTTATTTCCGCTCTGTCATTTGCTCAAATGATCACTTTGTTCTTGGCTCATCTCACTCTTGCAATCACCAAAAGGCAAACATTCTTCAGTTTTCTCCTTTTTTTTCTTACCCTGAAATTTCATAAAGTTGTGGTAATCTGTACATGCTTCCCTTAGTTCACGACTTGATACATCTTATTTCTACGAGCTAAACCTGATATACTGTCTTCGTCGAAGTCCATAGATTTCTATTCCAATCAGACCTTCTGGAATGAATTTACTCATCTGATGTTAAAGGTATTTCAGACAAGAAACATTAAAACGTATATTCAGGGAAAATGGGAAGTCCAAATGTCCTTGAAAAAGCACCGCTTTGGTATATTTGGTTCTATATTAGCATATAGGCATAAAGTGGGAAATCTATGCTGTTCTCACATATCCATTCCCTTCACCCCTTCCTATGGGCGGTTGCTTTAGGTGAGGCCTCACCATTCTTCACTGTATTACTGCCTCAGCCTCCTAACAGGCCTCCCCTTCTCCAATATTTGCTTTCTAAATCTGGCCAACATGATGGTGCCTGTTGAGGATTCAGAACTATCATGCAACTTAAAATACCTTAAAGGCTCTCTGTGACACACAATTCACTCCATTACCTTTATTTTGTCTTCTCCGCCCTCATCTTCCCACTGTTTCTGCATTTACCTGTGAAAACTCAGCTAATCAACTTACCTTCTGAACACACTCACCATTCTGTCATGTCTCCTTGCTGTTGCTATTGCAGTTCTTCTTCCTAAAATACCTTCACCTCACTTCTCCTCGTGGCTGACTCCTAATGGTTCTTCATGGGTTATGTCCTTGAGAAAGCATCCACGCCCCTCTTGCATCTCTGCTGGGCTGTACTCATATAGTAGCCTATGAATTGCTCCCTAAGAGCACTTGCCAAATAGGATAACAAGTGATGGCCCATTTCTGTATCTTTTCTACTAAGTGATAAGCCCCTCGAAGTTTCACACAGAGCCCAGTGAAGTACTATGCGCACAGTGATTCTCAATGGAAGTGCTATTAACAACATTGGCATGGAAACATTCTTCTTTATGTGAAATGTTCTTGACATTATAAAATATTTTGCATTTGTGGCCCCAACCAAATATTTGTAAGACCTCAAGTAAAATTTCCAGAGTTCCATTAAGTGGGTGCTACTACCCTTGGTTAAAAGCCATTATTCTACAGCCCCAAGATGTGGTATAAAAAAGATGCTCAAATTTGTGTTGAATGAATTTTAAAAATGACTAAATGAATGAATTAATGAATGGATAAATGAATACCTTTGCCTTAATATGAATTGAGATTTTCTT
>NW_017732817.1:91410-92473 GCF_001890085.2 Hipposideros armiger | reverse complement strand
ACCTAACACAAAGTTTTCCTTAACTTTTCAAAGTCTTTATTCAAATATCACCTTCTCAGTCAGGCCTTTCCTAAGGATCCTGCTTAATATTGCAAGTTACTCTTCCTCAACTTTTGAAACTACACATTGCCCTTACTTCAAAGCTTCAATCGCTATGTAACATATCATGTGTCTTACTTACTGAGGTGTCCCCATTGACCTTCCTCCATTTGATGCCACTACAGTACCAGATTAATGAGAATAATTTTTTTTCCTTTAAATGTTCTATCACCAAAGCCTAGAACAGTAATGAAATCATAAGGGACATTTAAAAATATTTGTTGAACAGATGAATAAATTCCAGATCATGTAATTGTTAAGAACTGTGAAGGGCCTGAGGTTCTACACTACTTACAAGATAACAAGTTAGTCTATCATGGTTTCATGGACACGGCAGAAGACATGAGACTTCTAGGTCAGAGACACAGAATACTATTACTTGTGGCCCAGCAAGCAGTATGAGTTTCGTGTGATTACTGGTTCCCCTGGCACCCCAAGTCCCAAGGAATACTGAGGTGGGTCCAGGTGGTTGTGGCACACACAGTGGATCTTTATCACACCTGAAGAACCCCAAGATTAGAAAAATCCAACTTTTTAAAATGGGCTGCAAGCAAACCTGCCAAATTTTTGCCCTGGAGCAAGATATTATCTTTATTATGCTGGGCACCGAACAAGCCTTATCACTGCTCTAAGTTTATTTGATAACATCCTTGAAAAGATAGTCCGCTACAAAATATAGCAGCTCCTTTGTTTGCAAGACGTGCAGAAACCCAAGAGAACTCTGGAGAGCTGTCTACCAACAACAATGATCTTTTTCAATTTTAACTTCCACAGCATTTTCCTACACATCCCTGAAGGAATAGCCAGCCTTCTAAACTATTTGGGGATTCCCAAGTGCATCATGGTACTTATGTCTCTCAGTGTCTTTCCTTACTTTCCTGGGAAGATCTTTTGACATCTCATTCCATTTGGTGTCCCCACATTTCTATTTGCTATGGATCTTTTCTTCTTTCAGTACTGAAGC
>NW_017732817.1:89764-90644 GCF_001890085.2 Hipposideros armiger | reverse complement strand
CTAAGTGACTCAATGCTCTGGAGGAGCCAGGCAACTGTCAACAAATAAGCAAACAAATGCAAACAAACAAACAAATAAACAAAATCCAGGGTGCTAAACTTCTTAACCCTAAGGTATGTTTACTGACCTTCAGAATATAATGTAATTATCAGGAAGGGTCAATATATCCAGAATGCTCTGTAAATAACACATGGCTTCCCACTTGCTAATCTCCTAATTTTTCTTCACTCAGCTTGTCCTTGCTCCCTTTGGTTCTGCTAAAACCTAGCCAGCTTTGCTCCATTTATGAACTCAAACCAGGGATAGCAAGGTTTTGAGTCATCTCTAAACCCAAAATTCATGTGTTTCTGTATCCCCAAATCAAGGCCCCCTGTTCCTGCACTCATTCTGTAGGACACTGAGCCCTTTTACAAATATTTCCCCACCTATAGCCCCAGTGAAAGAAAATGTATCCTGATGATGAAAGAACTGTTTGTGAAGCATAGTGCCTGGTCAATGCTTTGGAGAAAGAGAACAAGAACTTGCAGACGTGTAGTTTCCACAGGGAGTTAGGCATTACAAGGCGTGTTAGTTTGTTAGGGCTGCCATAACAGAGTACTGGGTGGACTAAATAACAGATATTTATTTTCTAACAGCCCTGGAGGCTGGAAATCCAAGTGCAAGATGTCAGCAGGATTGGTTTTGTTACCGAACTCAAGGGGTTTGTTTTGCCTGCATACATCAAAACCAAAACAGACACTAACAGGAGTTTACGGCAAAGAAAGTATAGGTTTATTTAAGGAAATGGAACCAAGCCCAGAGACACAGTTGAGCTAGTGCCCCAAAGACCTGGCTCCCTGGTGGCATGTAGGTTACAGATTATATAGGGCAAAATCACAAG
>NW_017732817.1:75617-88014 GCF_001890085.2 Hipposideros armiger | reverse complement strand
CCAAGGGAGGAGTCCATCTGGTCCTACAAGTTCTATTTTCCTGGAAAGTATAGGCCTTTGTGTATTTATATTCCTTACAATTTCCAATAGTAAGACTGAGAACAGGGATTCTTTCTAATGGCTTGAAAAAAGTCTGCCCCGAGGCCAGGAGGATGAATGCATTGTGTCAATTCAATAATAAATAAACAGGTTTGGCACAAAGGAAAATGATAGGTTGTTCTTTGAAAGTGCTCCTAAGGGCTCAGCTCTGGGAACATTTTACACATCAGTGATCTTGGAAGTGCTTCTGTTGAAATAAATTAAAATCTCCAGTGAGTGTGGGCAAAGCTTCTCTCCCCTGTTTCTTGTCAGAGGCAACATCCAGAAAGAGAGCTCGGCTCCTCTTGGACTTGCTCTAAGAGTTATTTCGACAGAGTTTGCTTTTATTCTTTGTATAATCATTGTTCTTGCCTTCATTATTTTTTTTCACCACCGAAGCTTAGTATTTTCTCCCACAGCACAGAAAACAAATTTGCAGATAGAATGGCCTATTAATCACATTGATCCTAAGTCATTAGCAAGTGTTAATTATATAACAAAAACTTTAAATGCATCTTATAACAAAAGATAAAACCTCTGTAACACGTTTTTTGGCCACTTGAAGTTTGCTTTGTTTCTGTCATTATATAGATGTCTTATATTGCTTTGTGAAATAATTTAAGCCCTAGATCTCAGCCTCCTCTAAAATGAGTGGTTTCTTTCTCCTGTAGGCTATTTTCTTTCATGATTTCCTTTAGCATTTAGCTATTAATATTATAGAGGTTACACACAGCTATTCCCTTATAAAACAAATTTTAATTTTAATAGGAAAGGCTTCACTCTATTGGGAAACTTAATTAATCATTTAATTGTTTCAAATCAGGCGCCCCGCTCTTTTCAAAACCTTGTATTGTGTAATTGAAATGAATATTAATGTCATGGTCTTCTATGTTAACTCCCTGAGAAAATTCCAATTGAATAATCATTTTGTCAAATATAAAGATATAACTGAACATTGCTAGTGGAAGCATCCTTGAATTTAGAAATACACATAGACACTATATATGCACACAAATGAAATGCTTGGAGAATCAGGAAAGATGAAAACAATTTTTTATCTTCATAAAAGCATCACTTGAATAGTTGGTGTTTTGTTTATTTTTCCCATGTGAAATGACTTCAAGTACAGTGAATCATTAGTTTTGATATAAATTCAAGTAAAAAGGGTTGGATATTATGTCATTCTTTCTATTTGTATTTGATTAAAACACCTTTGATTTGATAAATTCAGTGCTGCATCAACTCTTTCTTTCTTTTCTCCTTTCTATTTTTCCTTTATACTCTTTCTACCATTTGCTTTCTTTCTGTTCACTTATCCTAGACTTTTAAAATCTTTTTTTTACTCTTCTCATTCTCCTTAAACAATTCTCTTTTACATTTACCATTTTTTTTCCCAATTTGCACTTCCTCTGTTATACTATCTTTCCTCAACAATTTATTTTTATCTAGTGCTGTCTACATTTACTGACTCCCCTTCTCACTGTTTCATTTATATCATCCTCTAATATAAAATGATGCCATGGTTTTCTTTGCTCTAGTCTCACTGTTATGCTTTAGTACTGCCCCTTCTCTCTCTCTTTCTCATTCCTTAAGTGATTATTTTTGTACTAGATTTTAAAATTCATTGCCTAGGTTTATTAAAATCCAATAGGCAAGGATAACATGATTAGTAAAGTCCATGTAATGTTTAGAATGTCATGAGTAGAGAGTAAATTTTGAACTGTTTAGCAAGGTAACTCACCACCACCACCACCACCACCACCACCACCACCAATCAGAGCAAAAGATAAATGCACCAGAACTATTTTTACTAGGTTTCATTTTATAATCCATATTCAGCTAAGTATCTTAAAACAGGGTCTTCTAAAATTCTTTTATTTTCCAGTTTCACTTTTCTCTGGTCCATGAACCATGTAATAAAATGAAAACCACAGAAGGGCTTCTTACAACTTGTGCACCAGCTTTTCTGCAAAACAAAAGAACCAGTTTGATAAAAGAAGAAAGAAAGGCTGGAAGGCTGGAAGGAAGGAAGGAAGGAAGGAAGGAAAGAAGGAAAGAAGGAAGGAAGGAAAAAAGGAGGGAGGGAGGGAATCAGTGTCTATGAGGTAATAAAGAATTAAACTCTTTACTAAGAATGAAATGTTTATATCCAGAAACTTCTGAATTAGGAAACTAAGTCCTCTTCTTAGGAATATGCATGGTATTAAACATTACTGCTAGGTATTTGTGGCCAGTAGAAACCAGATGGGGTACAATCATGGAATCTGCAGGAAGACTAGGCCTGTTTTTGCAGCATCTGTCTGAACAGCACCTTTTTCTTCTCAGTTATTTTCGATGCCTATAATCATGCTAGGTTGGAAGTAGTAGACGCTACCAAGAGCACCTGTATAAAAGACTTTTAAAACACCTCTAAGACATATAGCCGTGGCAGTGTGTCTTAACTGAAAAAGTTATGAGGACTCAGGTACTTATGACATTGAGGATCCTGAACATGTGTAAGCTATGGTAGCCTCCTTTATAATAAGACATAAGTGAATTTTGCTCTTGTACCAAAGTTTCGGTGAAGCCTGAAATCTGATGAAAAAAGTCTCCAAATATTCTCATATGCTAAGCATTGTAGGCTTTTTGGGCTACACGGGAATATGACAAACACCTCCTCTTCACCTCCACCCAGTCAGTTCATCTAAAAGCAGGACTGCAAGGGAAAAGTTGAATCCTTTAGAAATATAGCATAATGAAGACAACCTATTCCCTTTCATCTCTTCTCCCTCAGGAAAAAGCATATGGTAAGGGCTTTAAGAGAATCCCTCATTAACATTTAGGATACTGGCAAGAAGAACACAATTTCTTCCTTTGGCTGAATATTGACCTATGGGTTCCATACTCCCTTTGGGACTCGATTAAAATAAATAAGGAGAGAATACCTGAAAATGGTATAAAGGCCTAGGGAAGAAGATCGCAAGTGTACTTGACCACAAGGACTGCAACTTTTTATCTAGAGATTTCTAAAGGTGGGGAGCCTGCTGGATCCTTCTGCCCACAATAGCAAAGCAAACACCAATCTGGTGTAATCAGCCTGGAAGGAATATGAGACTAATCTCATCTCACAATATTCATATAAATTTGTACGGTGCAGAGCAGAGTATGTGTGGTTCCAGTGAATTCATATGAATGGACATAGTGGTTTACAGAAGGATGGAAGCCATGACGCTGTCCATGTGAGGGAACAAACCATGAAAGTATAAAGGAGAGGGTAGCGTGGAGTGATAGAACTCATGTATCAAGGAAACTCAGGGAATGCTGCCATTGGAGAGGGAGGCAGAAGAGGAGGGCAACAGAGTTGGTTTGTGTGGTAGATAGAGTGTAGGTACTAAATCAATATTGGCAAATGACTTAATTACTACAATTTATTTTGGTCACATGCGCTACAATCTGGTTTTGGATTACGTAGTTCTCTGATATAATATTCCACCATTGGGAACAAGATCAATGTTATCAATTATTAAAATAGAAAAACTTTCAATTTTCTCAGATAAAAACAAGATAGACAATGAAAGAAAATAGAGCATCCTGTGAAATACCCGAACAGATCATTTAAATGGTAAAACGAATTTAGACAATACTATCAGGAATTAATTAAAATGTCAGGAATTTTAACAATGTAAAATACAAACTGAAAATTTCTAATTCCTAGAACAAAACAAAAAGTTTACTTGATTATAGTTTCTTATTTCTATCTTATATGTAATATGAAAATAAAGGTTTAGGTGTATTTTCATGGAAGGTAAAAATCCCTTAAAAAAAGGTTAGGTTGAAGTAAGAAGTATAAATAAGAATCCTAAGAGAAAGGGTAGATAGAGACACTTTGTACATGTCAGCTGTAGGTAATTGAAGACTTTCTTCTCAAAAGGAGTTCTACTCTTTTGCTTTTTTAAATACACATGCAAGTCAGAAGCACCTGAAAATTCTCTGACATTTCACTACATAATCCAGCTTTTCTAGCAAGATTTTGAGTATAACAGCTCCTACTGTTATACTTTTTTTTTTTTCACTTTCCACATTTGCTAAATGTTATTTCAGGCATTAATGTCTTACGTAAAAGCATTTTAGATAGAAATGACGATTTAGTCTTGCTTGATGAATTTTGGTAGTTCAGAATGTGTATATAATCCAAAGGAGAGAAAATAGAAAACATTTAGGAAAAACATGTTGTTAAAGAAAACATGTTATTAAACATTTAGAGAAAACATGTTATTAAAACACTATTTTTTAACATTGTGTTTATAAAACAACTTATTGTTTGATTGGCTTTTTCATGTTTTAACAATGACTGTAGTTTTAAGATTACATAGATGCAATTAGCAATTTTATGCCTCCAGCTGGCACCAGCACCAGCATCCAGACCACCTGCTGGGAGCTCATGATGGGGATTTGCTATCATCCCAGGACACAACCTTGATTCTTCTCATAACATTTATCCTCTCTACATTCACGTTCTCTAAAAGTAACTCTAAAAACTTAAATCTATCATCTGTAGCAAAAAAGAGGAACAATACCCATAGTCTTAGGAATTTTCATTAGATCATTTTTAAAGAATAAAAGATAATTTAAAAAAAGATAATAGAGGTGCATTGCTGATTTTAATGGGTAGTATTCAAAGAATTTTTCTTATTTTATGCATATAAAATAAAGTCTAATACACCTGGTGTCAACAAGAGTATATGAAAGCAAACATACAATGATAAATAGGATTTTATTTTAAATTACTTGATACAAGAAAGTTGACTGCACATGTGATGGGGAAGGAAAGAGTTATTGACTCTGAGATGCAAAACACAGAAGACAGATTAAAATAAAATTAAATAGAGACTATTAGTGATACATAAGGCAGTTGTCTATACTTAATGTGTTTGTGCATAAATACCAGAGATAAACTAAAATTACTATCTAAAATGTGTAATGCTATTAAAACAACATTAAATATTTGTATTGCTAAATATATAAATATATGTAAATCTATATAATTAAAAGTTGTAACAACTGAAAAAAAACATACAATTTACAAAAAATAGGTCATACAAAATATATACATTACAAAAATAATGTATAAGTATGTTTTAGACATTAACATGATTGCATCTTGGAAATTATATTTTATCAATTATTTATTTTCCCATACCCCTTGATCAGTTAGGGCAAAATAGTTGGGATAGAAATAATGATATTTCAAGAGATCATTGTCTAAGTTAGATAAACAAGCCTCTAATTTCATGGAAATCACATACACAGAATTATACCTCTGTGTATGAGAGATATGAGAAAAATACAAAGTAAGCTCCTTCTCTCACTCCCACAACCTCTTTGAAGACAAGATGAACAAAATAAAATTATCACATCACTAATTATGTAAATGCATTATGTCTTAATTTGTATATTAGGCAAGAGATCATAAAGCCTTACCCACATAGATGCTGCCAAAATATTGAAGAAATAACTGCTGAGATAAAATATTATTTATGGCCTGAGGCAAAAGGATGGGGAAATGGAAATATGTGTTCTGAGAGTTACTAGGTTAAAGACAAATTTTAATTAATATACTAATGGACATGCAAACTAAAATGCTATGAAATGTATTTACCATCAGATTAATGCAAAATGTTAATTATTAACCATATCAAATAGGGACAAGCAGTGAAGAAAAAGATACAATTAGGCACAATTATGGCTTCCATGGAAATTAATTTAGCATAATATATTAAAATTATAATTGCAGATACCCATTGAACAGAAATGCCACATCTAAGAAACCATCCAAATGAAATAAAAAATTGAGAATATCACTATATACACACAAGGATATTCATATCAGTCTTATCTGTAACAACAAATATGGAGGCAAGCTAAATTTTTATTAATAACCTATCATGTATCACAAATTATGGAATAAGATGAAGTCATTAAGAATAGTTAGCTATTTATTTACTAATATAGAGAGATAGCCATTAAATTGCTAAAGAAAATAGTAAGTTGCAAACTAATGTGTATATGTGATTTCAGTTTAGTAAAAATAATGTACAGAAACATGCATATATACATGCATCCATAGATATTTATATAAACATAAAAGTCTGGAAAGATGTGCACATAGTAGGAACTCAATAAATGTGTACTGAACTTATTTAAATTTATTTAACTTTAGTTTTCTTCCAAGCTGAAACTATTTTCTGATAGTCTTTAGTAGTCGCAATGTACAGTTGCTGCTTTTGCTTTTATATTTCATTTCCTCTTAAAGATATTCATCTTCTGAGTTCATCTTGTTTATTCTTCACTTCATTTTAGCTGTTTTACTATATAAAATATAAATATATAACTTCTGTACACACAGTAGGTGCTACATGGTTGCAGAGCTAATAAAAGAAGCTCATTCTGGGCTTTTAAAAATATTACAAATAAGGAGAAAAATGAAATAAGTACACAAATGACTATTTTTTTATTATTAGTTTCAGGTATACAAAACAACGTAATGATTAGACATTTACACCCCTCACAAAGTGACAACCCCAGCAAGTCTACTACCCATCTGACACCATACATAGCTATTACAGTACCATTGACTCTATTCCCTATCCTGTACTTTACATCCTGTGACTGTACATAGAAGGTGCCCAAAAAATGTATACACATTTTAAAAAAGAAAACACTGTATTAAAATTGTAATTCTCAATATATACTGGTAACAAAAAATGAATACAAGTCATGTATTTACATTTTTTGGCATCCCCAGTATTTATAAATATATAAATATAAATAAATAAATAAATATATATATATATATATATATTTAAATTATAGTTGACATTCAATATTATTTTATATTAGTTCAAGGTGTACAACACAGTGGTTAGGCATTTATATAATTTATGAAGTGATCTCTCTGATAAGTCTAGTACCCATGTGACACCATGCATAGTTTACAACATTATTGACAATGTTCCCCATACTGTATTTCACATCCTCATGACTATTTTGTGACTGCTATTTGTACTTCCTAATCCCTTTACCTTTTTCACCCATCTCCCCATGTCCCTCCCTTCTAGCAACCAGCAGTTTGTTCTCTGTATCTGTGAGTATTTCTGTTTTCTTTGCTTGTTTATTCTGTTCTTTAGATTCCACATATAAGTGAGATCATATGGTATTTGTCTTTCTCAGTCTGACTTATTTCACTTAACATAATATCCTCTAGGTCCATCCATGTTGAAGCAAATGGTAGGATTTCATTCTTTTTTTATGGCTGACTAATATTCCATTGTATAAATGTACCACTTCTTTATCCAATCGTCTATTGATGGCCATTTCAGTTGCTTCCATAGTTGACTATTGTGAATAGTGCTGCGGTAAACATAAGGGTGCACATATTTTTTTGAATTAGTGTTTTGGATTTCTTTGGATAATACCCAGGAATGGAATTGCTGAGTCATAAGGTAGTTCTATTTTAAATTTTTGAGGAACCTCCGTACTGATTTCCATAATGGCTGCACCAATCTGCAGTTCCACCAACAGTGCACCAGGGTTCCCTTTTCTCCACAATCTCGCCAACACTTGTTGTTTATTGATTTATTGATGATAGCAATTCTGACAGGAGTGAGGTGGTATCCCATTGTGGTTTTTATTTGCAATAAATGACTATTAATATAAAGCATTATGACTCCGTAATTAATAGAGGTGAAAACCAAGTTCTGTGGGCATTCACAGTAAGGACAGGTAGGTCTTTCTTTGTCATTCAGGAGGTGAAATTTGAGACAATTTTGAAGGAACTGGTTATCTCTTTGCGGGTACAGAAAGAAGTTTTAGGTGGTAATATATTGGATTGTCAGAAAAGTCATGATGTATTTTTACTCCTTTTTATTGCAAAAATGTGTCATGACTTTTCCGACAACCCAATAGTATAAGCAATGATACAGTTATAAAACCTGGGGTTCTTTGTGAAATGACCATCAATTCTGTTTGCATGGAGTGTAAGGTATATAAAAATGGTAGGTGTGGGACCTGAAAAGGAACAAGGGGCCATGTTGAAATATAAAGTATGTTGTGTCTTGCCAAAGGACTTCAATCAGGAAGCAACAAGGAAGCTACTAAAGCTCTTATATAAGCAGAATCTGTGTTGTCTTTATGCTGAGGCTATCCAGGTGATCATTCAACACTGATCAATTGTCAATCTCAAAACCAGTGAAATATCAGCTCTGTGATTCTCCTAGACTTACGGCGATATTATATGCGCATAAAGAAAATTTAACATAGAAAGCCAATAATGCTGAGGTTAGTACTTTGTGGCTTTTGGACTTTAATTTCTCCAAAGTGTGCAAAAGTGAAAGGAACACATTTCATAGATTTTCTGAGAAAAGAGCAAGTGGTTTTACCTTATGAGTGATAATAAATGTCCTCAGAAATACTCTGTGGCAAAGTTACTAATGATTAACTTCCTAGAGATGAAGCTGAATGCGCTGTAGAAACATAAAGAAGCCATGAACATTTGTGATATATAATAGCATACAATTTGGTTGGCTGAAAATACTGAAAAATAATAAATGGAGGTGTTGAAAGAAATGTGCAATAAATATACTTATTTAGCACAAAATAATTATTTTAGGATTCTTTTCTAAGATCAGGAAAATCTTTCTTGTCCTGATAAGGTCAAACTAATTAGTTTTTCATAAGGCACTGAATGGAAAGTTTACGTATCCAAACAACAGATATCAGTTTAAGCAATTTTTCAGCAAAGTCTCTTTATTTTCTATTTGCAATAACATTAAGCAATCAAATATTACCTACTGTTTTTGTTTTTGTTTGTTTTGTTTTGTTTTCAGAACTCTGTAAAGGAGTTCTCTTTTAAATAATCACAAAACCCCAACCAAATCATCCACATGCAAGGTCAAATGACATGCCTTAGTCACTGTTCTTTCCTTTTCAGTGACTTCCTTCCTTCTTTTATTCCCAAAATAACAATGATAATGTTTAGTTACATTTTTTCCTTTATCATTTGGTGTATGAAGAAGTGGGATTCTTCTATTTGCTAACAGAGATATTACAGAGTTTCGAGCAAATAAAATTTTCTCTTGACAGTGAAAGATGGAAATACTGATGAAATATTTTCCTCTATTTTGTTCTCCCCACTTCCCATTATAAATTGTATAAATTGTTTCTTAGACATTAAATGGCCTAGGCTATATTGTCCCTTGGACTCATAGAATAGTTTGCTGAGTTGACCTTTTCACAGTTGAAGGAAGCTGTCTCCTGGTAAATGTCCAAGATGCTCTCTCAGCCTGGCCAGGCTAGACTGTTTGAGGATACTCTGGCACAATGACCCAAGCTGTAAATATACAGTTGATCCTTGAAAAATGGGGGGGTTGGGGGCACTATACTCCTGCACAGTGTAAAATCCATGTGCAACTACTAACTCTAAAATGAAATAAGAGCAATGCACGACATGGCTGTACTCAACGTTAAGATGATAGATTAACTAAAGAAACTATTATATCTTCATTGGCTGGCCTGGAGATTATACAAGGAAAATAAAAATGGTGGAGGCCAAGCTCTCCGATCGGAATTTTTTTTTTTTTTAACTTGAGTGCAGGCCTAGAGCACTGTCATTGAGTCCAAGTAAAGGTACATGTTTTATGGAAAGGTGATGGGAGATAAAATGAAATTGGCACCAAGAAACACTGTAGAATAGATTAAGTGTTCTTTAGGGGCTCTTCAGCTCCTATTTCTCCATTTTCTCCATTTCAGCTGTCAACTACCGTAGCATATGTCCAACATTCTAACTGCTCCCTTCCTTTGGGAAGAAAATAAACCCAGATCACTCACACCTTACTGTAAAACAGTTTAACTTCCTTTATCTACTCTACAATTATTTACACATTTAAAGAGAAAAGAACGAATAAAGTTTTAAAAAATGACAATGAATTCCTAGTGGGAAAATTCTGGAACGTGGTACCAGAATAGGTAGTTATTGACATATTATGGCAGTGTGGTCTTCCATGTGCGCCTCAAACCATTCCATACAAAATACAAAGTATTTTTGTTCTTCACACTGTAGGATTTCAGGGTTCATTGTGTGCTTATAATAAAGAGGACTAAATGGTAAATATATAAAGACTTCTATGGTAACCTATTTGACCAACAAACAGAAGGGAAAAAAACCATAGCAAATTAACCATACCTTTCAATATCGTTGGGAGACCCATACATGTTCAACTTATCATTCTAGCTTGTCTGCATAGATCTATAGAAGTAGCTGAGATTGTAAAACATGTTAAAGCTGAAGCAAGAATCTCACTCAGAGAAAGATGCCAATTACAGTCTAACATACTTGCTATAAAACAGAAAAATAGATTCTTAGGACTTTCTAAAAACAAACAAACCACCATTAGCAATAAAGTCTAAAATGAAAGGGGCACTTAAATGAGCTCGGTTAATCAGCTCCTCAAGTTCCTTAGGGATGCAGGATAATGAAACATTGCCATAACACATGTCCCAGGACGTTTTGTTATCTACACACTACTGTTTGCATAGCAAGATTGAGCTTTATGTAGTTCTGATAATCTGGAGAAAAGTGCTATGGACATTCATTAGCTATGGCTGTCTGGGAATAGACCAGAAATCCCATTTCAGTACAAGCCAAATCAAAACGAAGGAGAGCAGATTTATTGGCACTGATGTCCAAGAAACTTGTCACTGATGTCAGGGTGGTTAGGAGACAAGGGAGTGAGATTCTACCAAACAGCTTCCATTAGCTACTTTTTAAACTAGAGGATGTTAGTCAAACATCATCAGGTTTGGTGATGATATCTCATGCATGTCAAGCTAGCAATAAAGAGAAAAGAAAAGTGTTGCCAGATGGACAAAAGGTGACCATGAATAATGTAGCAAAGTCAAGCAGCGAAACGAAAGCAAAGCACATGGAGCAATCCTTTACAACTACCTCCAGTGACATTAACTGGCATATTTTTAAGATCAGGCATATCTTCCCTTAGCCTGTGATTGATAGAATTGCTGGCCAAAGCAAATGCAAAAAGCTTCATGAAGAAAGATACAATATTTGGCAATAAAATAAAGAGCAACACTCTATGCACTACCTGACATTTGTATCTGGAGACTGCTACTTCTCAGATCTATCCAATGGATTAGTTAGTGGAATCAGAGAAACACTTCAATGGCATCATCTCCTCAAATGATAGGAGGAGATTGCATACAGCTATTTAGAATTACTCTTGTAACAAAGAGTGATTTAAACAAAAAGATTCAATGTCAATCCACAGTTATTATGGTTATTTCTTAATGGAGAAAACATGCCAGGAACTAGTACAGTCACTTAATTTAGAGGTAATTGTGTGTGTGTGTGTGTGTGTGTGTGTTTGTGTGTGTGTGTGTGTATTTGCCATTATTAAATATATGTGAATGTTGCCAGTAAGCAAAAATATGAGATATATGCACACTAACATTGGGACATTGACTCACTGGACATGCATTTTTCTCGCCCTGGAAATACATGGTGTACATGTTATAGATACAGCAGTTGAACAGTGCTGGGTCAGATTTCTGGGGGCCTTCACAGGACGTGAAAGAAATTTGATGTTCACATAATGTGTGATAGATATTACTACGATGTTTGCAAAGCTAGCCTCTAAATTGGTTTATACAGAGTGATAGGGTTTCTGCAGATGTTTGATGTGAAAATAGGGGATGAAATAGTCAACAGGCTATGACTTGGAATCTGTAATAGATATTAAACTTCCCCTTCCCAAATGTCTCTTTAAGTGTATATAGTTAATTTCCCATTTCTACAATAGACTTTCTTCCTCCAGGTGCATAATTATTAATGCTAACCTACTTGAATTTATTTTCTGCTAATAATAGTATTATCTCTACTTATAGTATATAAAGTACTTTGTGCATATATTATCTGCTAGCTATTGTGGTTTTCTACCATCTAGTCAAAGAAGAACTAATTCCAAAAGACTAAGTGACTTGCCAGTGTTGGGGAGCAGGTCATTAACAAGAACTGAGACAAAGAGTTCTCATTCCAAAGACTTTATTCCCAAGCTCGGGGGTCTGTCTCATTAAAAGAGAGAGCGGACCCTAAGTCCTGGCGGGTGGGGGCTTTATAGCTGAAGCTGGATACAGAAGCAAAAAAAAGCGGTTAGTGAGTAAAAAGAAAAAAAAAACTTTAACAAACAGAGTTAACTTATCTTTTAGCTAGCCATAAAACTTGGCAAGTTTATTTTCTTCTAACGAACTATAAATCAGGACTTATTTATTT
>NW_017732817.1:66056-75417 GCF_001890085.2 Hipposideros armiger | reverse complement strand
GTAGGTAGTGGATAGCTGAGCTGAAAGTCCATTTGATTTGCTGCTATTTTACAACCAGTTTTTTGGAGTTTTTTTTTTTTTAAGATTTTACTGGGGAATTGGGAGGGGGGGACAGACAACTTGCTGTCCTTTTGTTCTTCAGTCTAGTTGTGGAGGACATTGCTCCACTGGCCCATGTTGGTATTGTGATCATTGCGCTCTTCCTGGCTGAGGCAGATTGATCACGGGCCATTGGATGGCCACTCGCAGTAGCTCACGGCAGCCCACTGTATCCCCACTGCAGCCTACACCATCGCCGGCGACTCACTGTAGCCCAGCTCCAGGTCAAGCTGTTGTTCACCATCTTAGCTGTAGAGGGTGCAGTGTCACTGGCCCTCATCTGGGATCTGAACCGGGGCCCTGCTGCACAAAGCTGGCGTCCCAAGCCAGCTCTTAACCAATGCGAAACTCGGCCAGCCCTACATACAGTTTTAATTCCCATAAAAAAGTTACGTTATGATGTATCACGTCTTCAGGGCACCAGATATCACATCTTCGAGGCCCCACGTTGGGGTGCCAGATATCATGTCCCGCATGACAATGGCTGGGAGGCTCAAAGAGGGGCGGCAAACGGTTAAGAAATCACAAGAGTCAAAAGCAGAGTTTCTGTGGGCCAGGGGTCTCTTCAGGCCAGAGAGCAAGAGAGCAGCCCTGATACTGGTGGGTGTAAAGCTTTTATTTACAAAGGTCACAAAGAGGTCAATTTGAATATCTATACCCAGTTAATTGATTCAATTAGACTGGCAGCTGCTTCTCTGAAAATCACTCTGTTTAAGCTTGAGTTGTGCTTTCACACATGCGTATGATCCCCAGGATGGCCTCAGCATTCCTAGACCACCTGATAAGGGAGTTTTACAGAGATCGTTCCCTCGGGTCTCAGCATTCCAAGACACTCCCTTATGACTTCAAAGGATCAGTGTGCAGGAGCATTCGAGTTGGCAGCTGCAAGGTGACAATCATGGTTATACAAAGCTCATAAAAAGGTTTAACCCACCAGAGGCATTTGTATCTTATGTGCCAGGATATCCTAAGAAAATAATATATTTCTAACAGCCCCAGGTCTTTGCAATTACTTCACTTCTCTCTGTACCCAGTGTTTACTACCCTGTTTAAATAAATAACCTCTCCCGTTGAATTATTGTGATAGAATTCCAACTGAGCATACATAAACTCTTACCTTCCTTCTTCTGCAAGCACAATGATAGTCTGAAGCTTTTTGTTCATGTACTCTCAAGTTTCCAAACTTTCATTGGCTCCCTATTATCCCAGAGAAAATCTATAATCTTGGCCATGACATACGAGAGTCTCTGGTCGCCACCGACTTCTACAGCTTCAGCTTTCTACATTCTGCCTTCTGGCTTTCATTCTGGATCTCATTCCTGAAAGCCTCTCTCTTGAATTTGAACACATTGTTCCCTATTCAAAAGCAGTGTGTTATCCCTTCCACTTCCGGTCTAGAAAATTCCTACGAATTCTTTAGATGCAGGCCAGATGTCTTCTGGGAGATATTTCTTTTTTTCTGTGATCAGTTTAGATTCACATGGGCTCCTATGATCTATGTGCTTCTATTCTGTTAGTTTTATTTACACTCAGAATTAGACATTGATGATAAACTCTGTGACGTCACCATGTCTTTCTTACTCATGACTACAGAATCGATGTTTAATTTGATAGTCAAATAAAAATAAAAACAAACTAAACAAACAAGTTAATAATGAATGAATGAACTTTTATTAAAAATAAATTTAAAAAATTTTAAAAATAATGAATGAATGAATCGATGTGCAAATAAAATGATGGGTAGAGACATTAACAAAAGACTAATGGTTTTATAGTCAGGATTCCAATTTTTTTTTTTAATTACCCAACTAAAAAACCAAATACTTCAAAAACCAACACGATGAGTGCCTAAGGTCAACCTATGGTGTATTTCTACATTAATAGTACTTTATGAAATGGCTATTTAACATATGAGATATGTCATCTTGCAAATAGGGAACAGACAGACATGGTGACAGATGTAGTATAAAGGTACACTATAGCAATATAGGAAACTTTGATTCAAAATGTCAACTATTGTGCTATAGGTGCATCTGTTTCAGTATCTAGACATTGACAACAGCAGATGTGAAATGGAAATTTCACCCTAATTTGAAGATAGAGTCTGTCTTCTCTCCATCTGTAGGTAATTTCCACTATCAGATGGAAGCATCTAAGAAACTCTACTTCGAAAAAATAAGTAAATAAAGCAGTTTAAGGGTTTTCAGTTAAACACGTAGAGCATTAAAAAGAGTTAATGCTACTTTATTTATTTTGTTCTTTTCAATTGTAGGAATAATGACCTACACATTTCCTTGAGATAATAAATATTCTTTGTATAGGACTGCAATGATGATTGTTAAAAGAAAGACTGCTGAGTAGAAAATAATGTGTTTATGTCACACTTCATCTTCTTCACGTCAGGTGGAAAGAAATTGCATTTTCAGTGATTTATTTACTATTAAGAACATTCTGGTTTGAGATTGTATTGACTTAATTGAGTGTGTTTATGTGTAGGTACATTCAGAATTTTATGACGAAACATTGCTAATACAGTTTATGAGCAGTTCCATGTGATTTTGAAATGGCTGCTTTATCCCTGCATTTGTGCTGCCTGCACTTCAAATGCAAAACATGAGGTTGGTGAAGCAATGAGAGAGACTAAGAAGGTAGTTTATCAAATATACTAATGATTTAATTGGATTTAGGGTTTATTACTATGATATCATACCATTTTGTTTGGGCTTCAAACTGAAAAGGACTATTTAAAAATAAAAAGGTTTTAAAAGATATTATACTATCTTTATACAAGCCAATCCACCTACAGCCATACATGTCCTGTTCAAGGTGAACCAGCTCCTTGCCCATAAACCAAAGCTTTGAACCTGCACTTCTATCAGCAACTGGAGATTTTGTTTCCAAACAGAACTTTCCAAGCTAAATAATTCTTCCACTAACAAGGATTTTGAAAAAGGTGACTATTCTAAACAGCAAACTTTTTAGTGCAGCCCTATCTAATCAAGACTAAGATATGAGCCCTATTTGAAGTGATTGGATTTATTATTTAGTGTGGCAGCTGTGAGCTTGGCCTCCATTGTGCAGGCATGTGATTTCTAGGTACTGAGGGAAGTGATTATTATGCTGCTTAGAATGCAGGGAACTCTAGAACAATAGAGGCAGTAATGAAAAATAAATTTTTTGCTGATCACTATCATCCTTTGTCCAGGAAAGGGAAATCTAGATACCACAGTTAATGTTTTTATTATCGTAAGATCAGAACTGCCAGTATTTTCAGTTGAGAAATACAACTTTCAACATATCACATATTCTTTGATTTATGTTATTTTGCTGCAGTCTTATTTCACATGGTGCATAATTCATCATAAGATTACAATACAATCTCACAGTGATAAAATCAAAAGGCAAGAATAACTAAAAAGGAAAATGATTGTTCCTGTGGTCTCTGTTTCTTTGGAGTCAAATTATGTTGAATTTGAATTGGAGCTTCTGAGAAGACAATGAAGGGAATGGATTGACCCTGTAAGATTCTGTATAATGCCAAGAGATGAGCACAGATCTTTTGTACATTGAAAATATGATTTCCAATTTGTTAAAAAAATTCCTTAGAAAAGAACAAACATTAAGGTTATATCAATTTCAAAAACACTGATAGAGCAGGAATGGAAACGAACCTCCAAAAATCCTCTCCTACATAAAAGCAATGAGAATACTGGCAAAAATTAAAAAACAAAAAAACCCCACTTTTTTTAAAACTCTGGAAATTAACCAAAGACTTGCATCCATTTGGTGAGTCTTTATTCAATACTTTACTCAATCTCAGTAAGAAGAGTGAGTTTTGTGGCGTTATAACATGCCTTATTCCCAGGGTCCTCTTTCTTAGTTCTGTGGTGACCTTGAAAACCAAAAGCCCGCAAAGTAAAAACCATCAGCCTAACATTTTCTGAAAGGAATGAAATGTGGCTGGCATGACTCCAAAGTGCAATTCCTCCAGTTTTCTAGAAAATCCCACTGGCAAAACTTGTTGTTATTTGACCTGAGTCAGACTTCTCCCAGTGTGAACATTCTTTTCCTGGGGGTGTTGTAGAAAATAATCAGTGGCAATTGTTTATCATCACAGCTACCTGAGGCAATGATAACTGCTGGCACAAAGAACAAACTGGCCAAAGCAATTCAAAGGAAATGCTGGGGAATGTGATGTTCACGGGGACTTGGAAAAACTCCAGTATATCTCTGGGAAATGACAAGGCTGCATGCATGTGTAGGGCTGTGTGCAGCCCCACAGCTATGCATATGCCCAGGTGTGACCTGAGAATGTCCTAAGCACTCCCTACTGGCACTCCCCACTGGTTGGCCTTCAGGCCCTGCCTGAGCAGTAAGCGAAAGCCAGCATGGAGCAAGAATGTCCGAGTGTGGAAGGGTTGCGCTAACATGCACACAAAGCTTCTTGGTAATGACTAAGGAGCTTATTGGTTTAGACGTTAAAATATATATATATATATATATATACTTGTGGGGCTAGCCGAGTGGCTCAGTTGGTTAAGCATTAGCTTAAGAGCGCGAGCTCTGAACAACAGGGCCACCGGTTCGATTCCCACAAGGGCCAGTGAAACTGTGCCCGAACTGAGCGGCTGCTGAGCTGCCAACAGATGGCAGGATGGCTCAGCTGGTGAGAACACATGCTCCTAACAACAAGACTGCCTGTTCAATGGTGGGCTATGCCCACCCACAACTAAAACAGTACTGGGTACCTTGAGCTGACCTGCCACCCAGATGGCTCAGTGGATAGAGTGTGCGCTCTTAACAACAAGGCTGCTGGTTCGAACCCCGCATGGGATGGTGGCTACACCCACCCGCAACTAAGATTGTAACACAGCACTTTGAGCTTAGAGGCCAAGAGCTGCCGATGGTCAGCCAGATGGCCACTGGCGCCCTCCACAGCTAAGATTGAAGAACAACAACTTGGCTGGTCTCCCTTCTCAATTTCCCAACACTGTTCCCCTCCCCCAATTCCCCAATTTAAAACATATATATATATATATATATATATATATATATATATATATATATATATATATATACTTGTCAATCTCTTATCTGATAAAGCTTTATAATACCCAGAATATATTAAACACTCTTACACCTTCACAATAAAAAAATAAACAATCCAATTTAAAAATGAGCAAAGGGTTAGAATAAGCATTTTTCCAAAGAAGACAGAGAAATGTCCAATGAGCTTATAAAAAAGTGTTCAACATCATGAATCATTAGAGAAATGTAAATCAAAACTACAATGATGTACCACTTCACACCTACTAGGATGACTATAATTAAAAGACAGACAACAAATATGGTTGAAGATGTAGCAATTGGAGCCCTCATCAATTGTTTGTAAGAATATAAAATATTGCAACCATTTTGAAACTAAATTTGGTAGTTCCTCAAAAAGTTAAATGCAGAGTTACCATATGACCCAGTGAATATCATAAGTATATTCCCAGGAGAATTAAAACATATGTTTAGTCAAAAACTTGTAAGCAAATGTTCATAGCAGCATTATTTATAACAGCAAAGAGTGGAAATAGGCCAAGTGTCCGTCAATTGATTAATGGATAAACAAAATGTCCTATATCCATGCAATAGAATATTATTTGGCTTCAAAATAAATGAAGGACTGATTCATGATACAGCACTCATAAACCTTGAAAACTTTATGCAAAATGAAAAAAGCTCCAAACATAAAGCCACGTGTTATATGAGCCCACATATATGAAATTACCAGAACAGGTAAATCCATAGAGAACTAAAGTAGATTAATGATTGCCAAGGGGATGGTAGGGAAATTATTTCTAATGAGTATGGGCTGTATTTATGAAATAAAAAAGTGTTATTGAATTAGATGGTGGTGATGGTTCTGCTACTCTATAAATATACTAATGATAATTGAATTGCATACTGGAAAAAGGTGTGTTTTGTGGCACTGAATTATATCTTAAAAAAACACTGATAACATTTGTTCACTTTAGAAAAAAAGAGAAGAAATTCACTTTGATGTCAATCTTTATATACATTCAAAATAATCAGATAATGAGATGTTGTAATATTAAACAAAAGTTTAGCAATGATATTACCTTTGGGACAACAGCAACCCCCAAAAATCTCTTTGGCAGAGTCTCAAAGTATATTTGCATTCAGATAATTCAGTTTTGCTACCTTGATACACATTTTAATCTTAGACAGTTAGAGAAAATATTTACATGGCTAAGAATCTAAAATGTCAACATTGATTTCTGTCCGAATTTACTTTTAAAAATGTCCTTGGTATGTAGAACAACTCTATGAAGTTTAGCTATGCTTTTAAAACCTCTGTAAAATAGTACATTTTCTCAAAAGTTGGTATAGAAAATTGACTTTACTAACAAACAAGGAACAGCTATAATGATGAAAAATAGATAAATTTTGGTTATCTGAATAAAAAAGGTGATGAATAGTTAAAGGGAGTTCATAACTCAGGAGTTTTAAGATTGATTCCTTAGTGAAAAATTGGCCTTCTATATAATAGAGCAAGTTGGGAATTTGAGATCATACATTTCTCCTGATGTTACACTTTCCTAATTCATGTTATTGTTTTTAATCTTCATTCATTCATTCATTTATTCATTCACTCACTGATTCATTAATATATTTATTTGTTCACTCCTTTTATTCAATTTAGGTATTTGGTATTTAATTAATTATAAGCATTTATTGAGTAGCTAATGATCCAAAATACTATTTAAATATAATGAATACAAGAATGGCAAAGATCATAACTATTCTTTCATGTAATTATAAAACAAATCTGAGGCAATGTGTGGAAATATTTTGAGGTATTACAATTGCAGAGGTATTACAATTTCTACCAAAGGAATTCATTTTTTTTCTTTTCTTTTTTTAGCTGAGCCATCCTGCCACTCTACCAAAGGAATTCAAATAAGGAAGTATCATCATGGCAAGGAAGTCTTTTTATAAGTAGTTGAAAAGGTTTTTGAGGCATGCTGACCATTGTTTAAAGTTCCTTACATATATTAAATTCTCACAACAAACCTTAGAATAAGCACTATTATTATCACCATGTTACATGTGTACTATGTGGTGGAAATAGGATTGGAACCCAGGAAGCCTTTGCTATGATATATTTATTTTGGCTTTGTTGTGATTATTGATTTGGTATGAAAAAAACTTTAGGGAGAAAGGAAGTTCTAAATTGGGAGAATAAAAAGAACAGAAAAGAAGAAATATGTCTAATTGAACCTGAGGATGATGGGATTTAGCAACTAGGGAGGTGAAATGCGCAAAGTGTAGCCAGTTGAGAGAAGTACTGGGGATAACAGACCAAGAATTTGGGGTATAATCTGGAGGTAGACAGGGAGCCATTGAGGGTTTAGAATGAGGGAGTGGAATTATAAAAGCAGTGTTTTATGAACAGTAAATTTGCCTGGTATGGATTATTTGCTTAAGAGGATATAGGGATTGCTGTTAGGGAGTGATTAATCAATAATGCAATAAAGGCAGAATTATAGAAGTCAAATCCTTAGCTAAGAAATTTGGAGTAAATAAATTCAAATTATTTTGACCATTCTGGATTTTCTTTAAAGTCACCAATTAAAAGAATCCTTTAATATGACCACATGCTCCATTTCTTCCATATTGCAGATGCAACCACTCTCTCTGAGATCATGCTTTGATTTCAAGATTTCCAGACTAATATTCACTCTCTCACCTACGTCCAAATCTATCGCTGTCTTCTTTATTCACTTAATTTTTAAAAATCCAGTTGAGTGTGTAGATGCATTTCATTAACACCCTCACCAATGTTCTCATCTCCTTGCCTCTCTGTATTTCCTCACATATCCCTAATGGATAAAATACAAACCCAAATTTTTGTGCAGCCATTCCAACCTCCCCCACCCCCACCCCCAGGAGTCCAGTTCTCCTTTAGAGCGTCACACAAAAAAGATAAATAAATGTCACTATAAATCCTTGTTCACTAACCTCAAAAGTGCTCTCAACTTTGCCCACAATGGGTGTCTAGTGGTTGAGACAACAGCCTCTCACTTCTTAGGTGCTTTTTTACAAAGTTTAAATTTTCCAAAGTTATGGCTTCAAACAAAAGCAAAAGTGGAAAGAAACCATGAGTACCTATCATTGGTTTCCCCAGTTAACAACATGGCCAAACTTGCTTCATTAGTTCAACATACTCCTTCTCCTCCGTGTATTATTTTAAAGGTAAACTTCAACATCTTATTGTTTTTATCCATTAATACTTCACAGAGTATCTGTAAGAGGTACGGACATTCTTTCTCAACATAGCCACAATATCACTGTCAAAACATAATAATTTCTTATTATCATTAAACATATATCTTAAAACTCCTTGATGACGATGATGACTTTTATAATTGGCTTGATTGGATACAAGCAATAGAATGTACAGATATTTCTTTTGACTGTGGGTCCTTCCTCCTTGTTTTTGATTTCTCCCTTGCTATTTTGTTATTGAAGAAATACATTTCTTATGTAGAGTCTCCACCCTTTTAGAAATTACTGACTGCATTTTGTTGCCTTTTCTTTATCTCCAGTTTTCCCAGCAAACTGACGGTTAGATATAGCAACCTGTCAGTTTGAGCTCTAATGTTTTTGGTAGAAATACATCATAGCTGCTGCTGGAAGCTTCCTAGTGCCTCTTGCTTCATATTAAAAGGCACTAATGTTTGATCTCTCCCTATGTGTAATGTTAAGATTCGGCAAAGGGATCAAATGCAATCAGCCCAATCCATCCATTATAAAGGTTCCATTATCCTTTCATGTAATCATTTCAGCAGCTGTGGATGACTATTGCTTAGATCCATTACTTCATTAGGGTTTGCAAAATAAGGATATTTTATTTTTCTTACTTTTATGAAGACAAAGCTAAGAGGAAAGAGGAAAAATGTGGTAGGAATGGTGTGTGTACTGTGTTTCTTGTATTCTCCATCTTTGTATTAATATTCTGTGTCACCAAATAGTGAAGGACTAAGCTGGTGAGGCAGAGGGAGGAGCATTCACACAAGTTAATAAATTTTGTCCCTGTCATAACAAATATTACATTGGTGGGCACAAATTAGGAAGTGGCAAATTCTACTTGGGAGTTAGACGTATATAGTTATAAATAGCTAGGGAAAAAAGGATACAAGATTGTGTGTGAGTTTGTGTGTGTGTGTGTGTGTGTGTGTGTGTGTGTGTG
>NW_017732817.1:55497-65971 GCF_001890085.2 Hipposideros armiger | reverse complement strand
TAAATTTATTAATTACATAAAGTAGTTTGCAAGTTTTTCTTTTCCTAATAGTCAGTGAGATGAAGGGTTTTAAGCAAGAGAATATTAAAAAAAAATGAGTCGTAGGAAGATCACATTTCTTAGCAACGTGAAGGATGAACTGGTAGGACAAAGGTTGAAAGCAGAGCAGTGTAGTCTTGATTACTGAAGCTGAAGTGGAAAATGATGAAGGTGTGAACTTGCAGTTGCAGTAGAGACAGTCTTTTTTTTATATGCCTCTAGAAAACTAATTTGCTTCCACCTTTGCACCCTGCTGCTGCAATGGGAAACTGAGGGCAGGGAGAAAAAGAGACTGGGTGGGTATAAGAATAATTTGTTCAAGAGACTATAACCTCTAATATGAAGATTATTAATATTTTCTTCAACATGAGAGTAATATATTCCTTAAACAATTGTATTAAAATATATTCAGTAATATTTTTGTGAAATTGTTTCTGGAATCTATTCATCTACTACTGTCTTGTTACATATTTAAATTTACAGACTTGTCTCTTGTAGAGTCCCCTTTTCAACATTCTTATATGTACAAATCCAAATCCCCCTTTTTTCAAGTTTCAGCTCCAATTTCACTTGTACCATAAAGCTGTCTCTTTCCTCTAAATCTATGTACCAGTATCTGTGCTGTTATTATAGCCCATCCCACTGCTTGCACCTTTATCACAGTTACTGTATTCACACCATATGTTTGAAATTAAGTCTATAAGCTCTCAGGTATTTTTGTTATTACTTATTCTCTGCTGTTTCTTCAATGCATCTAGTAAAGTGCCTCGCCCTTAGTAAGCATTCTAAAACTAGACATAAGTTACTTCTAATTCATTTATACAGAAAATGTACATGATGCTTAAGATTCTTTCAACACTGCAGTTGTGTGATTCTGTTAATCTCTGTATGTTATGCATCCAAGTGAATGTTTTTAGGAGTATAGAATGAAAAGGGAGAATAAATTTGAAGAAAATAGATTTGATGTCTAAAGGCTCTCTAGAAAATTCTTCCAAATTGCTTCCTTTTTTAATGAACGTAACTATTCTAGTAATAGTTGCTTCATTAACCTAAACTGAAAAAACAAAACACACTATATACAAATCACAGGCTATCTTTACTGTGTGCCAAACAAAAGGTAAATGCTGTTGGAGAGAAGAAATGATTTTAAGTCTTAGTCACTGCATCTCTAGCAGGGGATGCTGCACTACATTCATACAAATTGGAACAAACTGTGAAATATTTTAAAAATACTCATTTGAGTAATCTCTCTGTGAGGGGTTAGCAATGTAGGACCAATGAATGGGATTTGGCCTGAAAACAATGTAAAACAGCTTTTAGCAAGCCTACTGAGGCAGAAAGAGTATCCGTCAAGGACTGTTGAAAAGATTCTTACATTAAAAAGTGTGTTTATTCATTTGCCAAAAGTCATTAATACCTACTGTGCACCAGAAACTGTCTGCTAATTGTTTTCCCAAATTCAAAGAAAAGTGAGTAAGATCTTAACCTATATGAAAAATCTCTTAAACTAATGGAAAATACAAATGTGTATATTACTCATGCATTATAAAACAAATAATATGAACAGCAAGACAGAATGTTTTTAAAGTGCTCTGAGATATCTGAGAATAGTGACTAATAAATAATTCTGTCCTGAGGGACTAAAGAAAGTTTTGGAGAGCAATTGTCATTTGAATTGAAGCATGCAGTACAGATAAGGTCTTAAATATGAATGAAGAAGTTTATATGTGTGTATGTGAAGGGAGGTGACGATTTCAGGCTGTGAGTAGAGTCTTAGCAAATCACTAATAACTGGTGTGCAGAATTTGCTTCCAGATGTGAACCTGGAAAGGATGAATTGAATCTATAGCAGATTACAAATGGCCATAAGTTTATGAAGACATAGAGTGTATTTCCATATCTGCTGAATTTGAGAAGACTTGCTCTGACTAACAGAAAGCAGAGGAAGTGATGTAAAAGTTCGGAGCCAGGAATCCAAAGGCCTTATAACCTCTGCTCAGACACAATTGGAACACTGTCACCATGTGAATAAATCTGAGCTAGACTACAAGAGGGGATACATAGAGAACTGAGGCACCCTGATTGAAGCTTGTCATGATTCAATACTCTGCTTTGTCTAATCTACTGCTGATTCATTCTAATATAGTCTTCATTTCAGTTATTGTATTCTTCGTTTTGGACTGGTTGTTTCTTTTATGTTTCCTATCTCCATTTTTATGTTTCCTAATTCTGTGAAAGTTCTCACTGAGATCACTGAGCATCCTTATAACCAGTATTTTGAACTCTGTATCTGGTAGAATGTGTGTCTCCATTTTCTTTAGTTTTTTTCCTGGAGCTTTGTTCTGTTCCCTCATTTGGGACATGTTTCTTTGTCTCCCCATTTGGCTGCCTCCCTGTTTTTTTTTGTATTAGGTAGAGCTTCCATGTCTCCCAAAGCAGAGTGGCTTTATATATTAGGTGTCCTGTGGGGCTCAGTGGTGTAGTCTTCTAGGTCACTTGAGCCAGGTGCTGCAGGTGTGTCCCTTGCGTAGGTTGTGTGTGTCCTGCTTCTATAGTTGAGCCTTGGTTGCTGTTTGTACATCAGTAGGAGGGATTGACCCTCAGGCTGATTGATTGTGAGGACTGGCCATGACTAAAATGGAGGAGCTGTTGTGCAGGGGCTGACCCTACAGAGCAGGATTGGCCTTCAAGGGCTCTGATATCTGCCCAGTCTGCCCTTTGGGTGTGTGGTTTATGAACATGGTTGGGTAGTGCTCTGAAGCTGGTCACTGAGTCTGTTGTTTCTGGGGCTTCTTAGGAGGGGTTCTGTTGCAGGCCAAGGTCAGCCACTGCCTGTGCCATGCTCAAGCCACTAGGTATGAGCTGCAATGTGATCTGTAGATGGTTGCCATTTGTGCTGTGCTTGGAGTTGCCTGGGAGTGGCTAAGCTGTGAATTGAAGCCAGATGCAGCTAAGGCCAAGCTTTGGGCTGCTTAGCAAGAAGTATAGGATTCATTGAGGTCTGATGCTGCATGCTTGGGGTTTATGAACCTTTGAGAAATTCTAGGAAAGTCAGCACCATGAGCCAAGACAGGTCATTTGTATGGAAAAGCCACTGGAAGTGGCTTGGGTGGGCCTGCAATTTGGGTGGGGCAGGGTCTCAGGGAATCACCAGGGTGGGTGAAAGATGTTAGCTAGTTTGATGGGAACTCAGTCGTGGTGCCCGCCTGCATGTGCATTATGGGTCGGGGAGGGCTCAACAAAGGAACGATGGATTCTGCCAGCACTTCTCTCTGGGAGAAAGCTGCCCCTCCAGCCTTGTCCTGAAGCCAGCCATCTCAGTTCCTCCCTGTACTTTTTGCATACTTTTTGCGCAGCTGTCCCTGGGCTGGAGCTCAGAGCGAAAGAGTCCATCAGTGAGTAAGTCTGTGCATGAGCCCATTAAGAGGAGTTCCGGGGACTCCAGCCACCTTCCATCTCACTCAGCTACAATCTACACTGGTTTCTCAGCCAGAAGTTGTTGGGATTTCTCTTCCTGGCACTGGAACCCTGGGCTGGGAGACTAGTTGGGGGGCTGGGACTCTTTGTTCCTCTGGGAGGAGGACCTCCGCAGCTGAGACAGCTCTCCCTATTTTAACTGCCACATGCAGGTATGGTACCAAGCCATTCCATATCTCGGACTCTCCTGAATCTTGACATGGTTTCTTCTGTATACCTTAGCTGTACGACTTCTGTTTAAATAGACTTCAGGCAATTCCCGATGATGGTTGTTCTGTAATCTAGTTGTAATTTTGATGTAGTTGTGAGAGGAGGCAAGCACAGTATTTACCTATCCTGCCAACTTGACTGAAAGCTCCTCAGAGCCTCTTAAGTGTCTTTATACACAATGTCTACTGTTTTTAGTTATACTTAGTGGGAGGAATAAGGAAAAGTTTGTCTACTCCATTTTTATAAAAGTGAAAATCTCACAATTTACATTTATTTCCTTTTCTCATCTTAGTTACTATGCAGTATGTTTCCAGTTGCAGTTGAACTAACAACAATAACACATCATGACACAGATTGAGTGTCAACTTCATATCAGACAAAAGGGACCTGTGAGCTTCATAAATACTTAAAAGGTATACTATGTGAGATCCAAAATACATTTTTCTCCATAAATACTCAACTTCAGTGCCTGCTTCCAGGTCTTTAGACTTTTGATGACCCTCTAATTTACTTAGTAAATTAGGTTCTAATTTACTAAGAACTGTAAAGATGAACATTTAATTGGCATCACTTCTGTTATGGTGTAGAGATATGAAGATCTGAAATAGCCATCATTTACCAAATTCTTGCCATTTTTATTCTATTTGAAATTTTGCGTTCTGAAAAAACAGAGCAGGGTGTGAGGTATTTTTCAGATCTATTTACTGCCTTCACTGATGGGCTTTGTATCTCAAGGGCATCATTTATATAGTTTACATTTCCTAGACTCGTTTGCCAAAAAGCTTCCACTGATATTGGAACATTGGGAAACATTGGTGAGAAATTTGAATGTGGGAAGCTATGATAATTTCCACCCTCTCTGTTTGCTTTGGGAGGCATCTTTGGAGGTGACTGTGACACCTGAGTGGCTATAGTTCTTACTAGAGAGCTTATTCCTCTCTATTCCAAATTTCTCATCTGATAGCCCTGCTTCCTGGATTCTGGTAAGGCCACTACCTCCTTTTTTCCCCCTCCGTCTCCAGGAGTGGTGGTGATACTTTACTTCAATTACCTTATTTAAATCTTCTCTATGATATTATTATTATCCCCATATCCCTAAGATCACACAGGTAGTAAGTGGTAGGGGTGGTATTTGAACTATGGCAACTAAACCACCAACCTCTATCCATTTGAGAGTATTGCAGCTATATCAAGCCATGGCAGAACTGTCAACCTTCCCAACGTGAAATGCAGATTTTTGAGAATAGCTCTTTCCCGAAAGCCTGATTGGTAATTCTAGGTAAATCATATATCTTTTTCTTTTTTTTTTAATACCACTGTTGATGGTGTTTTATATACTAGTAGAACAACAAATCTGAACATATCAAAACAATGAATGTAGATTTTTAAATTTTGAATTTCTATTTATCTCCATAAAGTGTCCACAGTGCTACTCAACTTCTATTTTAACTAACCACAGAGCAGATTGAGCTCTCTAATTCTTGAAGATATTATTACCATCTCTCAGCCTGTTCTTTATTAAATTTCATGATAGTAGGCATTTCTTTCTGTAGGGATTGTAAAGCAAAAACTGTGTGGCTTAAGAAAAGAAAGCTTGTTTCCATATATGCAACCAGGAAAAAATCTTGTCACTCAGCCTGACCTTTTAGCTTGCTATTGACATTTTTGTCTCTTAATTTGTAGGAGGTAAATTCCCAATTGTTTTTGGAGAGACTTTCAATCTTGGTGTCAGCTAAAATAAAATTTTAGTGCATTCTCAGATGAGGTCTTCTCTTGTGGGCTATAGGTTTATTAATCAATACCAAGGTTACCTGGATCCTACTCTATCTACATTTTGAATTATATTAAAACTCTAACTTGTGAACATTAAGATGGAACATATCATTCTCCAGCTTGGGATTTTAAAGGAAAATTTAAGACAATGTGAAAATTGAGTAATTTTAAAGAAGAGTCAATAGAAATCAAGGAATTCTAATATACTGTACTTTTTTAATAAATACATAGAGCTCTTTACCATTTCCCTCAATTATTTTGATTAATATGATAATAGGATCTTTCAGAACATTGTCATACCAATTTTCACAGCCTGATGTAAGGACTCATTTCACAGAAATAATAGTGACTAGCATTAATAGATGAATGTCAGTGCCATAACACAACAGTATAAGGCATATTTACACCATCTTAACATACAGAACACCATACACCTACACAAAAAAAATCACATATCCAGAACAAATAAAATTCAATCTCCTAGACAGCTTACATTTACAGGCTTTGCCTGAAACACTTTTTTTTTTTCTGTTTTATTTTTTGTATTTTTTTTTTCTTTCTAAGCGACAAACAGATCTTCCCTATGCCTTGTGGTTTATTTGTAACACTGTGCTCATGCAAAAATAATACTTGTTTTTATTGCATTAACATTTAAACAGTTTTGGATCTGAGTCCCAAAACCATCATCTAACATTTTACTTGATGTTACTTCATCCACATTGTCATTTTAGTTGGAGTGATATGATTTCCTTTTGGTGAGTCACAAAATGACAAACATATCCAGTTGACCACAGTTCAAAAATCAAGATTCTAAGCTTCTTGCTCATGCACGTTTTACTTTCATTCTTGCAAAATAGTTTGAATCAGATACACCATTTTGATTCAACTTTATTGGTTTTCTTTTTTTTCTTTTATATCTCTAAAAACAACAACAACAACAAAAAAGAATGAAAGAAAATACTGTCCCACGTCCACTGTTCACAAAAAAGAAGAGCAGCAAGGATCACACTGACCATTGTTAGGACACAGTCAGGTGGTGACACTGTAGTAAACATTGAATGTCATCAAAGTACTGCAGGAATGTGATAATTACTATAACCCATACTTCTGTAACAGTTCAGATTGCCACTGGCGTTTACGCTCTGGAAAATAATCTGGAATGTGGATTTTTTTAAAATCCTGAATACATTTTTTCATTTCTTCTTCCACACTGAGCTTCTCACAGACTTTCTTTTTGGAAAGATTTGTTTCCCGGGACTTGCTGATGAGTGTCTGAAAGAGTTCACTGTTTCTGCGTTTGTCTGGTGGGGGCATCCATTGCACAGGTGCTTTTTTGGAAGGGCGATCCAATGTTAAGGTGTTAGGTTGATGAGTTGTTGCCTGCTGGGCATTGGGTGGGTTATCCTGGGGAGTGCTCGCCTCTGAGTGGCTGTCACAACTGGAAGTGGAGAGCTCATTGCAGGAAGTCCCACTTTCACTTCCTTTATCTGTGACTTTGTCATGTTTTCTATCTTCATGTTCTTGTTTAGGTGACACCATTTTATGAGGTGGTCCTAAAAAGGAAAAAAAAAAAAAAGTAGAACAATTAAATACAAAGTGGAAAGCTCAAATTAAATAAACTTGACATTTTTTGTTTTAAACCAAGAACATTTATCTCAAGAAAAATGCTGTTTGTTGCACTAGTTTATACTGAAGGATTAAATACAATACCTAGTGCCATTAATGTACATTAAAATATGCAGCATGTTTATTAATTATGTATAACACAAAGTTTGGGAGGTTTGCTTAATTAGCATTTGTGCCATAATAGATCATCAATAACTTTATTCTAAAAAGATTTTTGTGATTTTAGTTACTCATTCCTGAAATCGGAAATAGATACCATATGTAAATATTTTGCTAATATCATAACTGTTTCATTAGACACTTAGTTCATTTCTGTTCTAGTTATTGACATCAGGTGTCCTTTATATATATATTTTGCCATTACAAAAGTAGAAAATACTAGTGCTCTACTTTACGAAGTAGTGGTATTCTCTAGGCCCAGAAGTGAAATAGCATCATTTATGCTTCCAGGTGGGAGGCTGATTTAAATCTTATCCTCAGTCTTTTAATCTTGTTTCCTGTCTATTTCCTTAGAGAGAATTATGGAAGTGCTATAAGATATATATGTGTCTAATGTTATGGTGAAAAAATATAGTTGAAATATAGTGTTCTCTTAAAATACAAGGCTTACCATTTGAGGTAAATTATCTAGGAGAGAAATTTCCAGAAAGTGATAGTTTGCCAAGATAATTATTTCAAATACACAGTTTATTTCTGAGAGAGCATATTTTATTCTCCTCAACTCGGCTCTGGGATTAGGACATCAATTTAACATTTACTGAACACTACCACATGCCCAGAACTATAATAAAACCTATAATAAAACTATAATTAACTGGAGCCCAACCATTGAGAAATATTAAGTTACCCAAATCTCATTTTTTTCTTGTAGTCATCTTTTATGAATAAGTTATATAAATCAGAATGAGGGAAGGCATCAGTTTTTTAAGCAATTGCCCAAGGTATTCTACTGTGCAGACAGAATTGATAAAAATTGGTCAAATTCACAGGGGCTCAAACTTAGCCACATATGAAATTACCTGGAAAGCTTAAGTTATTGATGCCTCATTCTCAACCCCAGATACCCTGCTACCTGGCAATCAAACTATTTAACAGATTGAGGTGATTTCAATGTGCAGCCGAAATTATGAACCTTTCTTCACCCTAATATAGATGAAATGAGTTCATAACTAATATGAGTAGTTTATATTACTCAGAATGGTAGGAAAGCAAACCAACAAAAATATTTTTCATAAAAGGACCTACTATGTGTAACTCACTGTGGGGTGCTAACACCTTGTTTCCTATTTAAAATCAGAATAAACAAAAGTTGATACCAAACATTCAGTTAAGTGAGATTAAAAATTTAAAAAAAATTTAGAACTTTTTGGAATGATGGACATATTCTGTATCTTGACTGTAGTGTTAGCAATAGGGCTGCACACATTTGTGAAAACTGACAGACCTGCATACCTAAAATGGGTGGGTTTTCCTATATGGAAACTATTGCTTGGTTAACCTAACCAAAAACAAACACCGCTTTGCCCCCCAAAAAACAAACAAAAAAACCTTAAGGAACATGTACATATTTGAGGGAACATTTAACTAGTACTTCATACTTTCTTTGTCTGCAATATAGTACACCTAGAACAAATGTGGATACCTATGAATCTTACTAAGAAAGTGCACTAGTACATTTCAGAAGCATTTGCTACCATGGATTAAAGAAAACAAAAGCAAACAGCTGTGTTTTGGTCTCTGTCATTGCCATTTATGGTAAGAAAGAATGGGGGGTGAACCTGAGGGGTGGGGGTGGAGAAGATGTACTTCTAAGGCTCCTGGCTGAACCCTTTCTGAACCCTGTGGTCCTTAGTGGCTGATGGGCACAAACTCTGTCCTTGGGGTCCCTTGCCTTCTGGCTTTCAGGTGGATTCAACCCATGACAAAGGCTGGCTAGGCCATGCCTAACTTCACTCCACCCCAGGATTCCTGTGATCTGGTTGCATCCCTGGACCTAGAGGCACAGCCTTGTACAACAGCTCTCTCTACTTCTGTCTCACTTTTTTATCCTCTCCCCTGCCACTGCCACTGCCACTGCCACCGTTTTCCCCCAGATTCCATTAAATCAAGGCTCACATCTTCAGGCCTACAGGTGTTGACATGTCCACTGTAACTGGCATGAGGGTATTGCTCACACCACTGTAACCTGTCAATACTCAACTTTTTTCAAATGACCCAGCTGAATGTGCTTTCTCTTTCTTCTGGGACCCTGACTGATAGAACCACACTGGTCCCCAACCATCCTCTCCATTGACTACATTACTTGTAGGATCAGTGTTTTAGTGGCAATAATATTGAAAAGAGAATGGGTTTGGAGTCCTGTCCTGGAATCAAATTTTAGCTCCCAGACAAATAGTCTTGTGGCCTTGAGAGACATACTTAGCTCCTCTAAGTTTCTATTTACTTATCTGTAAACTGGGTAGCACTTTCCTTATAGGGTTATTTTGAGATTAAATGAAATACCATACAAAAGGGTCTACAGCAATAATTCTCAGTAATGACAGTATATCATTGTCATGTTTTTAAATGTACAGATGCTCAGGCCCATCTCTAGAGATTTTACGTGTGCTGCAGGGTTTGTTTGTATATGTTTATGTGGAGGTCAGGATGGTGGAGGAGATGCAGCATCTGTTTATCTAATTATCATTATGGCAGAAGGTGATACAAGTAGCATGATGCCACCAGCCTAGTATGACATAGAATATAAATAAACACTTTTTTTACCCTTTCTGTCAACCTTCTGCATTACTTTAACCAGAAATCCCAAAAGAGGAATCTATAATTTTCATTCTCAACGACTAAAATGCAAATACCTAGGAAAACCAATTTATATTTAAGGATAAAAGAGTGAGGAGAAACCATTTTCTGTTAATAGGCATGGGGATAGAGCATTAGATAGAGATACCCAGGCAGAAAAGTAGTAATATCAGAGTGGAAGACAGGCTAGAAGAGGATACAGTTGACCCTTGAACAATGCAAGGGTCGAAAATCCACAGATAACCTTTGGATCCTTCAAAACTTAATTGGTAATAGCCTACTTCTGGTAATTGACCAGAAGTCTTACCAATAATATAGTCAGTTAACACATAGATCTTATATACTGTATTCTTACAACAAAGCTAGAGAAAAGAAAATGTTATTAAGAAAATGATAAGGGGGTTGGCCAAGTGGTGTGTTGGTTAAGAGCTGGCTTGGGACACCAGCTCTGAGCAGCAGGGCCTCAGGTCGGATCCCACATGAGGGCCAGTGATGCTGCCCTCTGCAGCTGAGATGGTGAACAACAGCTCGACCTGGAGCTGGGCTGCCTTGA
>NW_017732817.1:50911-53982 GCF_001890085.2 Hipposideros armiger | reverse complement strand
CTGCTGGCCACACACGGTAGCCCATGGCAATCCACTGCCACAGGGACTGCAGCCCACGCCGTCGCCGCGACTCACGGCAACCTAGCTCCAGGTTGAGCTGTTGTTCAGCATCTTAGCTGTAGAGGGCAGTGTCACTGGCCCTCATATGTGGGATCCCAACCGGGGCCCTCTGGCATCCCAAGCGAGTTCTTAACCATCGCGCCACTCGGCCGGCCCACAAATAAACTATTTTAATGTTGAAATTTTTGATAATGCATAACATATTATGTGTTATTTTGGGTATTTGATTAAGGATTCTTTAAATCATTACTGATAACAGTGGATTCAAGTTGGGACTAAGATACAATAATAAAATGATTTATGTTTTTCATGTCATGAAATTTAAGAAAAATAAATAAATTCTGAGGAAACAATGATTATGCTAGTTGCTTAGTTGTCTTGTGGATGCCTGCTAATTGTAGGCTTCGAGGGATAATTTAAAACTTTAATTTTACATTGTTCCAGTCAGCGATCCACAGCCACTTGAAATTCTTAAGCGCTCAACATGAATAATTATTTAAATAACACTTTCTTGCATATGTGGGAACAGCATGATAGTCAAAAACTTCTCTATGTCTCTTCAACTAGTAATAGAATCAAATATATACCTAAATGATCTTCCTAAAAGCATTTTTCCTCTGAGTTAGAACACCGGTCAGACTTGATACAAGAAAAGGAAATGTGATTTGGGGTCTTACCAGCTGGGCTTTTCTTTCACCAAATAAAGAAACTCATCACTAATTATTAGAGTAGGCAACAAATCAATGAATGAACAAATCTCATACCAACTTAAGATTATAATTATTTAAAAGAGTCCATTGGGAGGGGACTGGGGAGGGGATGGTAACTACAATATTGCCATGGGGATACAGAAGTCAGTTTGGGGAATATATATAAGTGTAAAGATTTTGTAGGGTGTCAGATGGGCACATGTCTTATTAGGAGACCACTTCATGTGTACATGCCTGACCACTGCAGTGTACACCTGATCTGAAGCTGAATAACACTGTATGCCAACTATAATTATATATATACACACACACACACACACACACACACACATATGTATATATATATATATATTCACGGGATATAGAGTACAGCATAGGGAATAGAGTCAATGGAATTGTAATAGATATGTATGATGTCAGGGGGGCAATAACTGGGGGAGGGAGATTGTCTCTTTATAGGGGGTGAAATGCCTGGCTATTGCATTGTTTTGTGCACCTGAAACTAATAATAAAAAAAAAATCTTCTTTTCTTTAAAAACAAAGAGTCCAGTACATATGTATACCTAAAAGCTTTCCAAAAAGCATTTGGACAACTAAATCTTCCACTTTTAATTTGGTTATTTGTCATGAAGTAGACTAGGATTTTGCAGGAGTTGATCATCTTTCAGGGGGAATCACACATATAACCTTACCTAGGAGACCTGCAAGCCAGCTACCTAGTCATGATTCTCCACAGTTAATTTTCAAAGAACTGTCAGTACACACAAGCACACACACATTATACTCACTTATCATGTTCACATCTTTCCTCAGTGTGGGAATAGCCTTGGAAGATGTGGGTTTGAGCTTGGCTCACACACTCTCCCCAAGTACTTTGTGCCGGTCATGCCAACTCTCTAATACCATGTTTCCCTGAAAATAAGACCTAACCAGAAAATAAGTCCTACATGATTTTTCAGGATGCTTGTAATTTAAGCCCTACCCCAAACATAAGCCCCAGTTAAGATCGTCGGCCAGACATGACTGTTTGAATAAATGTAGATTTTTGTACATGAATAAATGAATAAATGTAGATTATTGGAGCAAAAATTAATATAAGGCCAGGTCTTTTTTTCAGGGAAACATAGTAGTTGGTCCCTGTTGGTTAAAATTTTGGGATTGGCCCCTAAGTTCATTTATGTAATAAAGTTCTATAGTTCTAAATTACATAATAAATAGGAAGGAGTTTTCTGGACAGTAAAATTCGAATCAGATATTAAATATAAAACACTAAAGAGTAACTATTAATAGAAATTACCTCTTAGAATGGAGAAACCAATTCAATTTGCACTAAAGTAGTTCACAGAATTACAGGCTCAAGAACAACTTCCTTTAAGTTCGTTGATAGGAAGTGTAGTTCTAGAAGACGTTATTGACTCACATTTGTTTCATTAAATCTATTCTTGTCACTGCAATGTCAGGAATGAGAATGATGCTTAAGGCAACACAGGGCTGACTGGCTGGGCTCACATACCAGTTAAACAATTTAATAGGTGTGTTTTCTTGGGCAAGTTCCTTACTTTCTTTGGGCCTCTGTTTTCTCAAGTTGAAACTTCATAGAATTGTGGCAAAAATTAAATGAGCCAATACTTGTAAAGTAGTTAGGATGTGCCTGGCATGCATAAATGTTAAAAATGTTAATTATTATTATTGAGTATAAATATCCCGTGCTATTTGGCCACAGTATGGCATATTTGTTTATCTGAATATTGAGAAAACTAAGGAAAACAAACACTTCCATTTTAATTCTGGCTGTACACATGGTACCTATGAACATGTGAATTGCAGACATGTCTCTTAGCTTATTTTGGCCTCAGTTTTTTTAATCTATTAAAAATAAGAATAGCAATACCATTGCAGGGCTATAATAAGAAAGGGATAACGTATGTCAAAGCAATTTTTCTGTAAAGTTAATAATAGATTTGATAGGTTATTAATTATTAGTTTTTCATGTCCTAAAAGGAATTTATTTGGGAAAATAAAACACAAAAGTTTTCTTTTAAGTTATTAAAATGTGTGATTAAAAGTAATAGTAAAATCATTATATTAAACAAAATAAAACAAATTGAAGGTATCACAATAGACCAAAATTTGTACAATTGGGCAAAATAAGGCTTTTGATGAATTCCATTGGGTTTTATTAAAATGATACAAAAAGGAAGAGATGATAGCTTTTTAAGTCACTTGGGTAGATCATATAGAACAGAAATTAAATGTGAATACTTTCATCTTTAAAACAGTTACATAACTCCTGGGTAGTTC
>NW_017732817.1:46559-47821 GCF_001890085.2 Hipposideros armiger | reverse complement strand
CATCTAGAAACCTTCTTATCTCTAATCTCTACCTCCTACTGTGCACACTAAGATCCCAGCTACATATCACTGAAACATGGTTCTTATTATAGTACCTGTTCTCAGAGAATGTCAATGGCTTTCAGAAACTTCTCCACTTCTCTTAGTCCCATAAACAAAACTTTCCATGGCATAGTCCCAGTTTAAACTCCCAAACTCATTTTCTATTATTCCCACCCTCTATTCAAGCAAAATTGAAGATAGTAATAGTATCCTAAATACCACATGCATTCTTGTGTACAATTCTCCACCTATGCAAATGATATGTTGATTTTTGTCTTGTACCATATTTATATACATGGAATAAATTGTTTATTGGCTGTTGTGTATGTGTGTCTGAGAATATAGTTGGTGCCCCTATCTCTCTTATGTAACATACCCCAAGCCCCAGGCTACATGAGTGGATTTATAACCTAGATTGGGGCAATCATAATATCTCACCAACCCAGCCCCATAATATGAGGCAAGGATGAGGGTTAGGAGGCAAGTAATCTGGATGATTCAATAACAGAAAACCCCAGGACACTTGGAACTGTTGATGGGGTTGAGGGTGGGAGGAAGAAAAGGGCTTCACATGTCTGGCCAAAAAGCTCTCAGCTATGACTGCAGGTGACTAAGTCCCCAGCCCCAGCTACAGTAGAAGAGAATGAGAGCTGAAAGGGAGCCCTCACAGTGCTTGGGTGTCTGACTCAGTAATCCCTCTGGCCAGCCCCATCTGGTAGACTAGTACTTTAGACCAAATAAAATATTGATCTCATCACAAACATCCTTTCATAAATCTGTTTAGATATTTTATTAGATGCAAATAACCTTGAAATATAGCTGAAACGTCTCTTCCAGAAGCAAGTTGAATGACATGTTGGTTTCATTTGTCATTGAAGAACTCACACTTAGGGCTTAATGCATAAATTTAAATTTTTATGCACATTTTAAGTTACTGATCAGAAAAGCTGGGGAGATTTAGATTGAGTTAGGCAGAAAAAAATAACAATCAGTGTGCATTTGTGAGCAAATCATTATAACAGCACTATATACAATTTAAGAAATTCCAGGAATTTACTTTTATTCCACTAACAGGGCCATGTCCTTCCATCCTTGCCTTTGAACCTGTGACAAAGGTGGGGAAGACACTGTTTTCAAAGGTCTGTTTCAAAAGGAAATAATGTAATGTAATGTGCAATGTAAACACAAAGATACACACACACACACACACACACACACAC
>NW_017732817.1:43291-44274 GCF_001890085.2 Hipposideros armiger | reverse complement strand
GTTTAATATATGAAGCATTAGGATTAGAGTATGCTCCCAGTATGACGCATATTGAATAACTCCCCATGAAGTGCTCAGAACACAGGATTCATAGAAATGAATAGTCTGCTTTGACTTGATGTAGCTCAGTGAAAGTCATCTGGGGTGGTCACTCTTTGTTCACCTTACAAAACTTACTTAAATGAATTATGTATAATTGGAATAAAAGATTCAAATATATGCATTCCTTTTAAGGGAAAAATTTCCATGACAAGGAACTAAATTAGAGCTACCATTACTCACTTACAAGCACTATATATAAAGATCACTAGTTAACAGGGAATTGTGATTTACATTATAATTGATTTTTTTCTCTAATGTCTGTATGCAGTACTGGCTTAGAGAAAAAAAAAATCATGCTTAGCCAATGATTAAAGTTTCATACTCCTTTGTTTGTATGGCTGGCTGCTCCATTTACCTTTAATGGACTGTGAACTATTTTGCCAGCAAAACTGCAAGGTCATGGCCAAAGATAATATAGAAGACTGAGAAGATTCTGATTTTATAGATCAAAGAGGAAATGAGAATGGTTAATGTTTGTTTCGTATTGGTTTTGCTCTATCAAGTTTTATCATTTTTTGTTTATAATAACAAAAATATACACATAACTAGAAAAAAATTTACAATCAAAATTTCCAGTATTATATGTTCAAATTGCTGTACCATTTGACTACTTTATCAATAAGAAACAGGTTGTTTTATAATTTGATTTTTGATAATGCAAATTTTATTAAAAATATTACCTTTTAGCATAGCGCATTCCAGAGAACTCAAAGCAATTATAAAGAAAATGATTTAAATTCACATCACTTTTATTAGTACTATGTATTTATAGAAAATCACCAAGGAATATGGTATCATGATTACAGAACATATCCTGCTCTACTGTAATATAGGTTATCCTGCAACAAAAATAAGAATCAACTCAGTCATTCATAGATTCA
>NW_017732817.1:41673-42996 GCF_001890085.2 Hipposideros armiger | reverse complement strand
GGATAATTAGGGGAGGAGGAGCAAGAGGTAAGAGCATGTGCAAGGTCCCATTTGCATGGAAGAGTGAAAAATTAGAAGAACTAAATAAGGCAACATTTGTTCAATATGGCCCAAATTGAACCACAGAGGTTACAGAGTGCCAGACCATTGAAATTCTTATAACGCACCCTAAAAATATTTAGCACTTGCCCAATGAACACAGAACAATTTAAGTCAGGGAGGTAGGGAGCATGACCAAATTTGCATTTTGTACTGATCGACCAGAAATGAGGGAGGAATAGCTTGCAAGGGGACTATATGAGCAGGGAGGCACACAGGGCAGCTGCAACTAGAAGACTTTTCTTGTTTTCTAGGTGAGAAAGGAGGACACATTAGAGTGAAATGCTGGTGGTGGTGATAATGGTGGGGGGTGGGGTGGTGATAAAGAGAAGTGAAAAATATTAAAGAATTTTAGAATGTAAGAATCAACAGGACCTAGTGATGAATTGGTTGTGGGTAAGAAGAAAATTGTAAGGGAGACGGAGTTATCAGTGATGACAGATTTATGGCCTTCATGATAGATTGGGTGGTTCTGCCATATTGAGATGGTAGATATTGGAAGATGACTAGGCTTATTAGAAAAAAAAACATGAGTTTATGTGTGGTGAATCTATTGAATTGAGATAGTTTTACATATTCAAGTGGAAATTCAGGTATGCTTTTGAAGATATACTTGCCTGTATCTCAGAAAAGAAACTTGGCCCCTGAATCCAAGAAATAAGACAAAGATCACTAAAAAAAAATCACTAAGGAATAATATAAATATGGTCATATTAGTATTATGGAACCAAGAATCAAATAATTACAACAGGAAAAGTGAGGGTGCTGAGAGGGAGTCATAGCATACTAAAGATATTGTGCTGTTGAGAAGACTATAGGTGCTGACTGATTCTGTATATTATTAGAAAATATGGAGCATGTGTTAAAAATTTTAAGCTAACTACTAGAATAACAAAAACACAAGAAATAATTAGAAGCAAAACATAAAATGAAACAAAATAAAACACAATAATACTATGAATTATCAAAAAAACCCCAAACCAAAAAAATAATCAGTAGAAATATGAGGAGGATTTTACCAATAGATGAGTAATATAAGGTAAAATCCCTGAATGTCAGAGGTAAAAATAAGAGCTTAATTTAAAAAAAAATATTTGAGTATTTTAAAATAATCTCCTAATTAACTTTTTTGGTTAAAGACAGGGTAGATTTCATGGGCTTACAATCTGTGCAGCTGTACAGGGTCCCACACTCAGAAAGACCACATACTTTGTTTCATGCTTT
>NW_017732817.1:33014-38733 GCF_001890085.2 Hipposideros armiger | reverse complement strand
ATATGTTTATTTCTACAGTGCTTGTCAGCCCTGACTTGGGAACTGATGTCAAGACAGAGAAAAGTCAGTTGTAGGTCCATCTACATCTCCAGGCAATATGGGAAGCATTTTGTTTGTTTGTTTGTTTATTAAGAGGAATTCAATTTCCTTGCATGTGGATTTTATTTGAGGGTTTGTTATTTTATAAACGGTGTCCACTTTCTGCTTAAGTATCCTAATAGAAAAATTAAAACAAAACAAATAAAAATGTATTTTTTTACTGGAATCTTCCATTTTTACCCCCTCACCAGCACTAAATTTAATGATCTGTTAAAATGGGTTTTTTTCCAGAAGGGTTTTATTATGCATACACAGCAGGGCTTGCTTTAAAATGGCTTCTCTTGCAACTAGAACAAGAAAGAGAGAAAAGAGATGTGATGGGCCAAAGAACTAAATAAAAGAATATGAGATTCAGAATTCCTGCTCAAAGCAAGATACCCACTAAGGAATATCAGAGTCAAATACGATTTTCATCTCTTTGGCTTCACTCTTGAAGTCAGCAACTATTTTATTTTACAGACTTTAGAAAAAAGTTCTCCTTTCTTCACCACATGTAAAATAAAAAAATAAGATTGTGATTGAAAAGAAAAAAAAAAAGCATGTCTGAGCAAAGGCACGTTCAAGAGCCTGGACAGAATGAGGAGTGAAAAGGTCAAGTTGGATGGTTTTAGAAGAGCTGCACCACAGAAACCAAAGGCGATCATGAAGTTCTAGCTAAATAACTCCTAAAGCTGAACGCTTCTGTGACTTCTAGAATGTACAAATGGTGTAATAAAAAGCAGAGTTAAAACAAAGACCAGAAGGCAAATGAACCTATCTGAACTCAGGTTGAACTCTCTTGCTTTGAGCTCAACATATATTATTTTCTTGGGATTGTGTAAATATTGCAACAGTTAATTAGATAGCAGTTAGCTCTTACCTCTGCTTCACAATTTTTTACCTGAAAATGTTTTCTCCATGTCTACAAAATGTTACAGCATCCTCAATGAATCAGAATCTATTTAGAGTTTTGGGAGTGGGCAGCTGCTGTTCAATGGGTATAGTTTCAGTCAGGTAAAATAAGTAGGTTCTATAGTTTGGCTGTACAACACTGTGATTATGGTTAGCAATGAGTACTATACACTTGAAATTTTTACAAGGGTAGATCTGATGTTATCCGTTCTCACCACAACGAAAATAAAAAAAAAAAGTTTTAGAAAGTCCGATGATCACAACAATGAGCCTTCCCAATTCTCTAATTCGTTGGGTATGTCTGTAGCAATGAAAAGAGTACTAAAATATTTTTCTTCATCTTATATATTTACCCCTTATTAAGCACAGTGATTTTGTTTTGAAAGCAAGAAGACAAGCTAGAAAATGTTTTTATAAAACCAAAAGAGAAGTTTTATCAGATGAGGATATACACATACACGACTAGGAAATTATAAAGCAGTTTACTATAAAAACGAGTATTTCTTTTACTATTGTTTCCTTATTATTGTCTGCCTCAAAAAACACTTCTCCAATATTTCTTTTAAAAAATCACATAGAAAAAACAATTTACTAAAAAAATCCCTCTACAAGATTTCAGTTAAATTTGATAAACAAATGCTGGAAGAAATGGATAAAATCAATTTATTGTAGGAAGGTGGAGATGGGACATGGCCCCATCTCTGATAGGAAGACAGGAAGGAGGGGATGGACTACTCTTTCCTTTTTGAAGATGTGCTTGGGCGCTGGTTCACTAAGCAGTGCAGTTCCTAAGAGAGTTTCCACTTTAAGCTAAAAAGAGAGAAGTAGGAAAGCTGGCTCTCTGGAGGTGGGCAGAGAGGCACTGTCACCATCAGCAGAAGTAACAGAAGTCACGCAGGCAAGTTGGGACTGTAGCAGAGATGACGCACACCAGTCATCCAGAGGCAGAAAAGTGTTCATTATGATTTTGCTTAATGTTTGTAACAATATTATATTTGACAAATTGATTTCCCCTTTCATTAGCTCTGCATATCCTTAAAATATATTTAAAATACCATCACAATAAGGGGAACATTATTAGGCTCATCTTATTTATTGGAAAATTTTTTATTATATGTTATTTCATACATGCAAAAACACATGCAACATGTGTGTTATGTGATGAAATATAACATGGCAATATAACTGTGAATCACACCACCAAACTTAAAAAGTAAACTTGACCAGCAGCCTTGAAAAAAATACTGGCTTGTCTCTGATGTCATTCACTTGTGTCCCCCCTAAAGATAGCTATTATCCTTAATTTTGTATTATCTTACCTTGTTTAAAAAGTAGTTTTAGAACACACGAATACACACAGACACACAGACACACACACACACACACACACACACACACACACACATACACACACATTTGGTTTGGGTTTTCTTGTATTTGAGCTTTCTGAAAATAAAGCATGCTGTCATGCTTTATTAGTCTTTTTCAATCCAACATTATATTTCTAAGATATATCCATGTTGTTTTGACTTGCTATATTTAGTTCATTCATTTTCACAGCTATATACTATGACACTGTGTGAAAATATTCCATCTAGTCTCCCATCTGTGGACATTGGGGCAGTTTCCAGTTTTTTGCTATCATGAAGAGTGCTTTCGTGAATATTCTGATACATGTCTCCTGGTACACACATGCAAACATTAGGTAGAGCACATCACAATTCAACTTTGTAAGATAATGTCACATCATTTTCTTGGTTTACTAATTATTCTTGTCTGTTTGACTAATATATAATTAAAAGAGGAAATAAAAACTCACAATATGTTAGCAATATGTAAAATTCCCCATGTTATTTATGTATTTTGTATTATTCATCATAGTTATTTTATTACCTCTGGTCTATTGTATTATTATACAGTCTCAAAATATTTTTATCTTCCTGGTAAATTTACATTTTTATAATTTTATAGTGTTGCTGTTCATGCCTAATATATTTGTTGCCTTAAAAATTCATGTCATTCTATTTATATAACATTCTTAAAATGACAAAATTATAGACACAGAGAACAGACTTGTGGTTGTCAGGAATTAGAGATGGGGGTTAGGGTGTGGCTATTCAAAGATAGTGTGAAGGATATTTGTAGTGAAGGAACGGTTCTGGATCTTGGCTGTGATGTTGGTTACACAAATCAACACAGATGGCGCAATTGTGGAGAAATAAACACACACAAAAATGAGCATGCATGGAAAACCAGTGAACGCTACATAAGGTCAATGGATTGTGTCAATGTTAACTTTCCACTTGTGACATTAAATTGTAATTATAAACTATGTTATCATTGAAAGAAACAGAGTGAAGACTACACAGGGTCCCTCTGTGCTATTTTTGAAATTACATGTGAATCTACAGTAATTTCAAAATAAAACATGAAAAAAAAATTTTAAACCACAGCTTTCTTTTCATTAGACGTTAGCTGGTAGATATTTTTCCATTATTTTACTTTCAAAATTTATATTTCCTTATGTTTTAGACATGACTCTTACAAAGAGCATTTACTTGGATTTTCATTTTTTAATCTCATCTGAGAATCTATGAATTTTACCTAGCAATTTCATGCCATTTATGTTTATTTGTATGACTGACATGTTTCTTTCTAATATTTATTTTGTCTCACTATCATGTTCATCCACTCTTATTTTTATTAAAAATTTTAGTTATACATTTATTTTGGTTTCCTTCAACTATTTGAGATTTATAAACTCTGTTTTTATTCTTTTAGTGGGTATACCAATTTACCATGAATATTTAATAACCTTAGTTTTCAAGCTTAAGTTTAACCGATATTTTAGCTACCCTCATGAACAAAACAAATAACTAGAATATTTGAACTCTGACTACCACTCTCTCTACTTATGTGCTATTGTTGGCTAGCATTGACTTCTGTTTTATTTTTAATTTTTTTACAATTCTACAATTTAGACATTACCATTATTATATTTGAAACATATATCATTTTTTTGTATAGGTTAACTGGTTTCTATGCTCTTGAGTTATTCTGTTAGAGTGATTTTCTTTCTTAAAATATTTCCTTTATAGCATATTTTTAAGAATACTATATTTTCTGTTTCTGCTCATCTATTTTTTTAGTTTGTTTTTCAAAAGAAATAATTTTGCTGAGGATATACTTCTAGGTGAACTGTAATTTTTTTCTTAGTAATTTAAAAGTATTTATCCAATGTCAACAGATTTCTACTGTAGCTGTCTGTTGTTATTTAGTTTGTCTCTTGGTCTTTTTAACCAAGGTGGGAAACTACAGCCCATATGGCCTTTATCCTGTTCTTTTACGGCCCCCAAATTAAGAATGGTGTTTTTTATATTTTCAAAGGGATAAAAAAAAAAAAAGACTATGCGACTGTAATCCAACATGATGTACAAAGCCTAAAACATTTACTCTGGTACCCTTTTCAGACAAANAAAAAAAGAAATTAAAATGTGTCTTCCACAGGTGTTTTGCCTTGCATTCAATCAGTACTCAGTAAATATTTTCTACTAAATAAAAATAAATCTTTAAATGCAACGCAAACGGTAAAGTATGATGTAATTGGTTCATCATGTTACACAATCTCCTCCACGTATATAATCAATATCATCTCCATGACTTCGGCGTTGACCACCCTATTTTATATCATAACCCACCTCCACTTCGGTCCTCCTGAGTCTAATCCTGATTGAAAAGTCCATACACATTCTTCTCCTCTGTCCTATATTATTGGAACACAAAATTGTTTTCTCACCAAATGTGTGTGTCAACATGTAAAGTTAATGTTTTTAAGCAAATGTATTTCTTTAGTTACTATGTGGAGGGGGTAAAAAACCTGCCAGTATGTGTCACCTATGTCAACTGCTACAAAAGCACTGAGCATAATGTACTAAAACCCCCTTTGTAGAGGAAACACCACTGTTCCTTACAGGAAGCCCAGGATATTGATGAAAGATGAAATCGCTTTGCCTGAGGAGTTTCATTAGGTGCTTCGAGCTCAGGAAATGGCTGGCTACTGAGTTGCTAGCAGTATAAACACAGGCAGAGAATCACAGGTACAAAGATCAGGCTGAGATGACCACATTTGACCTATTTGGTGACATCAGAACTTCTTGTGGAGCTCAAGAGACAAATATTGAAGAAGTCCCAGGAAATTGTGATAGGCTAAGAAATACTGTGTCCAATACAGAGTTTTACTCTTTTGAGTATAAAAGGCAAGCATAGCTCTTAAGAAGAAGTTCCACTTAGCTTTCTTAGAAAAGAAAATTTCTCAATTAGTCCAACAATGATATCTGCACTATTCATTTCTTTTCTCTGTGGAAACAGTTTCTGATCATTACCATAATTGCAATACAGTAATTGCATTTAGTGTTGAACCAAAGGCACTATTGATAATTGATTTTACAACAGTTTTACTGAGTCAACATCAATTGGCATCATCTCTCAAATTTGCTCCTGTGTATCCCAGCACGAGAAGGACCAGCTAGCAGGGGAAGTAATTAGCTGGGAGCATGGCCACAGGGACTTTCAGAGAACTCTGGCACCACCAGAATGCATCTTAATGAGGAGCCTTTGAATCTGCACCTCTCCCTCTCACCACCACTTCCATAAAATGAAGCATTCCCTAATTAGAGTCATCATATCAGGCCACCAGGTAGAATTACAAAGTATATTGAAAACTGTACAA
>NW_017732817.1:10631-26989 GCF_001890085.2 Hipposideros armiger | reverse complement strand
TCTCTCTCTCTCTTTCTCTCTCTCTCTCTTTCTCTCTCTCTCTGTCTGTCTTTCTATCTCCCCCCTCCCCTCTCTTTCTCTCACCTTTATTCCTTCTTGCTTTTGTTTTTCTTTGTTTATTTTGTAGTGTCTCTTCAACATGATAGGTGTTAAATTATTTTATTATGCTTTATATTAGTTCTTAAATTTTGGGCTGGTGAACTTATAGGTTTGGTCTATTAAAACTAATTTCTATCATTACTTTTCTTTACTTTTTCTATTGATAGAAATTTCCATTCTATATTGCATGTCTCATAAACTTATTCATAGTTTATACCCCTGTTTTTCCTAAAACTGCATTGTGGATCATTTTTCCAGCCCTATCTCCAATTTCATGAGTTCTCTTTTCATTTGTATCTAAATTGCTATGGATAACTCATATCTTGAGTTTTTTTGTTTTGTTTTTTTTGGATATCGACTATGTGTTTGATTTCTAAAAGTTCTACTTTGATTTCTAAGTTATACTACATCCTAATTTTATTTCTAAACATTCTACTTTGTACTTTGACAGTGAGTTTTGGGTAATTTCTTGCTTCTTTCTGATTCTTAAAAATGTTTAATTTCATTTTTTATTTACCTTTTAAATATTTATTTTATCTTCTGAATTTGATAATTACAAAATCTGAAGTATTTATGTATTAAGTTTGTTACTTTTTATATTAATTCTCATTAATGGTGTCTCATATACTTAAAGTTGGCTATTTCTTTTCTCATGTGGCCCCATATTTGGTTTAGGTCAATATATGAGAATATATTAATATATGAGAATATATACATTTAGATTAGTTTCTTGCAAAAAGGAATTGGGTTTCCTTGTAGTTGGGTCAAGGTTGCCTGCTATTTGACATCCCTCCCTTTAATGGCCCTAGACTAATGCAGAATGTCAGGTTGGCTTCTCGATCTTGTGATAATGTAGGCTTAGCCTTCCTATCTGATCTCTGTTATCTCAGCTCCTTATTTGTGTTTGCTCCATACAGATCTTGGCTACAGTTAGCTTAAAGACATTATTCAAATTCTCTTCTCCATCTTTCTCTCTCTTTCTCTCTCCCTCTCTCTCTCTCTCTCTCTCTCTCTCTCTCTCTCTCTCTCTCTCTCTCTCTCTCTTTTGATTCTTGGGGATTTTCCTGGAAGCTCAGAGTCTTTAATTATTATTTATCAGTAATCTACTTTATAATATATAGTAGGTTTTGTTGCTATAAAAAAGAAGTCCTTTAGCTCATCTCACAGATTAGAAAACTAAAAGTCAGAAAGAATATGAATTTTTCTAAAGCCATACAAGTAAAAAGTGGCTGAGGTGGCATTACAACTTATGATTTCTAATTATAATTCCAATATGTCTTCCACTTGTTATAATTTGTTATAATATTACAATTGACTCTCATGGATGAATGCCATTATTATCGGCTCCTTTGAACTCAAAGTGTAGCATAATACAAACTACTCAATTCATCATAACTTAGTCTATGCTCATTTGCATAGCACATTTATTTTTAATACATATCAATTTTGTTTCTGTATCTATACTGGAAAATCTCTGAGGTCAGGCAACATACCTGCCATTATACTTTTACCCCTTTATCCTTTGAATAAAGGAATTCATTTCCTCTTGACCAACACTTGTTCCCTGATTATTTATGACTCAATATGATCCACGTACTCTCTTTAGCTTACTTTTTACCCTGTTTCTCCTCTGTTTCTGCTTGAGGCAATGTCTCAAGTATGCAAAAATGCAATATTGTCCACATCAAAGCTCTTCTCAATTTTGCTTAACAGGAAAATCATGCATTTTAATGACTTATATACATATAGTAACACAAGCAATGATATACAGCTTATTATTTTACTCATATAAAATTAAATTGATAGCAAACTATTTATCAAATATAATAATAAAACATCATAACTCAAAAAATTGTTTTATTTTTTTCAATTAATAATATAGATGAGTGGTAATTCAATTTTAAATAAAGTTTTATAAATAACAGAATTATTCACTTTTTTACATTTTTATAACATTCTTTTAAATAGTTTATGTTTACACAGAAATACTTTGTCAATATTAATTGAAAGCTAAGATATTTAAATTTCACATTTCTATATTGTGATTGTGATATTTAATCAGGAGGTCAATAAGTAAAATCCTATTATTTCAGAATTCTTAGAGTAGTTACAGAAAACGCTGCATGGAATTGATCATGAATTTCAGCCAAGGTTTGTTTTGAAGGTATGGTTACCTTCCCAGTTTGAAATGCTTAATTAACCTCATACAGAGATTTAATGAATCCAGAATTAACTAACACAAAAGGGGTTTTTGGAAACTCGTGCACCGATATCCATCTGTCTAGTTTCTCTGAAAGGAAAGAGCCCACAAATGTGAGAAGAGCTGCATGTCTGCCCAAACTGACAAGTCTGTCTTAGAACAGAAAACCAGAAGCAGGTCCTCTGTGTAGTGTCATGTCTTATTAGCAGCTTAAAAAACACTCAAAGTCTGTTAATATTGAGAGGTGCAGAAAGAGGCAACTCTAACATTCACTGTAGCCAAAAGGCATTTTTAATTTTGATATAGAGAGACTCTCAATAAAAAACAATAATAAAAAACAGAATGCGAAAAGCATATTTTTGAAACTATCTCTGCTACTAAATTGTTCTTAGTGGTGATTCTAAATGAGAGTTTATGACAATATGTAGAATTTACCATGTTATAATGATTATCAGTATATACATCATGCAAATTCCCAATTTAGTTTTCAGATCATCCTTGTTAGCTAAAGTGACTTTTTAAATTCAAAGGTACCAGGTCCAATCACCCAAAGCCTCATTTCTCAAGACTTTCTAATACTCCTAGAGAAAAATTAAGCTGTCTATTGGGATAATAAGCCACAGGGATTACGGTTCTTGACCCAAAATGAAGAGTGGGACTAGGGGAGCATAACGTTTATTAAATTTGTTTGTAGAAAACTTCATTGGCCAGAAGAGGAATATTAGTGGAAGCAACAGTGAGCCATTAGAATTGTAGCATCTATATACAATGTTAGAGGGGTAGTAGATTGGCGGAGGTGGTTATCGCTTTGTGAGAGGTGTAAATGTCTTAACTATTACATTGTTTTGTACTCCTGAAACTAATAATGATAAAAATAAGTAAATAAAAATAAAAAACAAACAAACAAACAAACAAAAATATTAGCACCAACATGGAAGTGTGTAAGAGCCATTCAAACTAGTTTCAAAAGGTAAGAAACGTGGAATACCATACATAATACCTGTATTTGGTTATTGTTGCTGAGCCAAAGGCCTTCTCAACATTACTTCCTTAAGCCCTATCTTCTACCCTTCTAGGGTCAGTGCAGCCTACTGAGTTGGAGGTACACAACGTAAGTCAAAAGATTCTTTTTTTTTTTTTAACTGAGCCATCCTGCTACCTGTTGGCAGCTCAGCAGCTGCTCAGCTCGGGCTGGGCATCAAACCACTGTTGCTCAGAGCTCACACTCTTGAGAGAGCTCTTAACCAACTGAGCCACTCAGCCGGCCTAAAAGATTCTTTTTTTTTTTTTTTGTAATAGGGCAAAGTAGATTTGAGAAGAATGTACTTAATATCTAACACCTAGGATGCAGTAGCAATAAAACAGGGACTGATGAAAAGACACATGAGACATACACTGAAAGAGCCCACTAAGGTATGACCAGGGCAATTGGGGTGGAGAAACACCATACTTTCCCCTTGATCCTGCCCCTAACACCATTTGCTGCCACATAAAGAAAGATGTGATCACCCAAAGGAAGTCAGTACTACTCTAAGGAGGAGCTTGCTTTTGACCCTTGTGTATTCTTTCCTCCACAAGGGGATGTACCTTGCCACACAAAGTTCTTTGAGACATCTTAATACTGAGTACAGATAATGCAGTCAGGGAAGAAGAACAGTTATTTGGAGCCAAGGTTGAAGATGGAAAGTGTCAGAAGTATTTGAGGTGAAGGATTCACTACTCTGGTATGTGAGTAAAATGAACTGAAGATGAGAAAAGAACCTTTTAGATGGGCTCTATGTCTCCCTTCAGTGTTTGAGAAATTACTTTTGGTTGAAGAGTTTGTTTTGCTTTGGCCATGTTACCATTCTGATTCTAGACCATGATGGTCCCGCCTTTCTATTTGTTATGTTTTGGGAGATATACAATGGATTTTAGACCTAAGTATCATTAGCCAGTTGTGCACATGTGTGCATGCACACACACACAACTGAATAAACAGAATAAGCCCATCATCCTGATATGAGCCAGCATCACTGCCTAATGCTGGACTTAGAAGTGTACAAGTAAGGGAAATGTCATCAGAAGGAATTCCATGATTGCTTTGGAATGCTACCAAAATACCAAAGGGAACTGTGGCAATTATCATTTTATTGTCTCACGGCTCCAAATTCACCCTTTGGTACCTTCCCTGTTAAAACAGACTGGGCTCTTCTAGCACTTTGCCCTTTACAATGAGCATGCTGTTAAGTCCTCACAGTAAAGGGTGGCGTTGGAACCCTGCAGGAGGAATGGAGAAGCTCTCGTTCCATGGCGAGGCAGTTTGCTTTTCCTTGCTCCCGCTCAGGGTGTGTGTGTGTGTGTGTGTGTGTGTGTGTGTGTGTGTGTGTGTAGGGACATCTGGCGGTGCTCTGCCTTAGCCATGTACCCAGAAGGGCAGTCCCTTAGGGATCTCACAGGTCTGCCAATTCTGGTGATGACAGTGCTACTGCCCTGTAAACATGGAAAATCCCTGACTCAGGACTCACGCCCAGATTAGTGTCCCAGCTCCCTCAGCGCCCACTTGTGGACGCTTCTGCTCACCTGTGCTACAGAGGGCTGTTTCCTGGGCAGCTGCTCCATCTTGTGGGCTGCAACCCCACTCCAGTATGACTTCTCAACTTAGTTACATCTGCAACAACTCTGTTCTAGATCAGGTCACACGTTCTGAGGTACTGGGGATTAGGGCTTCAATATATTAGTGAATGCAATTTGACCCGTATCAGGAAGGAAGGCCTTCTTCTAAGTTTGTCCTTCCTTAGATATTCTCGCACAGCCTTACGGTACCATTTAGAATTCTTGTTACATCGTCATACTTACTCTTCTATCCTAGTTTAATAAATTGTAATATTAAACTTCCCTGTTTAAATTGATGTATGGTTTCTGTCTCTTAATTGGATACAGGCTAAAGCTCTGTGGAGATCATGCTAAAACTGAAATAATTTTTGGAAGGCTTCAATTTTGGACTGAAAGTTTAGATTGGGGAATGAGATTGATATCTCATCAATGAGGAATTTTCTAAGAATCCTTAGTGAATTACTAGCTAGATTTTTCTCAAAATAAGCTCAATTTCTTAATAAGCTAGAATCCTTTTTAAAGGGGCAAAGAGATAATATGGTAGAAACACTTAACTATAACTGTGGGACTAGGAAATACGCAGGGTTTAATACACAAGATGTAAAGCCTTTTCTATAAGAAATTGTTAAATTTGTCTTGGAATGTAATTTCAGATTGGCAAAAGGGACTGTAAATTGGAAGATAGGAAAATGAATAGACATAAAATAGATAGTTGCTGTTATCAGTGTATAAGATAGAAATGTTCATCCTAAAAGTTATAAGAATAGTTTCTGTGCAGAACTGCCTCACTAGCTGATCAAGTGTATGATGGAGGAGGCAGGTCTTGGGTTTCCATAACAAGTTGTTAACCTTGGATCTTTGAAATCTATACTGAGCTTGCCTTCATGACTTCCAGTCTTCAGGATTATATAGCCACTTAAAAGGGGTCCGCCTTATGGCAGTGTGGGAGCTGATGGAACAGTCTAGGCAGCCAACTAACTCCGTTTGCCAGGTGGAGCCTGAAGTTGCCACGCAACCATGAAGAGCAGAAGTCATGATGGAAAGCTGAATGCAGAAGAGGGCAAGGACAAGCTGGAACCTCCAGTGACAACCTGGAAATGATAAGGAAACTGCGTCTGTCTTTTAGAACCCCGACCTTGAGCTTTTAGTGACCTGCAGAAATGGCTAGCTCCTTCTCCACGACTGTACACATATGCCTGGGATCCAGAGACGCTGAAGTTGGGGGTCTGGTCAGAGCTGGGTCGGGCTGCTGCTGCCATACTGCAAAATGTGAGCCACCACAGCAGGAAGATACCACAATTCCTGGTGCTCTCTAACATCACTCAGAGAATAAAACAAAACGTGGCTGCTTCTTCACTTCCACTTTCCAAATCTCACGGAAAATATATTTTTTTGTCCAAGGCTAACTCAGAACTATACAAAGAAGGGCAATCTGGGAATTCTAGGTTAGCCAACCAAGCACAAAGCCACTCCGTCTGCCTACCATGCAAAAAGAGAGGGGTAAGAGCCAGGCAGAAAGAAGGGAAAGCAAAAATACTTGGAAGCAAAAGAGAGCTTGAGAATTGTTAAGAAATGACAGCAACAATGACTGGGTACTTTTGGGTAAGGTGGAGAGTGGCCTTGATACTAGGCTGGAGATGTGGGCAAGAGAGTGATTATGGATGATGTCCTCTTGGGTCATGATGTGGAGTGTGGATTCATTCCAAATTCAATAGGAAATCACTGAACAGTTTTAACCGGAAAAGCAACTAACTTAACAATGATGTAGAGAATGCAAGGAGGATATAAATATTGGAAGCATGGATGTTCTGCAGTAATCCATAGGAGGAATGATGGTGGGGAGAAATAGATAGATGTTTGGAAATTTAATTCAGGGTAGGATCTACAGGAGACTGTTTCCCCCAAGTTGCATTTCTCTTAGTTAGAGGTCAAGGAAGGCTCATAGGATTTTTGTTTCTAGTGACTGGATAAACAGCAACAATATTGACAAAGATCGAGAACACCAGAAGATTAGATTCTGGGTGGAGGAGGAAAGGAAATCAAATGTGACATTTATACCTGCTAATTTTGAGATGCCTTTGGGACATCTAGGTGAAGAAGGGTTGAATAATTTGTTCAAAGTCATGAATATTTCTAAATAATTGCATGACCATTTTCCATTAACTCAAGCTTAATAGACACTCTGACAGACTTTGGGTCTTCGTTAATTATTTCTTAGTCTCCATATACAATGTTTATCCAATTAATTAAGCAAATATTTCACTGAATACTTACTATGTCTCCAAATAGTCAGATGAATACAAATGAGCCTTTAATTCATGGAGCTCTTAGTCTAGTAGTAGCAGAGAAAGAGATATGCTGATTGTAGAGTCAATACTGAAAGTGCTACCCTAGCTCGGCAAGTTCTGTTTGATTGACTTCTATGTGTTACATTCCTTTCTTCCTTTGACTTTCCACACACACCCCATCCCCACCCCAGGACATAGTTGAAATCCTGTTACTCTTCCATGTAGACCAGGGGTGGGCAAACTACAGACCATAGGCTGATCAACTGTCCTTGTAAATACAGTGTTTTTTGGAACCTTGCAATGTCTATTCATTTCTGTATGGTCTGTGATTGCTTTCATATTACAAAAGCAGAATTGAGTAGTTGCAACACAGACAATGGCCTGATATATTTATTATCTGGACCTTAAGAGGTATTTGCAGATCCCTGATTTAGAACAAAGTATTACAATATCCTTTTATGTGAGTTCCTTGTTTCCTCTCTCTCCTCAATACTTACACATCCCTGTTAGATGAATATCTCAAAAGTTGCTATAATCCTTTCTTCAATGAAAGATGATATACTTAATTAATGTGAAAAAATATTCTAAATATGTTTTTGAATGTATTAACATCCATGCTTATAATTTTTCAATAGCTCTCTACTGCCTTATGAATTAAATATGAACACCCATTCTGACATTTGAAAACCTCCATTATATGATCCAGGCCTAATTGTTTAGGCTTATCTTCATTTATACCCCAGTAGAGGTGCCCCAGTCAAATTGGTTTCCTTCCTTTGTGATTTCCCCTCTCTGTGCCTTTACTCCTGTGCCATTCCTCTATCAGAAAGCCCTTCTTCTGCTGCTCTCTTTGCAGTTTCAATGGTATTCATCTGCATTTATTAAGATAATGTTAGCTCCTAAAATAGACAATCTTTTAAATTCCAGTGACTTAGTACAATAAAAATGTGTCTCTTATCTGCATCATTGTTCAATGCAGGTGTTCTTACTCCGTGGTATGGGGTGAAGTGTGGTGAGAGTGGTGGTTTGCTTCATGAAGACATTCAAGACTGCTCATCTTCAAAACAAGTCTTCCAAGGTCAACCTGAGCAGCAATGTCCAGCTAGCAGGCTGGGAAGAGATGGTAGAGTAGGGACTCCACTTCTTAATCCCAAAGAAGTCATGCACATTGTTTCTGCTTGCATTTCATTGGTGAGAACTAGTTATAATGACCCCACATAATTTCAAGGGAATTTGAGAAATATGATTCCTGATTAATCATCTACTCCCCAGCAACAAATCTATAGGATCAATGGGGAGCATGAATCTTTGATGGGCAGCTAAGCAGTCTCTGCCAAGCCATCTCTCCATACTACCTTCGTGTTCATATAAGCTCTGTTCCTCATTCAACCTTTCCAGCACTTTTGGGTTTCTTAAATCTCTTATTAGGTTCTAACATGGTCCATAAGGTATATATTATATGTCAGTTTGTATTACTTTTAAAAAATTGATTTCTCTTTTCAACTTGTTTGACAATATCCTTTACTGACCTTACATTACTCACAGTACTCTTTGTATCCACTGTGGTGATGAGTGAAAAGCACTTGCCTGGGATTTCAAGAGATTTTGAATTTGTGTTTCATAAAATGATTTTTATGAGCAAGGTATCCATAATTTTTCCTGTCCATGTAACACCAAATTATTATTAGGATGTTGCAAAAGGAAATGGACTCAGCAAATGTTTCCTGAGAGATAATATCCCTGAGGAGAGGATGAGATTCATAGATAGTTCCTGCTACAAATACACAATAAATTTAGAATGTGCGGGGCTATATAATTTAGAAACTAGTGGTTATGGGTTAAATTGTGCCCCTCCCTCACCGCCAGCCAAAAAAAGAGAGATATAGTGAAGTCCAAGCCACCAGAACTACAGAATGTGACCTTATTTGGAAATAGGATCTTTACAGAGATAACCACATTAAATTGAGGTCATTAGAGTGGGCTCTACGCCAATGACTGGTGCCTTTATGAAAAGGAAAAACTCAGACCCAGAGACAGACACACAGAGGAAAGATGATGTGAAGACACATAGGGAGATGTCATTTAAAAATGGAGCAGAAGTTGGAGTGATGCTGCCACAAGCCAAGAAACACCTGGGGCAAGTAGAAGGTGGAAGAGGCAAGGAAAACTCTTTCCCCCACAGGTTTCAGAAGGAGCCTAGTTCTGCTGACACCTTGGTTTTGGACTTCCAGCCTCCAGAGCTGTGAGACAATAATGTTTCCGCTCTTTGCATTTCTGGGTTTTTCTCTTTCTTTTTTATTCTCCTTGCCACCTCCTCATAGAGGTCTCTGTGGCCAGCAAATCTAAAGCACCACCATTGTCCAATGTCCATCGCCCTCCTAATCTAGCTTAGCATGTCTATCATCTGTGTCCCTCCTCAAAATATCACCTACAAGAGGGCAGGGTATTCACTTACGTATTGCTTTAGTCCCTCTGTGCATAGCATAGTGACTCATACCTCACGGGGCCTCAGTGAACAATTGGTGATTGAATGAATGATTGAAGTTACTCAGATAAATCATCAAATATTTTCAAAATTCTTTCCATTTTTTTTTGGGGGGGGGGTTAAAATACACAGATTCTAAAGCCAAACTTACTGGGATTAAATCCCAGTTTTGTCATTTCATAGCTTTGACTTTGGGCAAATTGAATAACCTCTTTGTTATTCATTTTCCCCATCTACAAAATGGAGGTAATATCTATATCTATGGCATTACATTATCATGAATGAACAAATTGTTCATAAATTACTTAGAACTATACCCAGCACATGGTACTGCTATATAAATATTTGCTGCTACTATTAATATTATTACTATTATTAAAATACTGTATTATTTTCTGATAAAAAGATTAAAACCATTTTCTCTGCCCATAACGACTTTACCATATAGGTAGGGAGACTATAGAAATTAAGTTATTCAAATAAAACTCAACTTACCAACTTAAAGCAAATGAGATAATACAAACATAAGTTATAAAATATTTGGGGTAATAATATAATGAAAATTAATATAATTAATATGCTCATGCATTCACATAGTTATTGCCAAGTGAATGGTACTGCTTAGTATTGATATCACCATATCTTATCATCTAGATTACAAAGCTCTGTTCCAAGAAGCATTATTTACAAGGGGCTTCACTAGAGTTTATGAATTAACCTTTCTTGAAGTATTTCGCAATCAAGATCTTTAATGCTGCAAAGAGACTCAACATTGGCAGAAATCTGCAGCAGAATGCAGGATGTCACAGGGCCTCGCAGGAAGCACCCCAAATTTAGGATCAATATGCTGCTTATACACTTGAGTGTTCTTTCTCCGGAAGAAGTCTTGAGCCAAACAGTTCAGCTCTTCCATTAACACCTCTTAATATTCAAACCTTGTCTTCAGGATTTAAAGATCTTATTACAACTTCCCATTTTTAACAGCTACCAATTGGCTATATCCAGACTGTCAAGCACAATGGTTGGAAAAGAGGTGGTGTCTGAGCCCATCTGGCCATCTGTGCTTGGCAGTTCCAGGCGAACACCCTGAAAAATTTGATTTTGCTTTCAAATTTATAAATTGTGAGCTCAATTCTCCATGTTTGCTCAGTGTTCCTCCACTGGGCAGCAGAGATAATAAGTGGAAATGACAAACTCAGATATGCACATTTAAGTGATTATTTTGGATTCCAAACACCTGCGCCAAGAGCTGATCGTTATTCAATAATCCCTGTTATCCTCCAGCTGCCATGTGACTTGTTTCATGTGTGAGCTCAAAAAAGATCCTATGTCTCACCATGCTTCTCCCCACACAGGCCCTATCTCTGATTTTCAGGTCTTTCTACAATTGCCTCAACCAATGCAATAGCACATTAAGTGAATATTTATGAAAAATCAATTCAGAACACTATAATTAGCAAGCATTGTAAGCGTGGAGATGTTGATGCAAAACACTCAACTACAAAAAGAGATTTATCTATAATAAAATGTGTGTAAAATTATGTATGACATTTACCAATACTGACTTGGTTGATGGTTAAATTTTGGTTTTTAATTTATTTATTTTAGATACTACATGTGGCCTTTATCTTATTATCGCAAGCAATAATAATGAAGCTATATTCCAAAATGAAATTCTGTCTTTGAATATGTAATTTAAATATCTTTAGCATTATGTTAGAAGCACTAAAAATCCAACTTTGTATCCAGTTGATAAAATTACTTTAATACTCTTCATATACCAAAAAGATATACTAAAAATAAATAACTACGTATGTTTTTAATTTCAAGTCCTATAGTCACCCCTCCCCTCTCCTCTTCCTTTCTCTCTCTGTGTTCCTCTGTTTGTCTGATGGAATAACATCTTGTTACCAGGTTGACTCTAGGCAGTGACTCCAGAAATGAAATCAGAGTGGCTGCTTTCAGTGGCCAAAACAAAAACCTTCCAATACCTTTGGGTATGTGCATACTGAAGTAGTAAACAGTTCAAAATTGGTTAATATTGTCACTATCATTAGTTCCCAAGCTTTTCCATCAGAATCATCTGAGAAGGTGTGCTGGTTAAAAGGCCAATTTCTAGGCCTCCCGTTATTGAGGTTCTGATTCAATAGATCTGATGTGAGACCTACATTTTGAAAAACATCCGGATGAGTTTATCACTTACGTGATCCAGAAACAGCATTTTCAGAAACAATTTATAGAGCAAAAGGCTCGTTCATATTGCTCAAACATTCCCTCCTATCTTTCTTACTGATTAATTTCTAAAGATGTTATCTTTATTTTTCCCAGAGCCAAAATTCCACCCCTCCTTTATTAATGGCTGGAATGGTTAGGGGAACTGTCAAAAACTTCAGCAGCACAGAAGGGACTCAAACCAATTCTTCTATCCCACTCTTTCCATCATGTCACCCTGACCCATTATAAACACTGTCCACCCATCATGGACTCTGATTAACTGATAGGGCTGTAAGAGTCATTAGAGTACCTCAGTTTGCAAGGTAGGTGCATAGCTAGAGAATGAAATAGGCCATAACACTCCACTCTATTTGCGGAAAAAAGGAATTGAACAGTGCTTACCCTCCTACAATAGAACAAACAACTGTGTATTAATTTTACCCTCTAAAATATGATGATGAAATAGACTAAGCTATTATAATACTGAGTTAATAAAAATAATAAACAACAAATTTAAGATAGTGGTTTTCTCTGGGGAAAGAACAGTCCAACTGTAATTGGTATATTTTATTTCTAAAGCTGGGACATAGGTTAATTATGTTATTTGTACCTAATGTGATTTAATTAGACATTTAAATAAAATGGTATTATATATTTATCCAGAAACATGGAGGTACATGATGAAAGAAGCAAACAAATAAGTAGAAGATTATTACCTCTGGGGAGCTAAAGTTGGGAGTGGGAAAGTTAGAAAACGGTTCAGGAAACTCTTGTTTTTTTTGTTACAAATCTTATGTACAAATCTTAAGACCTTTTAAGCTATGTAATGTACTGCTCAATAAATGCAAAACATAAATAAAAATTTAAAGGATACTACTAATTAAGCTAATCTTTTGTTTGGTTGGTTTTTATTTTATATTTTATTTCTAGAAATGAGCTAATTAGTTTCGGTGCTTCTCTTATGGAACTCTTTCTAATGAGAGAGTAAAAAAGAAATCTGTCTTTTTCTTACTGTTTTGGTAGGTATCTTTATACTATTTTAATCCGGGTTCTTTATTTTATCAGTTTTTTGGCTTGCCTGAATATTTTCGGCCTTTTAGGGATTTTCCAAAGCTGCAAAGTATTTTACTAAAGATAATTCTTTTACAATTTTTACCTTTCGCTTTGAGTCAATATGTTTCTGTTTCTGTGAATCTAATAATCTCAAATATAATTTTTCTTTTTCAAGTGGCTTCCTAATTCATCTCAATGCTACGTGGTGTTCCAGTTCCACTGGGTGTGTTTACCATGTCAGCATTCCATACAGCATTTTGAATCTGTCAGTCCCTGATTTCATTAAGATTAAATTTGCTTTAATGTAGCAAATACAATTGCCCCAGGTTTTGATACAATGAACTGAAGTAGAGAAACCAGGTTGCTGTCTTATGGAACTGTCAGGTATACTATGTTGCTTTGTCCTTGTGTCATTTTTTATATAAATTCTGTATCTTAGGGGGCTATCAAAGGTTATCAGCATTTAGAGTAAGACTACAATTTACCACAAGAATTCTATTCTCTGAAAAAGGAAAAACATACGTTATATAGTTCCTAAGAATTTTAAGTAGTTTTCTAAGAATCAGGGTTTCTTTAAAATTGTGTATTATTGACATAAACACAGTGTAGAGCATTTCAATAAAGAAATAGTCTGTAAATAGGGTAGTTTCAAATATTTTCCTATTCACTTTATATTATTTCCCACTAGCTGCATGACCTTGTGAAAATTGCTTAACCTCTCTGTGCTTCAGTTTTCTCTTCTGTAAAATGAGGTTTAAAATACTATCAACATTATAAGATTAAATTATTTAATAATAATAGACCTATGGGGGTGATAGATGGGAGGAGGTTGGGGGGCAGGGTGAAAAAGGTGAAGGGATTAAGAAATGCAAATCTGTAGTTACAAAATAGTCATGGGGATGTAAAGTATAGGGAATATAATCAATAATATGGTAATAACTATGTATAGTGCCAGGTGGGTACTAGTCAGGGGGATCACTTCTTAAATTATAAAAATGTCTAGCCACTCTGCAGTACAAATAATATTGACTGCAAACTCTAATTGACAAATTAAAAAAGAGCAAAATATAAAGAAGAAAAAGAGATTCAAATTTCCAGGTATAAAACAAGTAAGTCTTGGGGATATAACATACAGCATAGGAAATGCAGTCAATAATATTATGATAGCGTGGTACAGCGTCAGATGGTTGCTGGACTTATCACGGTGATCACTTCTTTAGCATAGGGAATATAATCAATAATGTGGTAATAACTGTTCATAGTGCCAGGTGGGTACTGTTGAATAACTATGATGTACACTGAAACTAATATAATATTGTATCTTAGCTATATTTTAATAAAAATCTTTAAAAAAATCATAAAGTTAACATCTATGCATAGCACTTACAATGTTTGAGACACTGTTTTAAGCCTCTTGTGTACAATCATTATTTAATCCTCAAAACAACCCATGAGAGAGTTACTCTTATCAACACCTGCATTTTATAGATTAGGAAAGCGATGGTGGGCAATTGAGATATGGTGGTCTATGACCAACAATAGGCTCAGTTTCTACTCCTAGAGAGCTTATATAAAATAAGAAGTGTTTAAAATTAAGCATGATTAGTATTTCAGCATGGGCATAGAGGAAGTGAGATGGCAGGAGACAACAGGAGGTTCCAATCTACTCAAGAAGGTGAAGGAAAACCCTTCAGGGCAGAGTTGGCCCCATCCGATGGAGCAGTAAAAGCTAAGCTCCATGAGAATTCTGAAGATGACAACAAGGATGTGTTGTCAGTAGGTGTCCTTTGGTAGCTGGGTATCGAAGAAGAGAGCTGAAGCAAAGTTTTTTAGAATAAATGGAGGAAATTTGGAGCTCCTTTTTCTCTAGTATTGTTCATAAGTGCCAGCTGGATGGGGAATGGTAGAGAGCTGTATTGCATCTCTCTGCTTTGACTCAGAAGGAGAGCAGACAGTAAGTCATTCCTTTTGCCCACCCTCCCTACCCCTTTTTGTCAATGAACATATAAGAGACGACCATATGCCAGGCCTGCTGGGAAGTAGTAGAGAATGCTACAGACACAGGCTGTGCCCTTAGCACTTTCACGTCCTTATGTGAACCTAACAAAAGTGATGACTCTACTACTGAAATTGTCACCCTTCTACAGGGAAAAAAAGTAAGTAATATTCTAGAAAAGGCAGGCTCAGGCTCATTTCTAATTGACACTTCATTTAAAGAACAGGATTGGGAGGTGAGCTTGGTCTGAGGCAAGAGTATAAAGAATAAATAGAAACTATAAAGAATTGTTAGGCAGGAGGTGGTGTTCACTTGTCCAACTCTAATAATAAATGAAGTTCATAAAATCGTTAAATCAAAACATGAATCAACACTGACCACTGGTGAGCAATAATAACGATGATGATAATAATACACTAGTAATAAAAATATAAAAATGACTGAGCACTTAAAACTTGTGAGGCAGTTTGCTAAGTTGTCTGTATCTTAAGGTTTCATTCAACCCTGAAAACCTTTTGGACATAAAACCTGAGTCTTGAAAGAGTTAAATGCTCATTTCAAAGTCACCAGGCAAGTGAGAGGCAAGCAAATCCTTATTTGTCATGAGACTTTTTTTGATGTCATTAAAACTAGGATAAATTGAGAATAGTTTGGGTGAAGTCCAATCTCTAAGTAGGCAATAAACTAAATAGCATTTAGTGTACCAATAAAATTGTTTTATTATAGTATTTTATTTATGATTATGATATTTAAATAGTACATAGAATTGAGTAGATAAATAATATTGTACATCTCTCAATTGTGGGCACCCTCTATGTTTATCCAGAGAGTTTAATGAATCAATTCTCCCCAAAACATTCCATAATGCCACAAGTATTCTAGGCTTTGATTATACGCACAGTGCACCTATGTTACAATGACTTCCTGTACCAGTCAAGGTCATAGCAGGAAACAGCCCACTCACAGGTGCGGATGGAGTAGAAGTTAATGAAGGAACTACTAAAAAAAGGTGAGTGGGAATAAAGGAAAAAGAGATGTGGAAGCCCTATAGGACGAGGAACAGAGGGGAATCTCTACTGTGACTCCAGACCTGAAAGACAAAAAGAGAGTACAGTTACCCCAACCTGGAAAGCGTATTGGCAACTGAGGGGAGAGCTGCCCAGCAGGGGCTGTGGCCCCAGGTCCAGGAAAGCAGCGGTTGCCCACCTGCAGCCATGAGAGAGGGGGTGGGTGGTGCTGGGCTGAGGAGGAGTCAACACCCTGAGCTCATTATTCTCCTGTCCTGCTATTCTGCAGTGCCTTCCACTGTCTGGACCCTAGCAGAATCTAGGGTACAAGTGAGCATCACTGATGCAGTACAGAAAGGCCAGTCTCCTGGTGTCTGGAGAGTGAGGTGTAGGAAGGAGTCCAGGTTGGTTCTATGGTTTC
>NW_017732817.1:0-4926 GCF_001890085.2 Hipposideros armiger | reverse complement strand
TTTTATATCCCACATATGAGTGAAATCATATGGTTCTTGTCCTTTTCCATCTGACTTATTTTACTTAGTATGATACTCTCTAGGTCTATCCACAGTGTCACAAATGGCAGTATTTTATCTGTTTTTCAGGGCTGCAATCCCCCTTATGGGTATCTACCCCAAATTTTTGAACACATTTACTGATGAAGATATATCTACCCCTATGTTCATTGCTGCACTATTCACAATAGCCGTGACATGGAAGCAACCAGCGTCCTTTGACTGATGATATAGAAGACGTGGTATACACACACAACGGAGTACTACTCGACTGCCTTTTGTTCCCCATTTACTTGCTCTTCTCTTCTCCCACAATAAGATGTGTGCCTGGTTCTTTCGATTGCTTACACTTCCATCTCTCAGACGAGGCCTCCATCTTTTCCAAAGTGTTTGGCCTCTAACCTTGCTGCCTGATTTCCCTTGGTCTTGAGGGTACTTCATTTTAAGATTTGGTAAACTCTCTTCTATCTTTCATACTAACTACCTCCCCATACAGATTTAGTAATAAAGAAATTAGAGATGCTGTCTAATACGAACTCCTGTAGAAACCACTAGAACTTCACATAGAGCCATTTATCATGACTCCAGTGCCCCGTCTCCACTGTGTGAAGCAGGTTCACTTTGAAGCCCATTTAAATCAATTTGTAAAACTGCCAGAGACATTAACAGGTGATTTACCGAAATTGAGATGTAACTATTGCTTTCTCGGCAGCCATAAATGGTGTTCCTCTACCAAAACAGCAATTGAGTGAGTTTTAAAATTTATTTGCTTTTAAGAGACCCACAGTCTTCATTGTTCACATTGGCTTTATCCTCTAGATGCTGGCAACTTCTTTCCCTGTTCCTTTACTTTGCAGAGATTAAAGAGAGATTAGAGTTGGTGATTGCCAGCGGCAGGTTGTGCAGCCTCACACACACTTTCATCACTGTCTTGTATTGCTCACGGCGGGTTTTTCATGTATGCCTTTAACTCCACCCGTGAATCAGAATTATTATCAGCTACAGGATTTGATTCTTGTTTGTGTTCATGAATGATTTTGTGGTCTTTCCAAGGGCTGTGACAGGAATCAAGCATCTCCAGGAACCCAGAGCAAGATGCATCCCTGCAGCAGCTTTTCACACTCTTCTAAGACTGGCATTATTACAATTCTAAAGATCAGCTGGCTGTGGTCAAAATAATGGACTGAGGGATGTGCAGGGTCTACCTAGCCCTTTGAGGCAGTTGTTCAATTGTAGCGAAATAAACAGGAGTTTCTATTGTACGTAACCAACTTGTCAGAAGCCATGCAAGACATGCAACACGGTCTTCTCCCTCTGTTCCTTCCTCCACGATCTCAGGCAGAACCACAGTCTCTTTCGAGATCAAAACCTGCACTCATCTTCTCATGCCTTCCTCCATACTGACTCTCCCCNCATATGTAAACATATAATGTTGAAGCTATATTTGCAAAAAGAAAAAAAAAGCAATTAGTCTTCTCTACCTGGGATATCGTGTTTACATTTGTCTCAAACGTACACACGGATTATATATATGAATATATATATATGAATGTCAACATGGAGGACAAGTAGAAAGGGCCAGATCCTTTGGAAGATATTGACGAAACAAAATAAAACAAAGAAAAATGAAAATACCGCTAAATAACTACGGTGGAGTGTGCTCATTTCTTCACTACACGACTTGTTTCCATACTGGGGAAAGAGTTTCCACTGCACTCCTAAGAGGAACAGTATGGGAGGAATCTGTTATGCCTGTCTTCATGCTTTCTCATTCCTCCTCAGGGAAGGAGGGGTGACATCTGACAGGTGAATGGTTCTAGGGCCTATCTCCCATTTTCTCTCTCTCTACCCATTTTCCTCTACAAGATACACAAGAGTCCTGTTCCTCTGTGGGTTGAGTTCATTAAAAACAGACTGACTCTACAGTTTGCTATTTGGGAGGTGGGAGTGAGTTTGATGGGGTAGAGAGGCCTGTAGTTATGAGTGAGTAAAAATTAATTCATGGAACACTATTAGGACGACCAACTGCAACATAGATGCAAACTGTAGTCTCCAACTCAGATTGACCGACAGACAGGAAAGAAAGCATTCTGATCTCCATCTGTCTAACTCATACATCATTTTGCTTAGTTTGCAATTTAAGAGAAAAAGGAATGATCTTTATTATTCCACCCTGAAAAGAGGTCCAGCAATCACTATCTTGAAGATGAGATAATACAGGAAATCTCTTTTTCCTGATTCTCTATTTACCCCGGAGCATATGCACTTTTTGTAGGACCTCTAATTTGCCCACTCGGTATGAACAGGCACATCATAGGAGTGAGATGACTCATTAAATGAACCCCAGGTGTTGGAGGGAGAAACACTGCTGAGAGATTATGCAGAAACCAATGAAACAGCTGCGGTCCAAATTTCACAGTTTTCAGTCATGTGTATATAACACTCAGGCCTGCTCCTGCCAGTGCTCCCTCTCCAAACAGCGTATTCAAACTAAGGCTAAGAAATAAAGAAAAACAAACAAAACAGGAACTCTCCAATACTTTTTCTTGCTCTCAAGGTGAAGTGTGAAATCTCTGACAGAATCAGAGCTCTGGCCTTTCTGCCCACTCAGGATTTATCTTGTACCATAATCTCCCCACTCTCTGTATTCTCTATTCCTCAAAGTCAACATTCTCCTTCCTGTCACAGGACCTTTGTATACGCTGCGAGGGCTAGTATAAATGTTCTCCCACCCTTATCCTAGTTAACACTACTCACGATTGCTATTTAAGTTTAAGCTTCTGTTCTTCAGGGAATCTTTCTTGACCTTCTAGCTTAGGTTATCGAGACTGTTACATGATCTAATTGTTTCAGTTTCAGTCTCTCTCTCTCTCTCTCTCTCTCTCTCTCTCTCTCTCTCTCTCTCTCTCTCTCTCTCTCCCTCTCTCTCCTTATCCCAGTTGTGATGCTTCATTTATTGATGTGATTATTTAACTAATAGCTATTTCAATCCAGACCTATCTTCATGAAGGTAAAGACCATGTGTACTTTTGTTCACCTATTATTTACAATAGAGTTTAGTAGAGTCTTAATATTACCTGTTGAATTAATAAATAAAAGGATAAGACCAAATAAATAAAAATATAGTCACTAACATGTTACTATACCATGTGTACTCATATACATGCAGAAATGTTGGGATACAATTTATTTTCTGGGTCTTAGTATATAAGATCTTAGTATATTCCAAGGAAATATTCCATATTTTTAAAAATAAATTAATTACAACAGTAGATTCTAATAGTTTGTTTTCTATTTCTCAAAAAAAAGTTCATTTCATTTTAGTGGCATAAAGTTTTAGAAAATCATGTCTGCTGTGGTACAATGAAGTTATTTCTTTACTATTCACAAGGTTATCCTATTCTTAAAATCTATATAGTCCATTTATATTTTAGCACTGTTACATAGTATCTTAACTATAAAGACAATCCAATGAATTTTCTAAAATTATAAATTAGTTCCAAAATAAATGCTGCATATTCAACAGTCTTATATTAGCTTTTATTTATAAAAGAAAATCATAAGATACTGGGAAACAGAATAGGAGAAGCAAGTAGATTGCTTTGTGGGGGGGGGGAAATAGAGCATTTGGGTTCTAGGTCATTCTACAAGTTACTAGTTATGTGAAAGAGTAAGTTTAAATGACCTGCAAACGCGGGAAACAATGCCTGCTCTGTCTTCACCTGGAGAGGGTTACATAAAATAATGTGGTTTCACCCCTTGGTGAAATCTAAAGCACAATTCAAATGTCGGATAATCACAGGCAACCCCTATGCTATGGAATTTCTGAGAGGATTTTGATGTTGTGTGGACTCTGAAGTGACATCCTACTCTTCCAAAGCCTAGAAGTGTTGGGATTAAAAACACAGCCCCTGGATTCACAGTGGTAGCTCCTTTACATAGGTTTTGGCAGTGATTTTTTTAATCTGACACCAAAAACAAAAGCAACAAAAACAAAAATAAACCAATGGGACTATATCAAATGAAAAAGCATCTACCCAGCAAAGGGAGCCATCAACAAAATGAAAAGGCAACCTACTGAATGGTAGGAAACATTTGCAAATCATATCTGATAAGGGGCTAATATCAACTGAACAGCAAAAAAAATCAATCAGATTTAAAAAAAAAAAAGGGCAGACGATCTGAATAGACGTTTTTCCAAAGAAGACTATACATGGCCACAGGCACATGAAAAGATGCTCAGCATCATTTAGCATCAGGGAAATAAATGCAAATCAAAATCACAAGATACCACTTCATGCCTATTAGAGTGGCTATTATCAAAAAAACAAGACATAAGTTTTGGCAAGGATGTGGAGAGAAGGAAACCCTTGTGCACTGTTGGTGGGAATTAAATTAGTGTAATCACTATGCTTTCTGCTAGTATGGGAGTTCATCAAATAATTAAAAATAGAACTACCATATAATCCAGCAACTCCTCTTCTGGGTATCTATATGAAGAAAATGAAAACACTAACTTGAAAAGATATATGCACTCCCATGTTCATTGCAATGTTATTTATGATGGCCAACATATGAAAACAGCCTGAATGTCCACTGATGGATGAAATGATAAAGAAATTGTGGTATATATGCATGATGGATTATTAATCTGTCATAAAAAAGAATGAAATCTTGTTATTTGCAATGACATGGATGGACCTCGAGGACATTATGCTAAGTGAAGTAAGTCAGACAGAGAGAGGTAAATGCTGTGTGATCTCTATTATATATGGAATAAAAAAGAAAATCAACCAAACTCATAGATACAGAGAACAGATTGGTGGCTGCCAGAGGCAGAGGAGTGGTTGGTGGGCAAGAGAAACGTGAACTTTTTTTTTTTTTTTT
>NW_017732816.1:150017-151890 GCF_001890085.2 Hipposideros armiger | reverse complement strand
TTTAATTTACCTCTTCAGCCTTATCTTCAGTCACTGTCTCAATACTCCCACAGTTATATTTTGGTCTCCAGCAAATCCCAGAAGATCACCTTTCTCAACCTGGTGCTTTTGTGCATACAATTTCCTATACTTACAGCATGATTTTCCTTCATATGATTGTGCCTGGCATACTACACATTCTTCATATTCAGTTAAATTGTATATTCCTGTTGAAAACTTCCCTAATTGTGCCAAACCATTTTCCTCTCTGGCAGTACACAGCATTTTGATCACACTCTTTTGATAATCATCATTTGAGATATTTTGTCATGACCAATTAAAATACCTGTTTTGAAACTAAGAAGTAGAAAAAAGAGAATTAATATTACATTTTTGCATTCTCAGAGCCTAGCACCTAGAACTTAGTACATCATAAACTTCATTACATGTTTGTGGAAAGGAAAAGAAAAGGAGGACTAAAGTTCATATCAAGATGAGAAAACTGAAATGCACAGAAACAAAACTACTAATCACAAACAGTTTTGCTCCAAAATGGTGACATAGTATACTCCTCAACTCATGTCCTCCCAAGGACACATAGATTGTATAACTATACATGGAACAATTCCATCTGAAAGATTTCGAGAAACTATCTGAGCAACAACTATAGGAAAGAGAAAATAACCACATCAAAACATGTTTTGGCTAAACCTCAACTACTAGGAGCCACTAACAACAAAGAAAGCAGCTTAGACCACACAAAGTTTAAAGGAAAACTAAGCGGTAAGGCAGAATTTAGTGATATTAAATGATAAGTTTCATCACAAAGCCCCTCCATCAAGACTGGAAGAAATGTTTGCTTGTTTGTTTTTTATCTAATGCATAAAAACAAAANGATAATATGTTGATTCCAGATCCCCAGCTATTACGTCTATCCTGTTGTCATATAGATGTTTTATATTTTTTCTTTAAGTAAACTACTTATAAATTTTTCATAATGTTCATCTTTTCTTTCTCTTAATATTTTAGCCTCTTTCTTCTGAATGTTGGGCAAATTATTAAAATTTTTCTCCTACACTAATGATTTTATTTCTTGCAGGGATCCTTATTTCTTTAAATTTATGTTTTATTTTGTTTTTTCTATCTCATTTATTTCTTAAAAATCTCCTCTATTTTTGTCATATATGACTTTGCTTTGCAGTCCAAGATTTCTTGAATTTTATTTTAAAAATTCAGGTGACTTCTAAAATTATTTTGTGTTCTCCTTAGTAAAAATATGCTCAACTGTATTTTTTCCTCTATATGTTATGCAGTACTACTATTCTCCATACTGCATTGGTTCTTAAGAGATTTGGTTTTGTTTTTTAATTACTAAATATAGAAAAGTCTAGCACAGCCATATACTTTAGTATTCTTCCTCCCACCTTTACTCACAGCCTTTTAGATCTTATGCTGAAGTGCAGGTTAAAGTAAAATCCTTAGTAAAGTCTCAGGGTTTTGTAGTTATTAAAGATGGAACTCCTGTAGCACTCCTGTACATATCTGATTGTGTGGAAAACAATTTTTTTCTTTTATAAATTGTCAATTTTTAAAATTTTTATCTTGTTAGGAAAAATATATGAAGACACATATCCCTTTCAGACTGCTCTACTCCTAAGGATCTGCCAGTATCTGCTATTATACCATAGCCTCCACTTCCCAGGTTACAATGAGCACAGGTGCCTATTTACTCCCCTAAAACTGCATTACATTTAAAATAAACATATTAAAGAATTCTGTTTTGACTATGATGCAGTAACTGGAACTAAATTTGCCATCACACAGTAAGCAACTAGAACACTGAAAATAAATATCAAACAACTATCTTTAGACATTGGACCTTAGCCCAATGTTA
>NW_017732816.1:146307-147386 GCF_001890085.2 Hipposideros armiger | reverse complement strand
ATTAAGACTTCCAGATCCAGGACACCCAGAGAGTTCCCAATAAAAGAAATCCAAAGAGACCCACACAAAGACACATGATAGTTAAATTGTGAAAACCTAGAAATAAGGAGAGAATCTTGAAAGCAGCAAGAGAAAAAAATTAAATAAAAAGAAACTTTGCAGGTTAAAGTGGAATGACATGATATATTCAAATGGCTTAAAGAGGAAAAAAAGAACAACCAAGGATACTCTATCTGCCGAAATCATTAGTCAGAATTGTTCCATACCAGCAAAAGCTGACAGAATCCATCACCACCACTAGACTGATCTTACAAGAAATGTTAAAGGGGTTTCTTCAAGCTGCAACAAAATTAGTATAGTTAGTAACAGAAAAACATATGAAAACATAAACATCACTGGTAATGTTAAATATATAATTAAATTCAGAATGTTTGAATTTTGTAATGGTGGGTAAATTCTTCAAAAATATACTATTAAAGTTAAAAGACAATAGTATTAAAAATAACTATAACTGCTAAAATTTGTCATAGATGCACAAGGTAAAAACATGTAAAACTTGTTGGATGCAGCAAATGCAGTTCTAACAAGTTTATTGCAATAAAAGCTTATGTCAAGAAACAGTAAAAGTCTTTAATAAACTACCTAACTTTACACCTCAAAGAACTAGAATAAGAACATGAAAACCCAAAGTTAGTAGAGGGAAGAAAATAACAAAGTTAGAGCAGAAATAAATGAAATAGAGACTGAATGGAAAATAAAGAAGATTAATGAAATTAAGACCTGGTTAATTGAAAAGATAAACAAAATTGACAGCCCTTCAGCTAGACCAGGGGCTGGCAAACTGGGGCTCACGAGCCACATGAGGCTTTTTCAGGAAATGCAAGCTCATTGGTCACACTGATTAAAACCAAAGAGAGCAATTTTTTCTGTGAATTTTTCTTATTTTAATAAAGATATAATTAATACTATTACTTGTTATAATATTACTTTTAATTTTTATTTGTATAATAAAAAATATATTTATGGCTCTCGAATAATTTTTAAATTGTTGTGAGGGACAGGATTGGCTCTTCTGTCTC
>NW_017732816.1:138159-145852 GCF_001890085.2 Hipposideros armiger | reverse complement strand
AAAAAAAAATTACAAGCCAATATCCCTGATGCACATAGATTTTATAATTCTCAACAAAAATTAGCAAACACAATTCAACAATTCATTAGAAAGATCATATAAAATTCATTAACTCAAGAAATAAATTGGATAGAGAAAGACCAACACCATATGATTTCACTTATATATGAAACCTAAGAAACAAAATAAATGAACAACAATAAAAAAAACAGAAAGAAAAAAACAAAAAAATCATTAACTCAAAAAGGATTAAAGACTTGAACGTAAGACCTAAAGCCATAAACCCTTAGAAGAAAACATATGCTACCGGTAAGAAGCTCCTGACATAGGTCTTGACAATGATTTTTTTTTAATCTGGCACCAAAAACAAATATTACAAAAGCAAAAATAAACAAGTAGGAGTACATCCAACTAAAACACTTTTGCACAGTAAAGGAAACCATAGAAAGGGAGGAAATATTTGAAAATCATATATCTGGTAAGGAGCTAGTATCCAACATATATAAAGAACTCATATTACTCAATAGCAAAGAAAAACAAACAAACAAAAAAACAAACAACAAAAAAAGGTTTTTTAATGGCAAAAGATTTAAATAGACAGTTTTCCAAAGAAGAAATACAGATGGCCAACAGGGGCATGAAAAGATGCTCAATCTGATTTATCATCAGGGAAATGCAAATCAAAATGGCAATGAAATATTATCTCACATCTGCTAAAATGGCAATTATTAAAAAACAAAAAATTAAAACATAACAAGTGTTGGTGAGGATGTGAAGAAAAAGAAACCTTATGAATTACTGGTGGGAATGTAAATTGGTAAAGCCATTGTACAGTATGGAGTTCACCAAAAAGTTAAGAACAAAACTATCATACAATCCAGGAATTCCACTTTTGAGTATTTATCTAAAAAAATAAATAAATAAAAAGCACTAATTGAAAGAGTATGTGAACCACCATGTTCACTGCAATATCATTTACAATGGCCAAAACATGGAAATAGCCTAAGTGCCCTTGATGGATGAATGGATTAAAAAAAAACAAGTGTGTGTATATATACATAATGGAATATTATTCAGCTATAAAAAAGAATGAAATAGTGTCATCTGCAACAACCTGAATAGACTTCGTAGTCATTACACTAAGTGAATAAGTCAGATAGAGAAAGACAAATACTGATCACACATATGTAGAATCTGAATTCAAAGAAACAGAAAAAAGATTAGTGGTTATCAGAGTTGGGGGTAGATTGTCAGGGAAATGGGTGAGGGTGGTCTAAAGGTATAAACTTCCAGTTATAAAATAAATAAGTCCTGAGGATGTAATGTACAGCATGTTGTCTATAATTAACAATACAGTATTGTATATTTGAAAGTCGCTAGGAGACCAGATCTTAAAAGATCTCATCACACACATACACAAAAAATGCAACCAGAGAGATGATGAATGTTAACTAAACTTACTGTGCTAAGCTTTCCCCAATATATACATATATCAAATTTTGTACACCTTAATTATATGTCAATTATATCTCAGTAAAACTTGAAAAATTGTGAATCAGACATTAGAACTAGTAATTAGCAGAATTAAATATAGTACTTAATGTTCACTGATTGGTATTATTTTTCTTAAACCCATCTGTCTTAGCAGATGTGTTTCTATGGCATTACCTGTATTAAAGAATCAAACAAGGTTCTGAATTAGATTTGTAAATTCTAAAGCTATGAATTATCATTTTTAAAAACAAAATTGCACAGAAATCTATTCACTGCCTTTGAGAATAGCTGTTATTCATAATATGGTATTAAACTATATTTAATTGATACTTATAAAAGTATGGGGAAGGCTCTGTTTTAATCCTCAAAGCTTAATGATTGAAATGTAATTTTCCTTGTTCAGAGTAAAGACCAGATAAAATATGCTCCTTAGTTTTATTGAGGAAAATATTTCCTTCTTAGCTATTGTAAGATATCATGTAATTTCTAGAAATGTATCCACTAAAGCAAAATGGATCAATTTGCCAAAAATTAAATGAAGCAACACACAATCTAATCATCCAGGCAGAATGATATTTTGCCTACCTAAATTTCTCCTGACATTTTCATTGGCTAAGGAATTACTCTTCACCGCATGAATTAAAAACAGCTTCAGTAAAAACAGCTGCTGAGTCTTCTTCCTGAAGTGACTATTTTAAAATTGTTAATAAAGTAGTATTTGAAAGTATTTGTATATTCATTTGTAAATTATTAGGATATTTTGGATGGAAAAGGTAGGTGTTTTACAAACATTTTTTAAAATTTCATGTACTATACATACAATTTATCATCATCACAGTATTAAAAAGAAATCTTCAATGAAAGGATGACTTTTGTAAAAGACACTCACTTAATTATTATGTAATTATTTCCTTTTAAGAAAATTACAATCCCTTTCAATAATCTGAAAGAAATACTTTTCCTCAATAAATAAATACTGCTTTTGGTTTGATGAAATCCTTAAAAAACATGTTCATAAAATATATACCCATATTTTTTTTTACTTAAATACCCACATGATATGTTTTTTGTCCCAATTTGCTTTTTTCAGTTATCAGTATATATATATGTGTATATATATCTATATATACACATATATATATAGATATAAAACTATATATACTATAAATGTATTGTAGGTTCTTTAGTTTTGTTTCTGCTGGTAGACTTAGGTCATTTATTTACTTATTGTTGTTTATAGCTAATGCTTTTTGAGGCTTCACTCTGTGCCCTTATCCTAAGTAGCCTAAATAAATTAAATAATTTACTTTTCATAAGAATTCAATAAAGAAATTATGTTGTTGTCCCTACTTTACAGGGAAGGACCAGAAAGGTGAAATGATTTTCTTAAGGTCACACTGCTAGAAAGATGTGATTTCACGATTCAACCCCAGGAAATCTGACTCCAAAACTACGCCCTTCACCACTATTTTGGATGTTTTGATACTGTTATTTGAAATTTTGACCTTCAATTCTCAATAAACTACCAGGAAAATCTGTAACCAAGCAATGGTAAATTGATTAGATGGGCTGTAGTAAGTGAGAATATCAAATTGACAGAGTCTTAAGAATGACTTGAAAAAGGGAATCAGGGTTTTAGGGCCTGGGTGAGGTAATTTTTTAAGAAAGTCTTATATGGTAAGAGACTGATTATGATTGGGCAGAATTTAAATATAACATCTTTGGATTGGTGGTTATGAAGAGCTGAGGGCCTATAATAAGCAAGTTCATGTGAGAAATCTGCTATTCTTGATAAGTATGCAATTGTAGTTGGTTCTAAGTCTTCGTTTCCTGTAGCAAGCATCTAAGTTATTTTGCATGTTCTCAACATTGATTAACAAAGGAACAGGAAGGTATGTTTAATTCTCACCAATACTGCTACAGGAAATAGAGTTGTACATGACACGGCGTATGTGCACAAGTATTTTTCTAAGATAGATCCCTAGAAGTGGTCATCTGGGGCTTAATGTTTGTACATCTTTGAAATTAAGAAATGCTGTCAAATGTGTTCCAAAAAGGCGGTAATCATTAATACGTCCTGCAAAGGTATACACCACTCTATTCCCCAAATCCTCACTAACATTAAATCTAATCAAGCTATCAATTTTACCAAATTAGTAAGAGAAAATTGCTGTGTTATTTGATATTTCAAATATAATTGCCCTGATTTTTTCCTGCATTTCCCTAAAAATATTGAACATCTTTCTATGGTGCTTATTTATATTTTGTCTTGTGTGATATATATCTGTTCATACTCTTTGTCATTTTTTTCTATTGATTTGTAGGGCAATTTTACATAATATAAATTTCTTACTCCTGTGTCTAAGTGATGGCTTAGACAGTTCTGCTGAAAGGCTACCATTGATTTCAGGTCTATTGTACCTGCACCAGTTTTGGGCTTTGGTTGAGTGACAGTAGGTACTTGACCTATTGGGTTGTAAGAAAAGTTATGACGCATTTTTGCAACAAAAAGCATAGAAAAAATACATCATGACTTTTCCGACAACCCAATATTTCTCATGGAGGAAACAGAAGTTCCTGGAGAGATGAGTGGAAATACAGGATTTCCCTTAAAGGTTGACATACTTTCACTCCCATCCACATTCTGCTCAAAATGAATCACATGGCCCAGTCCCAAATCAATAAAGTGGGGAATTTACTCTTCTCATCGATGTCAGAGGCAGAAGGGAGTGAATATTTCTGAACAAAACTCTAATCTATTTAGTTATAGTTAAGACTCACTCTAGTTTGAGCCCTCCCAGGAGATAGTCATGATGTAGAATTTGGTGAAAATCATTGCTATATATGTTTTGTATCTAGTCAACAAATATAATTTATGTATCCATGAACTAACTATATTGTTTATACTCTTGTATTCAAAATTTATCCATGTTTACAAAAGCAATCACTAAAAAACATATATGAAGAGATGCTAATCTGGTAAGTAGGGAAATATAAATTAAAATAATAGGTTTCGTATAAACTTACTCCAGGCCCTTGCTTCTTCATAATTGCCACTCCAATGGTGTTATATTACAAATTCAGCCCAATCCCACTCATTCCCTTACCGTATAAGACTTTCTTAAATAATGCTTACACTCTTTTTATAAAATAATAAATAAGTATGATAACACCAAGTGTTGGTGGATAAGTATGAAGTGAGAATTTGTATTCATCGATGATAAAAGTATATATATATATAGAGAGAGAGAGAGATAGTGGCTTGGTTTTGACTAATAAAGCTAAAGGTGCACATGCCTTACAAAGAAGCACTTTCCCTTGCTTCTGGAAGAGATTATATAACATGAACATTTTCTGTTTTTTCAATGTTTTGTAAAACTGAGCTATATAACCTTTGGGAATGAATGCATATTTTGGTACAAAACTTAGATGACATTTTCAACTTTTCTATGGTTATTATAATATCTACATTTTTTTATTTCATGAATCAATTCAGATAACTTTAATTTTTCCACTAGGTATTAATTTCATTCAGGGATCCTGTTGATGTTTATATTAACTGTGTTGATCCCTCCTTGTTTTCCAGAATTGCTCTGATGTACTGCTAAATTTTAGATCTATAATTTCAAGGGCTTGATGTTGAGATGTGAGATAAGTCTGTCTGTACAGTTTATCAATCTTATTTTCTTTGTTCATTACAACAGTGAGGATGGATAGTGTGTTACATATAGGTTATGTCTAATATGGCATGTCTTCAAAATTTCACTTTAAGGATGCACACCTCAATTCTTTGATAATACAGAGGGCCATGTATATAGAAATCCAAATGTTTAGGCTTCCAAGAAAATGTAGTAACCTTCAGTGAGCCTTGTTATATGTAGGTCTTGACCATGGTTACTGAATAGAAAATTACTTTGATTTAGCGTCTTTTTATTTTTTTTCTTTCAGCTAGCACTTGGTAAGAAATTGAAAAAGGTGGTAGTGCCATTATTTCTTTCTCAGGTGCTCTATAGTGCATATTTTGTGTTTCTTTGTTTTTAGGTTGATACAAAATCCTCATGTTCATACCACTTAGGGAATCTGGCCAATTTTCTGTGAAATGGGATAAAACCCAATATTATCTGGCCATTTCAGAAAATATTCTTCTTAAATTTGAGATTCATATCTGAACAAATTAAAACTAATCTCACTGTATAATTAAAGCTTATTTTCAAATTATATTGACACACATTGTTTTTTATAATGTTTTAGTAAATGTTCTCATGAATTAACACAATGTGCTATAGAAATTCTATAAGTAGTCTATTTTTTTCTATGCACATCAAATTACCTAGAGTTTGGAATCTCACTTTTGTTTTCTAGACATGTCATTTCAGTTGTATATTATGACCTTCACTGAAGTTACAAAGATAGAGATACCATATGAGAAAGTTAGAGAGTTTAGCAATCCTAAATTAGAAATAACTGAGGTGCTAGTTAATACTTCCAATGAGTTTGCTTTTGACCAGGAACTAATAGACACCTGTATAATTAAAAAACTTTAAGATGAATTAGTGGCAAAACAACCAGCAATACCTAAATCATCCTCAGTAATAGCCAATAATTCATCCAAAAAATATATTGTGTCCTTGGTATTATAAAAGTACTTAAATATCTCTCTAAATAAATATGTAATATGGCTGCTATACATACAACATTAGCCTAAAGTCATTTGGTGAGAAGATAAGTAAATAGTCACAAGTTTAATTTAAATATCTTCAGAACATTCATCAAGTAACCCCACCAATGCCAGCCAAATGTTCCATAATGAATTAGCCTGTTATCTAATACAGTTTAAAAATGAGATGCGATACATGTTTTAATATAACCCCAAATGTTCCATTTTATAAATAGACAAAAATCTCAGCTTTAAATTCACAGTTTATGTATATCAAAATTAAAGGATATAAGTGAGATTTTTAACATACTTGAACAAATTTGGAGGTCTTGAGCCAAAATTCTGTCTCAAAACTTCTTTGTATGATCAAAATTGCTATTGAAAATAATAATTGTATTTCTCAAATACCAGAATAATTTAAAATATTAAAAATATCTAACACATTTCCACCTCATTATCTGTACTTTAGGCATAGTGCTGTTCATCTTCTAATTAGTCGTTATCATGTACTTTCTAATTATCTCAATTTTAAACCATTAAAAATTAGAAGATCAAAGTTTTAAATGATAGCAGCAATGTATTAGCCATCAAAAGTGATGAGAAAATAGAATTTAATAAAAGAAAAAAATCTATTATTTTCAAATGTCACTTTTTTCATTAAAAGAATTTTACTTTATATCACCTGAAATTACCATTTTCAGTAACTTTAGAAGTAAATTTAAAGGTGTAATTATTGAGGGGAAAGATCAACTGATTTACAAGGTGATATTTCAAATGCCTCTATTTTCTCTAATAACACAAAATTATAAAATATTAATATATTTGTGCCCACACCAACCAGAACAATTTGCAGTTTTAAAATGAGAGTACTGGTAAGTAACCTATGAGTTTTTACAGAACAAACTTCACCAAAGTGCATAATCTCTTTCTATGTCACAGAGGTGATCATCAGAGATCAAACTGATTGGTAATTTATATAAATATTCATTCAGAGGCCTTCAGTTCTGACCAAAATGAATCCCATTTCAACTAAATGGGATCAAGTGACAGTGCTGCTAGGTAGATGAGGAAGGTAACATTCAAAGTGCTTTAGGTATTATTATATAATCTTGGGGTAGGATAACAGGTTCTTTTGGAGGTTCCATGTTTTAGAGTGGAAAGTAAATATGTGTTTCAGTTTCACCCAAGTCAATAACTTTTCAATTCACAGCTGAAGGTAAATTCTCAATTCAGAGGAGGCAAACTCAAGAGAGGCTTTGTGTTTGAGTAGTGGAAATGGAGAGCTAACTTTAATGAAGATATGGAAAAATGTGCATATTTTTCTTAGAAAAAGAAATCTACACAATAATAATATGAAAGGCAATTTAAAATTGGGACAGATAAAAAAGGGTCTGTGGTTCGTTGTGAAATGTAAACTTGATTAATAAGAAGCAATGGTACTTGAAACACCAAGCCAGCATAAAGCAATTTAGAAGTTAGCTTCCCATTCCACTCAAGTAAGCTTAAACCATGTTTTGACATCTCAAGCACTGGTGTTAAGGG
>NW_017732816.1:135923-137551 GCF_001890085.2 Hipposideros armiger | reverse complement strand
GCGCCTGCGGCTGCGGAGCTGCGGGAATCCAGGACAAGGCTGAGTGGTTTGCAGCATCTGCGTGGGCTCAGCCTCTGGGCTGACCTCCAGGCTGGGAGTGCAACAGTAGCCCCATGGCGTGCAGTTTCTGAGGCAGAAATCTCAAACCAGCAAGCAGAAGAGGAAAGCGAGAAGAGTGGAGACGCAGCCCACACCCCACAGCTGTGGAGACATGAGCTGCTTTGCCAGGGGGGGGCTCCTGGAGAGCAGCAGGGGCTCTGTGGGAGCATTGGAGGAGGCTTTTTTCTTTTTCCTATGTTTTTTTATCTTTCTTATTTCATCTTTTCTCTCAGATAAGAAAAATAAACTGCATAGATAAGTGCACACCTCCACCCTCCCTCAGAAACCTTGACCCCCTCCCTGCCAGAGCCTGAGGCTGACTCCTGAAGAGAGGAGTAAGGCAGAACAAAGGTGCTTCAAATCCCTGGGGGTTGAGAAATTTACATGAGAAGAAGCTGCAGGAGTGGGCTAGCCTTTCCCACCCCTACCTCTCCTGGGCGGCTTGGGAAGCAGAACAACTGTGGCTGCTGAGACACAGGAAGGCCTACTGGGCAGCTCTGAAATCCCCACCCCACCCTACAAAAGCCCCAGTGGAAAGAGCACCTGAAGACGCACATCCAGTCCTCTGGCTGCACAGAAATCAGAGTGCTTCTAGACAGGCAGGAGCAGAAAGAACACTGACTTTGTAAAAAGAACGACCAATCACACCTCCTATCTCCACTCATCTAAAATAGACCTGCATTACCAAGCTCACTCTAGGTGCCAGGAGGCTGGCTCTGACCCCCCAAGACATATAGGAGTGTGTGTATAGCAGAGGAAAACCTGGGGAGAGTTTGGCAGACTTCAGCCAAGATTGGCACTGGTTATTTCTTGTTTTTTCTCCCCCTTTTTTTTTTTTGATTGTTTTCAGTCTGGGTTTCTCTTTTAGTGTGTTATATTGTTATTGTTAATTGGGTTCTCTCGGATGTTTTGAGTTTTTTGTTTTTTTTTCATTGATCGCTTGTGTTGGTTGTTTTTGGATTTTTCTATTTCATTAGTAATTTTAGTTTTTTATATAGGCATATATAAAGGTGCATATATGTGGATATATAAGTCCATATATATGGGGTTGTAGACATATATATTTTTTTTTTCTCTTCATTTTTCTCTCTTTCTTTTTTTTTCTTCTAACCTCTCTCCCTTCTTTCCTGCTTCCTTGTCACAGCTTGACTTGCCTCCTCCTTTCCATTTTTTCTGCAAGTTTTTTTTTGTTGTTGTTTTTGGGGTTTTTTGCTGTTGCTGTTGTTGTTTTAAAGGCCTTGCTATTTTTTTTCTCACGTTCATTCTACTTTTTAGTTTATTATATTTTATTTTATCTTGTTCTGCTATTTGTTCCTTGTTTTTTTGTTTGTTTGTTTGTTTGTTTTCTTTTCTCATTGTCATTGCTTTGTTTCTGTTGGTTTGTTCTTTCCTTGTGTATGATTGATATTTCTATACATGTTGAGTATTGGGTGATGGTTGTTTTGTACATCAGAGAGTATCTGGTTAACCGTTGGTGGCTGTTGTGGTTGTGCTTGTTGATCTGTTTTGCCCTAAAACATGCTCTGCAA
>NW_017732816.1:104964-130888 GCF_001890085.2 Hipposideros armiger | reverse complement strand
GGATGAAGGAGAAGGGGAAGGGATGAGACAATAAAAATTGGTAAGACAAGACAGTCTGGGGAATATAATCAATAATGTTGTAAATATTTTTTAGGGGGCCAGATGGACTCATGCCTTGTTAGGGAGACCACTTCACAGTCAGTTTAGAGGCCTGACCACCGCACTGTATTTCTGAAGTTGATGTTGAATAATAATGTATGTCAACTATAATTATATATACATATAGTCACGGGATGCAGAGTAGAGAGTTGGGAATGGAGTCAATGGAATTGTAATAGATAAGTATGATATTGGGGGTGGGAGAGCAGTAGATGGGGGAGGGGAATTGTTTCTGGGTAACTTTTGCATTGTTCTGTACACCTGAAACTACAATAAAATAAAGAAAGGAAAAAAAAAAAAGAAAAAGAAAAAGCAACCAAAACAGATCCTGAAGGAAAATAGATGTGTCATAGGGGAAAAAAAAATTTAGTAAAATAATTGCACATTATTATTTGGGGTACAGCTCCAGGTAAGAAAATGGGAAAACAGAGCTAGGATTATAGATTTCTAGGTATGCAAGTATAAAATGTATTAATACTTATGGGATTAGATCTCAGATCTGACACATAAAAATACATGAAAAAAAAAGCACTATGTTACCCAAAGAAATATAATCTAGTGTGAATTTGAGGTAGAAGAGGGATTTTAGGCTTAATGGAAATAAATAGACCTTACTTGAATGAGAGTTAAATAAGAGAAGTAATAATACTTGTATTGTGGTACTGTACCAGTGCCTTCCATGGAATAAAAGAGTATGGTGTTTTTGGTTTGGGTTTGTTTGTTTGTTTTTCTAATAGAGTTTATAGATCTAGTTCAGTGGAAAAGTGTAAGATTGGTGGTATGTAATACAGAGATGTAAGGGATGTTTCAGTTTTCTTTATTCACAAATTTATGAAGCCTTAATTTGCCTGGAGGAGCACTAAAATGATAGAGGAGCAATGAGGCAGTGCTTGTTGGAACTTCTTTCATATCAACAAGGAAGAACTGGTTCTTGAAAGTGGTAAGAATTGTGGTAGGAATTTACCATACTGTTCCAAATGTATAATATTGAAAGACAAGAGTAAAAGACATAGTCCACATATGAACTAAAGATCAAGTTGTTTTCCCCTTTGTGATTCTCTAACAAGAAGAACACAATTACATTCAACTTTTGTTGTCTGTTTCTATTCTACCTCCCCAGATAGACTTTAAACTATTCAGAATCATAAATCATATTTTATTCATCTTCATGTCTTTAATACATAGCATAATATTTCTTATTTGAGAATTTAAAGCAATCATTCCTCATTATTCATGGGTTTTTGTATTAGCAAATTTGCCTACTGGCTAAAATTTATTTGTAACAACAAAATGAACACTTATGACACTTTCACAAGAATTTAAAGATGTGCATATGTACAAAGAAGTGAGAATTATGCATTTTTTGCAGTTAAGGTCGAAGAAGGAGATGGTTTGCCATTTTGTTTCAGCTTTCAGACTAAAACCAATTTTATTTTTGTGGCAATTTAATGCCACATTTTACACATTTGGTTGGTGATGTTGCTGTTTAAAATTATCACGAAGCAGAGTGTTTAAATGCTATCTACTGTTCCTAATTACAAAAGGCTGTAATGTGTCTTATTGAGAAAATACGTGTTAGATAAGCTTTGTTCAGGCAGGAGTGATAGTGCCATTGACTGTGAGTTCAATAGTAATGAATCAACAATATGCGTTAAATAGGTGTCTTTGAAACAAAGCAGGCATAAAACAAGCTTAAGTGTACAAAAATGTTGTGGCCAAGGCTTGCAGGAATCTCACCCTGTGTTACTACTGTTAGCAATAATTCAGTATTTGTTAATTCAGCGTTCACAGCAAATTCGCGGAACAGAGCTACAGTGAACAATGGGAAGCAAATGTATATACGTTTCTTGAATAAGTGTTATTTCAAAGATACATCTATTATTCATAAAGCTAATTAGTCTTACTTCTTTGTAAATAAAATTATATGTGTTTTCACATATACATTAACAAATATAGTTAATCTGCAATTAAACGGATTCAGGCTTTTAGATATTTAACAGCTGAAGTTCCTGGATTTAATTTGTAGCTTTACAAGTCAAATTCCAATGACATGCTATACCTTTATGTTACGTCTCTAACTACTCTGAGTTTTTCTCCCTATTTGCATGAATAATTGCCTCATAAAGCTGTTGTAAGTTCCCAAAGAAATAATTTGAAACAAAGTATTTTGTAAACCCTAAAATGCTGAACAAATAATTGTTATCCTTTGATTGTATTAATTTTATCTATTTAGACAAGTTAAACTTAAATAACTACAACTAATATGAAAATTTTACTCACTCCTTAAAAAATTGTCTCAGCAACTACTGGATATTTGTAAGTCATCTTACTTGGGGCTGCGAGCATGAAGAATGTAAAAAGTATAAGGCTCTTACGCATACTCAAAAGAGCTTGTAGTTTAGGTGGAAAAATTTGGCAGTCATACATTATTTTTAAGAAACAATATAAGGTTGTAAAAATAAACACACACACAAAAATGTTTAGGGCACTAAGAAGGGCGAGACCATAAACAAAACTCCCCTTAAAGCAGCAATATGATACATAATTTCCTCACATGGAAACAGGAGGAAAATAAGAGAAAAAAAGCTTGTTTCTGGTATTTTATTTTTCTTGATTTAAAAAATTATTTCAAATACACAAAAAATATTTCTAAGAAACATTCTTGTGCAATAATTATTTTTACCTAGATATGAAGTACAATATCTATGATGCCAAGTTTGTTCTAAAATATGATTTTGGAATTCATCTAATGTATTTTTTACACTATTTATTTTGACATTCAATATCACTTAATATTGGATTGTTGGAAAAGTCATGACGTATTTTTTTCTGTTTTTCACTGCAAAAATGCATCATGACTTTTCTGACAACCCAATATTAATTTCAGGTGTACAGTATAGTAGTTAGACACATATAATTTAAGAAGTGACTAGTCTAGTACCCACCTGGCACTATACATAGTTATTACCATATTATTAACTATATTCCCTATGCTTTACTTTACATCCCCATGACTATTTTATAACTACCAATTTGTACTTCTTAATCCCTGCCCCTTTTTTATTCTCCCCTACCATCAGGCAACTATCAATATATTCTCAACTATCAATATGTTTGTGTTTTGTTCGTTTGTTTATTTTGCTCTTTAGATTCCACATATAAGTGAAATCACATTGCATATGTCTTTCTCTGTCTGACATACTCTACTCAGCATAATACCCTCCAGGTTTATCCCTGCTGACACAGATGGCAAGAACCCACTCCCCTCCATGGCCAAGCAATATTCCATTGTCTATATGTGCCACCTACGCTTTATCCATTCTTCATGGATGAACACCCAGGCTGCCTCCATATTTTGGCAATTATAAACACTGCTAAAATGAACATATAGATGCATTCATCCCTTTGAAGTAGCATTTTGGGTTACTTCTGGTAAATATCCCAAAGTGGGATTACTGGGTTCTTCTTTGTCTCTTGTTTTATATATATAGTCTTTGCTTTAAAGCCTATTTTGTCTTGCATAAGTATTGTTACCTCACTTTTTTTTTCATGAAAATATTTTCCATCCCTTTACTTTCAGTCTGTGTGTGTCTTTCAATTTGAAGTGAGTGTCTTGTAGGTAGCGTATGTAAAGGCCTTGTTTTCTTACCCATTCAGCCACCCTTTCTTTTGATTGGAGCTTTAATCCATTTACATTTAAGGCAATTATTGATAGATATGTTGTTATTGACATTACATTATTTATATTTTTTATTTTTTTAAATCTTAAAAAGCCCCTCTAAGATTCCCTATAATACTAGTTTGGTGGTGATGAACTCCTTTAGCTTTTTCTTGTCTGGGCAGAGTAATATTGGATGTAGGTCCTTTGATCTTTTTTTCTTCTTCTTAAAGAAGTCCCTTTAACACTTGAAACCTATATAATTTTACTAACCAAAGACCAAATAGTTAATATATTTGCATTTCTAGTACCTGGCATAGTACTTGATCATAGTGAATTTTGAAATAGTTTGTTTATGGAATTTTATATGAAAAGAGGGACTTAGGCAAAGAACAAGAGAGCTTTTTTAAAACAAGAAAAATGGTTTGTTCACTTCACCTTTCCCCCAAAGCACACCCATCCCTAATAGAACACTTAGGTTCAAAAAACCCTTGACTTTAAATTACATTGGCCATATTTTATCTAACATTAATTAAATCTTTACTTCACGTGGTGTGTCATTGTTCATATCAACTATGGGAGCAGGTCAATCTGTATGTTAATTACTAGCACAGAGACTAAGAACTGTTAATAAAAACTAATAATGAAAGAAACAAATAAATAAGATAAACAAACAAACAAAAATCCTAGACACAGACAACAGTTTAGTGGTTACCAGAGGGTAAGAAGGGAGTGGGGTAGAATAGGGTAAAGGGGGTCAAATATATGGTGATGGAAGGAGAACTGACCCTGGGTGGTGAACACACAATGATATATTACACAAAGATGATGTATTATAAAAATGTATGAGTTTGAAACCTATATAATTTTACTAACCAATGTCACCCCAATAAATTTAACTAAGATTAAATATATATATATATATATATATATATTTACACTTTGAAAGTGAAAAATAATAATAATAATAATAATAAGATGCAGATCTGAAAGCATTCTTTTTGTCTTCTTTTAATTCTCAATCTGTGTGCAGATATTTCCTAATATGATGTTGATCTTCCTGACAGAGAAGTGACATTTTCTTTCCAGTCAACAACCAGCCTTCTCCCAAATGTAGTAAAATATTAAAGACTTTAAGTATTCACATTGATAATTCATTAACCTGACCTCTAGCAAAATGTGGATTTCTGGAGTTTAGTCTGCCTCCATGCACAGGCTTCGCTATGATTTATATGTTCTACAATGAATTCTACTTTCCAATATTCTTGTCACCAATTTTACTCTCTCTGATCAGTCTTTTCTGTCTCTCTCTCTAGAGTCTCATTTTAGTTTGCCTCATAAAAAATATATTAGTTCTCATTCTAAAAGACTCAGCTTCTGTTTCTGAGCCTGTCTACATGCAGACTGTTCTAACAGGCATCACTGGCTCTGCATGCGAGATTGCTGAGGTCCAGGATTATTATTCAAGGTGGCTTCTCAGGGACCCAGTGATCCCCTGGCCTTGTGCTAATGGCTTTTTCTCCTGAAGATGCAAATAATGGCTGCCTACATTCCTGTTTTAATTGCCTCAAAATGAGGCAATTTGGCATCCTTGCAAAGGCATAAATAATTCTGTAAAACTACTTAGAGAAATATTCTATCAAGATGTTTTTTCAGGGCTTGATGGTGAAAAATGTGCCAAGTGGCCACCATGAGCCAGATCTCTTCAGTAGGAGGGGGTCTGCCTAAAGAAGGTTCTCCCTGATTTTTCTTTTTTACTATAGGTGTAAAACCTACCTTCATTCATTAGTATTATTCAAGTAGTGAAGTTAGGTTTTAACATACTATCCAAAGAGCCAGTGTAAAGTTAAGGCTTTATGAAAATGGAAGTGGGGCTTCATCTCTGCTGAAGTCAGATTAATTTGCTTATTTTATTTAACAATATTGAGAAAACTCTATTTTATGACTATTTGCATTTATTTTTCAAAACGATTCAAGAACAAATTTCAAGAATTCATACCTAGAGTTAGGAAAGTAAATGTGGTAAATCAGAGTGGCAAAAATTCTTGACAAAAAGTTAACTCTACTATCACATATTAAATAGAATGTAATTGATCTATCATGAAAAATTAAGTGCAAGGAACAAGGATGTTGATGTTAACCAAGCCTCAGTATTTATAATTAGCATGTGTGTTTATTATTATGTACTCATGGAGTCTCTGAAGCATAGTAAATACTCAACAATATTCATTCAACACATGAATTAATGAATATGATTTTAATATTTTCTTTAGTTCCCCTGATAAAAACATTGCATATAGTTTTATAGATATTCACCTACATAATAATTTGACTTTCATCCAGAAATCAAATTTCTGCAATCTTAGTATCTGGAAACAAGTGAAGAACCCCATATACTGTATGTGAGAATATTATATAGCTCTTGTGTTCACAAATGAGTAACTGTGATATCACAAGTATCAAATAGTGCTGTTTTTAGGAAGGTGAGAAATGATGCAAAACTCAATCGCTTAATGTAGTAGAGTGTGGGTAAACAGAGAGGTAAGTCTCAAGCATCTACAATAGTCACATTTACTAAAATTTTATATCATGATATACCTTAATAAATAATTTACTTTTTGATTAAGAAGACCTTGATGAACAAGACATCCTGGAGCAGAAAAAGGATAGGTAGAATGTGCATCACTCTTAAAATGCAAATGGGACTGGATTATTCAGTGAGCCAGGCATAGTGAGGGCTAATCAGTGAAACTAGAAACTAGCTGACTAAGCATTCTTAGATGAGTGAGATAGAAGCACATTATTACAAATATACAAAACTTGGAAACACTCACTTATCCTGTTTAGCCAAATTCTTCCAGAGAACCAGTTTAAAACATTTGTGGAAGAAAAGTTTTCTCTTTAGTTTAAAGATTTGTAGTGGAAAAATAACTTTGTAGCATTATTTTTTCACAATTTCTAATCTCAAAAGGCTCTTCTTAATATTTTATTCAAAATTTTGCTGAGGAACAAGCTAACAAATTATCTGTGTGATTATTTAATTATTTATCAACCTATTTTTTTACATTTTTACTTGTTTTCATGGTTCTCTACTCTGTTTACAAAGTTTTCTGGGGCACATTTTTTTTTCTCTGCATCAATTAATAAAAATTTCAGACCTTAAAAATGATATCAGAATCTAGAGTCTGCTGAATCTGGAAACATCAATTAAAGAATAATTATTAATTTTGCTTCGGGCATGGATGAAATAAAGTATTTATGCTCCTGCTTCCAACAAGAGGAAAAATGAATAAAACATTAGGAACAATATTTTTCAGATATTGGGCAACAGGAAGCACAGACTTGGAAGACCTGGGTGAAGAGAAACCTGAGGTAAGCCCTCTGGTTGCCTTGACTTCATACATAGAGGGGGTTTGGGGGCTGTAGTGCAGACAAAGAAAACCTACAAAGAATATAGTGGACACAAATACGAGGAGACAGAGATGAAAGTTTGTGGCAGTCATGGTGGCTATAATCTGTGGCACAATAACAGAGAGGGGTTGCTGTACAGAAAGAAGGGTCAAGAGCTGTGCAGAGAGCTCCCTCAATCCTCCATCTGGGCACTAATCAGTGCCTGTGTTGAAGGGAGCTACATAAAGCTGGGAAAACCCTGTCAGAATATGGGACGCTGAACAATTTCCAAAGCTTACATATGGCTGGAAATGCTTCATATTATCACCAGCCAAAATGGGAAAATGTCAATAAATGAGGCATCAGATAGTGTTCTCAGAAAATATCATCTTAGTAATAGAGCTGAGTAAGCCCTAGATTAAAGACTTCTCTTTATTGACCTAACAAAGCTTGAAAGCAAACCTCAGAAGTATTAAGCAAATTCCAAGTAACAGCTACATTCCAAAAAATATCCACCACTACTTAAATGAATGCAACAATACCAGGAATCCAAAATGTAAGATTCATACTGTCTAGCATCCAAATTACCAGACATGCTTAAGAGCAAGAAAATGTGACCCATAACCAAGATAAAATTCAATCAATGCAAGCAGACCCAAAATTACACCAGTCGAGTAATTTTTAAATTGTAAGTTTTATTTAAAATTTTGTTGCTAAACAGAGACCCAGAAGAAAAACAAAAAGTGTTCCATATATTCAGAATAGTGAGGGGAAATACAAACCTAGTAAGATAATTGAATGATGAAAAAAAAAAAGAAAACCACAAAAGGAAATTCTAGAGAAATAAAATTCCATACTGGATTTGTTTAAAAAAAGGTTAAAAAATTGATAAAATTAACAGCAATTCAGCACTGAAGAAGAAATCAATTGACTTATATACATAGCATTAAAAAATACCCCAAATGAGGCAAAGAGCGAAGAAAGATAAAACAACAACTAGATGATCAGTGAATTGACCCGAAGAACAATATCAAGGGTGCTATAATATTCATAATTTCATTTCCAAGAGAGAACAGAAAGGGAAGCATAGAAAAAAATATATATTTGAAGAAAAACAAATGGCTGAATCTTTTCGAAGTTTGATGACAATCGTATACCTAGAGATCCTAGAACTCTAAGAACCTAAAGCAGAATACATATAAGAAAACCCAATCAAGGCGTATTAAAATGAAATTAATAAAGTGATAAAGAGAAAATCTAAAAATCACAGAAAAAAGATAAATATATACAAAGATTAAAGTTATGGAGTGACATCTTTCAAGTGCTGAAATAAATAACTACCTATCCAGAATCCTAGCAACAAAAATGTTTTTTTTCTCAAAAATAAAAGCAAAACAATGATTGCTCAGACAAGTAAAGGGTGAGAGAATTTATCACCAGCAGTCCTGCACAGATATGTTTAAAAAGTTATTATGGCAGAAGAAAAAATCGGAGCACCAAAAAGTTGTAATTATATGGTTAAGTGCAAAATAACGTGTCTTATTTTTTAAATTTTCTCAAAAATATAACTGCCTCTTCACAGAAAAACTAATAACAATGCATTGTAGTATTTATAATATATATAGAAGTAAAATATATAACACCAAGAATGCAGAGGATGAGAGGAGAATATAGTAGTAGGCTAAAATTATATCCATCATTCCATCAAATGTTCTTATCAATGCTACTCAGTAAAACTATAATGCAAGGCACATATGTAATTTTAAATTTTATAGTAACCATATGAAAAAACAGAAAAGAAACAGGTGAAACTAATTTTAATAATATACTTTATGTAACCCAATACATACAAAATGTTATCACTGCAACATGTAACCAATGCAACGTTAATAATGAGTATGTTATTCTTCTTTTTTGTATTAAATCTTTAACACCAAAAATATATTGTACACTAACAGTGCATTTTAATATCAGATGCTCACCAGCCACATGAATAGCTCTGTAACATAATTGTGGTAGTGGTTACAGACCTAATATATTTGTCAAAACTTACAAAATGTAGCTTAAAATTGGCGAGTTTTATTGTACTGCATTTGACTCAGCATATAGATACCACTCAAATTATGACAGAATATTCCCATCATATTTGAAACTTCCCTTGTAACTCTTCTCAGCCAATCACAACCACACTCACAAAAGTAAGCACTGTTTTGGCTTCTATCACTGTGGATTAGTTTTGCCTGTTCTTGACCTTAATATATATGAAATCATACATTATTTATTCTTTTATGTCTGCCTTGTTTTATTTGATGTGATATTTGGAAGATCATTCATGTTGTATGTATACTATATTATTATTATTATTATTATTATTATTATTATTGAGTAGTATTCTGCTGAATGAACACAATTTAGGTATCCATTTGTTTACAGACAGACATTTGGGATGGTTTCAGTCTTTGGCTATTATAAATAAAGGCACTATGACATTCTTGTACACATCCTTTTGTGGACATATAAAAGTATTTGTTTCAATATCTAGCAGTGAAATTGCTATGTCATAGATGTTACATTTGTCATGTACATGTGTATGTTGATTACAAAATGGCAAATTGTCTTACAAAATGATTTCATTGTATACCTCACCAAGCAGTACATGAGAATTACATTTGCTTTACATCTTTTGCCATTATTTACTGTGATTAGTCTTTTTAAATTTTAGTCATTCTAATAAGTATGTGGTGATACCTCGTTGTGGTTTTAATGTGCTTTTTTTTTTTCTTTTTCTTTTTCTGGTTTTTTAGCTGAGCCATCCTGCCACCTGTTGGCAGCTCAGCAGCAGCTCAGCTTGGGCCGGGAATTGAACCGCTGGTTGCTCAGAGCTCGCGCTCTTGAGTGAGCTCTTAACCAACTGAGCCACTCGGCCGGCCCAAATGTGCATTTTCTTGATGAATGACGATAATGAGCACCTTTTCATATGTGTACTAACCATTTAGGTATATATATTTTTTGTAAAGTGCTTTTTAATACTTTGGTCATTTTAATTTGAGGATGTCTATATTTTTATTATTGGTGTGTAGAAGACCTCCATTCTCTCTCTGATCATTGAAATGTCTTTATTCTATTACTTATCCTTATGGTAGAACATCTCAGGTTTGTCTTCGGCATTAGTTGTCTGATTATTTAGTTTTGATTTCTACTTGTCTAACTTTCTAATAATATAGGTATTAATTCTTCCTGTTTATTTTGTTTTCTGAAGTAACTTTATTTCATCCAATTCACTTTCCATCAGTAATATTTCATCTTACATTCATTTGTGTTGTCATCTCACCTTTTATCTCTTATTCAATAAAACAGATATTTATATATTGAAAATATATAAAATAGTTATAACTTCAGTATAACAATACACTGAAAAGCAAAAACAGACAATTCCTAATTTTTAATCTGTTTTCTATAACAAATTATTGTTCAAAATGATGCTTTTCTTTTTCACCTTGAGCCGAAATAATTTAACAGAATATTTTTGAATATTTTTTTTCTCATTTTAGGCTGATTGATGCCTCTCAAAGCCTGAGTGGTTAATTGCTATTGGTTCTCTTCAGCCTCCTATGTTTTAGACTTTAAGCTGAAAGACACACTTAGGGAAGCAACTGCGAATAAAATGTCTCTGATCTAATGATGATTCTGCTAGAATGAGGAAAAATCTCCTATTTCCAAGCACTGATGATCAATCTGGTAATGGAAAGAAAAATAGACTCTTTTAGGTCCTCCTTTGCTTGACACTGTGCTTGAAATGCAGCCACACAGAAAGTATACTATTATTTTGGCTTTTATCTGTGTTTGCACATTTTCTTACTGACTTCACTTCCCAATCTACAATTTTCCTTTATTATTCTGTCCCTGATAATTTTTTTTTCATTATTAGGATATGTGAACACCAATTTGATACAAGAAGAGAGGTTATTCATGTGGCTTCCTCGGAAAGCAAGTCATGGTCAGTAGGTAAAGTGGCTTCTGACGGCTTACTACACCAAATGGCCTCTGTAATACTTATCACATCAATTCTATTTAGCTTTCTTTTTAAAAAATGACTGCTGGCTGAACTCAGAGCTCATTCATAGGCTATAATAACAAAGCACATTTTGCCAAGCCTTATACTAAGCATTTCACAAGCAGTATTTCTTATAATTCTCAAGATAACATTTGAGGCAAGTACTATTATTACCTCCATTTTACAGATGAGAAAACTACCGATTAAAGGTGTTAAGTACATTGCCCAAAGTCACATAACAAGGCAAAAATCAATGAAAATAAAAGCCTCAGTAGGGCTTTTAGGGGAATGAAACATATATGGGTAGAATCTCTCCTCTTCATCTTTATCATGTTTTTGCAGACCCAACTCAATATTCATATTGTTCAAGAAGGGCTGCCTTAATAATACTTTCTTATGGTGATTAATTTTTATTCTTTGATTTTTCTCAGCATGAGATACTGTTGGTGAACAATAAATTATCATGAACAGAAAAGAGCAGATGTTGACAGACAGAACTCAAATCTCTTCTGTTTTTCTTCGACTCTAATTTCCAATTTTAAAACTAATAAAACTATTTAATATCATCACTTGTGATGTTCAAAATAATAGTGTAAATTCACATATAATTAACTATCCCTACAAACATACAAAAAAGAGCTAATAGAACTATTTGCTCTGTGAATTTTCTCCTATTAAAATTACCTGCAATGTCTTAACATAAGTGTATAAAATGAATATTTTTGTTGCAGAAGTATAGGGAAAGTAAGATAAACATAAATCTTTCCATCTCAGAACAATTATACAAGTAAAATGCAATTGCTTTTATTAAACTGAATAGATTAGCAAAAAAGTCTGTCTAAAAGAACTGTCCTGAAATCTCAGAACCATGCTATTCTTACCATATTTATTTATTTATTTATTTATTTATTTATTTATTTATTTATTTATTTATTTATTTATTATTTTCCCAGACAAATGCTGGTTGAAGAATGTGGAGCAGGGAGAGATGCAATTCATTCAATCACTCAGCAAAATTCACCCTGTTTTAATAGAATGCTATAATGTTCTCTAATGCTAGAAGTTTTACAGCTTCAAATACACTTAACTTCAAACAGTTGCTTATTTACATTCAATCTGTGACTTTCTTGGAATTTCCTATAGCTTTTCCATAAAAAGTTTAGGATCCTGTCAGATGGTAGACACTGGACAAGTGACTACCTCCGACTATGTAAGGAGCCTACTCATACCACAGGCCCGGTGCTGACACACTTTTTCTGCCAAGAGCCTGATGGTAAATACTGTAGGCTCTGTGATCACAGTCTCTGTCCGAGCTTCAGGAGGTCCTTGCTTTGCGCAGTAGGTAGAAGGGACCAGAAAAATCACTATGCAAGCCAAAACCATACAAAGCAATCTTTTTTTTATTAAATTATTTTTATTATGAAATACGCATTTTTTAGAATTAGTTTCAGCTGTACAACACAGTGCAATAGTTATACTTTTTACCCCTCGAAGTGACAACCCCCCGCCCCCAATCCGCCGCCCCATTTCCCCTCAATATCATACATGTCTATTACAAATCCCTTGACTCCACTCCCACACTATAATACAAAGCAATCTTAATAATTAATGAATAAATTTATTATTGTTTCAGAGCCTTTACAATTTTTGTTAAACCATTAAATAGCCACAGCAATTGTAAATGTATAGGTAAATGAAAAAAGTAGTAAAACGAACACATATTTAGTACACTGTGACTTCAAACATTGAAAATATTGTAAATTAAAATTATTTATTTGTTATATAAAATTTATCATCCTGGTTGTGATAGTGTTCTTTAGTATTGGAAGATGTTACCACTGTGTAAAGGGCTCACGGGATTTCTGCATAATTTCTGAGCACTGCGTGTGACTTTACACTTATCTGAAAAAAAATTGATTAAAAAACTTGGAAGTAGTTTGAACAATGCTTGCTTTCTTCTAGATTTTGTATAACTCAATTTATGAAGTGGGCATCTTTCCTATACCTTGGTGAATTGCCATACTTTTTTTCTAAGTTTGCACCAGCTTCCAGCATTTTATCCTTTGCTCTTTCAATGTCATGAAATATCTCCAAAAGTTCCCTTATTGTGAAGGTTTTGCCAGCATCCCTTCCTCTGAGACATATTCATCTTTTGCATCACAACCACTTTACTTACAATGTCGATAAGTTCTCCTTCATCAAATTCCTCTGGCTGTATATTTACAGCCTCTTTAATAGCAGTGGTGTTACAATTTTCACGGTCAGCTATTACTTCTCTAGTTCTATTTATGTTGTACTCAAATTTCACTTCCAGCATTACTTTCAATTTCTTGGATGCACCTTCATCTTTTTTTTTTTGCCAAGTCTCTTTTTCGATTATCCATTTTTTCACATATCACATGAATTTATCACTGGAAAACTGGAAGGCAACACAATAACATACTTTTCTGCCTGTGTGTGAACTGAATAATTGAGCTGACCAATCATTAGCCAATGGGTCGTTGATTATGAAATGCTTCTGTTATTTACATAGTGACTTAGGAACTGAAGAGCTAGCAGCAAAGTTTGTGCTTTATGTAATTACATGTAATATACCATGATAACTGAAACTTGAACCACATGCTTCAGAGATTGGTGTTGTCTAACTAAAGTGTAGTAACTAAAATTTGTGCACATCAGAACCATGCAGAGCCAGGGCTGCCTATACTCAACCGTGATACTACAGTGTGAAAGCAGTCATAGGTAATATATGTTGTAAACTCATGGACACTGCCATATGCCAACAAAACTTTATTTACAAAATAGAGAGCTGGCAAGATTTGGCCTGAGGGCCATAGTTTAGGACTGCTGAGTCATATGGCCCAAATAGCAAATCTCCTTGCACTGTAGTTTATGCAATAGCTTGGAAATGCTATAAATCCTTTCTTTCATGGCCCCTTTTCCAAAGCTGACTTCTGCGTCACCAACTAAATGAGTTAGAGAAGTATTCCCAAGTGTGGACTATGCTGTCTCCATAATCTCAAGAAGCTGTGCTTCCACCTTAATCATGGTGGGGGGGGGGACTAGCTACAATAACTTTTCCTTGATTACAGATGAGATATTTTAGCATGTTCCAGTCCACTGGACTCATACATACTTTACTAATATGGGTAGCTCCTAAAGCTTCATAGGTTTTAAACTCCTACCTTGTTGACTACATAGTTTTTGCCAAAGTTGCCAACATGCTACTTCTCACTCATCATGTCCAACTAACACAATGCCAACCATATGGTAATGTTCTACAGAATATCCCTAGGATCCCTTTGTAGTGTATCTACTAAAATAGAAAGAAGGTGAATTGACATAAACTAGGGCAAGTTCATAAATATATACCCTTGTCCATTCCATGTGAATGTCAACTGCATCTGATTCACCTTCCATATAGGGATGAAAAAGAATGCTTTCTTCAGGTAATGATGATATATATCGCATAACCTAAAGTTATGCTAAAGTGCTCTAACGACTTCCACCACAAACACAGAAGTGGGGCTACTCCTTAGCTGAACTTCTGATAGTCCATTGTCAAGCTTCCGGATCCCTCTGGCTTTTATAGGGGCTACACTGGTAAACTAAATAGGAATGTAATACAGACTATCATCCGTCTTCCTTTAAGACTTCAAGGGTGACACTAATCTCTGCCATTCTTTCCAGGACATGACTCTAGATTTTGATTTACTACCTTGACCAAGGTGTTGAAGGGACAGTTCTAGGAACTACCTTTGCCTTTCCCATTATAACTGTTAGCACACAAGAATCAGTGGGAAATGTGGCGATTTTAATACATGGCTTCAAAATTCTTTCAAATGCCTCCCATTCTTTCTCCTTTGAATTTTGGTAGTTTGTGACTGATTTGACCAATAGGATAGAGTGGAAGTTATGCTATATACCTTTCAGGGCTAGGTCAAAAAAGGCCATCCACTTTCTACTTGCTCCCCATGGAATGCTTGCTCTGGGAGAAACCAGCTACCATGTAAGAACCCCAAATACCCTGAGAATACCATGCTAAGGAGTCAGCACACACTGCTGGACATGACAGTCTCAGCTGAGCTCTTAGCCAAAGCCAGCATTAGCTGCTATCCAGGTGAGTGGGCCATCTTGGATATCTACCTAATGCAGCTGAGCTTTCAGATGAATGAAGCTTGAGCCAACATGTCACTGCATCAGCATGAGAAGCCCGAAACCCAGCTGAGCTCTTCCTGAACTCTGGATCTACCAAACATGAGAAAAATATAATGTTTATTTTAAGCCACTAAGCTTTAAGATAATACTTACATGCAATAATAACCAGAGCAGAGGATTATACTAATGAACAAGGTGTGCATTTCAATTATATGTTTGGGAACTTGGGAAATTACTAAAAGGTGTATCTGTGGTACAACTGGAACCAGAGTGCTATGAACTTGGACCAGGTGCATTTATTATCTCCATTTATTATCTCACCACCACATAACCCCAAGCCATGGTTACTGAGTAAACATTTATAGATTCTTTTGGGGAAAACCTGGGAAACATTACTTCCCATGTTTCCTGTGATGTTTCAGGGTGCTGGAGACCCAGACTCCCATTCCGTCTGTCGTTTCTTGGTCTGTAAACTTACACAAGTTTGGAAACTGGGTTTTTATTAGGGCGCTTCTCTTGACTTATGATCAAGCACCATGAATTTTTGTTTTGTTTTATAAATCAAACAACATCATTGTTGGCTGCCTCTATAGCTTTTTTCTCAGAAACACTGTGTTCTATTAACAATCACCACAGTGGAATTTGGTCTGGTACTTGGCTTCAACTCTGCCTTTGACACATATTTTAATAATTTCACTCATCTTTCTCTTGACAATAAAGCCCTACTACCTGGCCTGTGTTAATTTGACATTTCATCACCTTCCTTTCATTCAGATAACATTATATTTTAAAATCATTCCTAGCCTACAGAGCAGAGCTATGAAAGATATTTACAATGCTGGTGCACACCTCATTAACACATTCCTTCCCACCTTGCCCGGTGAATTGTACTCAGGGTTGCCATAGGGTTTCACAAATGTATATACTACATGCACTGTTTTCCAGGGTACCTCTGCACTTCTTTTTATTTAGGTTGGCAAACCCTTATTCCAACTTTTCAAAAGCCACCCAATAATATATTAGTACCATCTCCCAAAGTCCTTATCAAATTGTTAACTTCTATGTTACAGGGTGGTGTTCCCATATGAAGAAATTTTTTCCTGTATATAACTTTATAGTTTGCCCTACTTGATCCAGCACCCTCAAGTCCAAACTCATATATACATTCCAGGGTCCTGCCTGTAATCTTGACTAGGTTCTGCAGTTTCTTTGACACCTCGTCATTTTACTTTTTCTTTTAGCAGGCCCAGCACTCTTCCAGCCAAAGTATCCTGTAATTTGACCTTAGCTAAGAGTCTTGGGACAAAGAGCAGAAGTGGGGATATAGCCTGAGGAAGGTATGTCTTGTCTTGCAAGCAGAGGTGTATGCATCACCACTAAGCGTGGATAAAATGTCAGCCTTTTAACAGGGAAGAATGAGACACTTCTGAAAGCCCTAAGAATTTTAGGTGATCTCAGATGTCAAGGTTCTAAAGACCATGACCCAGATATCAACATCCTTAATCTCAGGATTCTACTCTTTCCCCATCACAGCCCAGACCACAGCATAGTTGACTTGTTGGGTTTCTTCTACCCTTCTAATTAAGCCCTGAGCCTGATCTTCACTTGTTTGTGCTTCATAGCTTCAGTAAAAAAGAGCATCTACATATAGCCAAAGAGACACTGTGACTTTCACACATTGTTTTAGAACAATGATCAATCACACTCTATCTTTCTTTTGTCTTTTTCCAATGCATTGAGAGTACCCGGGAAGTCATTTAATTCTATACGTTATAATGACTACTTTCCTTTTATTTCTTTAATGCCTGAGATATTGTACTACCAACTGCTTTCATTTCCACTTGTTCATTTCCAGTGAAAGTTCAGTAATTGCATTGCTCTAGCATACCATGACTTATGAACACCCCCTTACTACTAGCAATAGGATTCCCAATGCTGGCTAGCCAGCAGGTGGTCCAGCTCCAAAACCCCATTTCACAGTTCACTCTTTAGTATCTCTCTTGGCACCTAGGTCAGTATCCTCATAAATATTATCTAAGGCAGAATTTACATGCAGGAGCTATACTAGGCAAGACATATTGGAACAACACCAGTAAGGAAGTGAAGGAAACAGGACTGGACAGAGGGAGAAGTTGAACTGTGACCATATGCAACAGAGGCCTGAGCCAGCCTTGTGGACATTTATGGAACAGGTTGGCTCCTCAGAATTGTCCCAAATTAAAGCAAGAGGTATAGGCCTTCAGAAATTTGCATTTACGTCATTGCATGAGAGCTGATCCCAGCAATGAGCATGACTTTGGGAAAGGTAGCTTCCTTATTGCAGAGGGTAATTTCCAAAGTGAACCAATTATGAGCCGCCTGTAGCTGATACTCATGATTACTGGAGAATGAAAGTCTGTATCCTGAAGGACAGATCTGAAAGGCATACAGCAAGATGCACTACAACTGTTAAGTATGTAAAGAAGGGTGTTAAGTGGTGATATCTATCTATCTATCTATCTATCTATCTATCTATCTATCTATCTATCTATAAATAGATAGATATAGATAGATAGATATAGATATAGATATAGATATAGATATAGATATAGATATAGATATAGATATAGATATAGATAGATAGATATATTCACTGGGGAACCTGTTTTCAGCAAAGAACTCTAGGTTGCAAATGATTCTGTGTCATAAAGCCCTTCAACAGTAGATGTCTTATGGTGATTGTAGCAGGGACAGATAGCTGTTTAACTAAACTGGAGAGACAGAGAGGACAGTATCTGCTGCCATTCCAATAATAAGTCAAGTAAATACATATGATTTTGATGTTAGTGGTATAAAGCAAAACTTCTGTACATAAAGGACATTGTTTTGAGCAAACGCAAATGTGAGAATCAAAAGTTGCCTTCAGTAGTAATAAGGCTCCTACATGACATAATGGAACTGGAACATTTCACAGTGAAAAGGTGGCCCAACCAAAGCTTTCCAGAAATGCAACCCTCCGACTTCCACCCCAATTAGAGTTCTCATCATATCCTTTGTGAAAATGAAATCAGAACCTCACAGAAGGGTATATCCAAGGGAAATAGCTACAGTTCTCTCCTATCCCTGGAGTTTAGACAGATGTAATTAGAGTAACCTATAGTCCATATTGAAAAAACCCTCAAATTAATGAATGCTTGTAGAATGCTTATGTTTAACAACCCTGGCTAGGCTAACTGCCCAATTGTTACAGTCAGTATTCTATGGCCTAGAACAGGCAAAATCAGGTCCTCTCCACATGTAGGTATAACTTCCTAAGTGAGTCTTAGCCTGGGTTCTGTTTAGATTGCCTAACTAAGTAAGAACTGTTGCCACAATGAAAAGGATTTTGATAGAATTTAACTGTTAAAAAGATTGAAAACTCAACTTTGAATGAAATTGTTTAAAATGAACTACATTGAAAGAATCAGAAATATTTTAGTAATATAAAAACGTATAAAATATTTTTATCAGCAGGAAGTGGGAGAGTGGGAACACCAAAATCTTTCTGATTCTCTAGATTATAAGCAATCTGGGAACAGCATTTGACTGTATCTTGTTGACCTTTGCATCACATTAATTAGCAGGTTTCACACCGGTATTTGTTCAGTGAAGTTAACACATACCTCAACAATATCAATGTAATTGTTTTATGGACTTCTAAAGACTTGTGTCTCTGGTTTTCCTAATTCTAATACTTGCTCTGCTTTGAAATATGACTCTAGGTTTGTCATATCACCCCTTTCCCTGTTTGTGACCTGTCTTATCCAGCTCTGGATATTTAATGTTATTTTCTATCTCGTAATGCCTGAGATATGTCTTCCTTCAGCTTTTAGCCATACAACATTGACCTTCAAATATATGCAGCGGAGCCCTTTTTCTTCTCTACTGACTGAAGGCAGAAGGAAAAAAAAAATTCTACCTTGTCAGCTCTTTGCTATCCTTCATAGATTTCAATTGCTTATAACTTTAGCTGTCTAAATTTAAAGTCATGCTTTCAACTCTGAAATTCAAAAAGTGTAAGTGTAAGTCCAGGGTCATTTAACTGGTATAGACAGTTTATTAAGCAATATCAACTTTTGGTGGTATAAACATGTAACAATTTCATCTATGCAAATATTGCTATATAGTGAGCCTCTTAATATCTTAGATTTTTCAATAAATTTATAGTCATTCTCAGTAATTAGGAGTTTCATTTTAATATGTAATATGCTGTTCTATTATTTTTAAAAATCACATTAAACTAGATTCAAATATTTTTTTCTCTTTCCCACCATCCCGGGTAAAGTCTCTGTGGTTTTAGTGTTTTGAAGGAGGAACAGAGAGAGGGAAGATCTGGCAGGATCACTATGTACACACTCACTTCCTTCCTTTTCTAGTTCTAGTTATTCTGTTTGGAAGGAGGAATGGAGATGGGAAATGATAGTATTTCTTGACTTGACTGGGAAAGGTGGCAATCTGGTTAGGTTGATTATTGTTAGTTCTTTGGACACCTGAAACTGGCTACTCTTGCATTCTATGTAGCAGTTACCTAAATGCTAGATTTCTGGGGAAGCACACCTATTGAATATTAAGGATTCCTTCCAAAGTGGTGTTTAATGGCAGAATTTCCTACTGTGAGAAATAAGGCTCTCGCTAGACCTACTTCAATGCCACTCATTTCCCACTAACATCAGTCTATCACAGAGCCTCTTACTGATGAAGTCCTTTCTGTAGGTTTAGCAGGCATTGCCAAATGGTGAAGGACAAGCAGCTGCACCCAGCTCCTTCTTTCTTAGCTTTGTCGTTTCTTCCCAATTCTCTCTGTCTGCCTAGGTAGTACAGGAGCACAATGGCAAGTGTGTTGCCCAAGCAGACAGCCGCTGGAGAAAAAAGTTCTCTCTTCCTTTCTTTTGGACATCCACTCTTAAGAAGTAATTCCCTTGGCTTTGGAAAGGGGAACACATTCTTTTTAATCACATCCACAGGCTTCCTCAAGGGCTCATCTCATTTCAGTTTTTTTATTATGCTGTCATCTCTGCTTGGGTCACACTTTTGGGAAAACAAACAAAAAAAATCCTACTCAGTCTCGCTTGACATTAGTAAGAAATACAAGCAACACTATGAATTTCTACTTCTTCCCTTAAGGGAAATATGGTAGGGAAGACCCACCAGGCATGGGCCAGGAGGATTTGACTTCTGCTGGAGCTGACATATCTTTTCAAGTCAACCAAATCAAGAGGACTAGCTGAGATCTACAAAAATCTGGTCAGATGGCAGTCAAAGTAAGAAGAGATAGTGGGAGACAACTATTGTTAAAGTTTGGATCAGGGTAAACTGATTTCTATGAAATGTCAAAAGAAAGTTCAGTACTTTTGAGAACCATATATGTAACAGTTTTAAAATAAACAAAAAACTTATAAATCTATGTTTTGAGTAAACTTGGATGTTCATATATAAAAAGGCATTTCTTGGGCCACAACTAATTAAGTCTGATATAATCTGGGTATGAATGCACTAAAAAATAAAAATAAAAAGGAATTGAATACTTTTTCCAATTTTTGTATGATGGTGTAATATAAAGAACTGTATACAATAGAAAAATTACTGACTTTTGGGCCAGATAGCTTCAGGAATTACCTCTAATTCCTACTCATTATGTTAAATTGAACAAATCTACTGCTTGTCTCAGTTTTCTTCATGTAGCAAGTAATATCAACACTTACATTCTTTATATCAGTTGTTATATTTGAGCTAAGATGCTCAAAGGAGTTGTTGGTCAACCCTTGTGTAGACTATGAAGCTTCATAGAAAAGGCAGGTATTAGGTAGCAACATGATCAAGCTGTACTATTGGGTTGTCAGAAAAGCCATGACACATATTTGCAACAGATGGCACTAGTTTATTTTTTAATGTACTTGAGCCATTCTCATTTCTGTTATTGCAATGTCAATTGAGAGCTGACAGTTCCAGTTTCATTCTAAAAAAAAAAATTGAGTGATTTGGTTGAGTTTTGGAGATTTTACAACTAGTTGAAGATGGAAGACCAAACTGTGCATTTTTGCCATATTTTTCTGTTTTACTTCCATAAAGGGAAGAATGTGCATCAAGCTTGTGAAAAGTTGCATAAAGTTTACAGTGACTGTGCTCTACAAAAACGTCAGTGCAAACGATGGTTCACGAAATTCTGTGCTGGTGATTTTTATCTCAACGATGCTCCTTGATCAGGGAGGCCCACCAAGGTTGATGATGACAAAATAAAGGCATTGATCAAGTCAAACCAGAGTTACACAACACAAGAGATTGCAGAAACATTGAACATCTATCATTCAAGTGTTCATGACCACCTGCAGAAGCTGGGATATGTAAGCAAGCTCGATATTTGGATTCGCATGAACTCAAGTTCATTTGATGGCGCATATAAACATCTGCAATATGCTCATTAAATGTAAGAAAAATGATCCTTTTTTGAAGCAACTGATAAATGGTGATGAGAAATGAATTGTTTATAGCAATGTGGTGCCCAAACGGTCTTGGTCCCGGCGTGATGATTCACCTGAAATGACATTGAAGGCAGACATTCATCAGAGGAAGGTCATGCTTTTGGTGTGGTGGGATTTTAAAGGTGTCATGTTTTTTAAGCTCCTACTAAGGAACCAAACAATCAACTCGAATGTGTACTGTTGGCAATTAGACAGTTTGAATGAATCCATCAACCAGAAACGTCCAGAGCTTGTTAATCATAAAGGAGTTGTATCCCATTGCTACAACACAAGACCACACACAAGTTTTATCACCTGTCAAAAATGATTGGAGCTTGGATGGGATGTGTTGTCACACCCACCATACTCGCCTGACCTTGCACCATCAGACTTCCACTTATTTCGCTCTCTTCAAATTTCCTTGTGTGGTATAACGTTCAATTCAGATGAGGCTGTAAATCAGCACCTTGTTCAGCTTTTCACAAATAAAGACAGGTCCTTCTATGAACAAGGAATTATAAAGCTCACTGAAAGGTGGCAAATGGTGATTGAACAAAACAGGCAATGTATCATTAATTGATCTTTGTTCTTTATATAAATAAATGATCTTTGAAAAACATAGACAAACTGCATCATGACTTTTCTGAAGACCCAATATTTAATTCTATTGCAAAATTCCTAGTGTATTTGTTCAAAGTCAGTCAAGTCAATTCTGATTTTATTGCCCCTTCTGTTGGTCTGACATAGATTGCATTCTACAGCTGTGCGATATGTCTCAAACACATGTGTAAGTTTTAATCTATGGCGTTCCTTCTAAGCTCTGTTAACATACTGCATTGAAGTTGCCTAAACACTTACTGTCAGATATTTTTGCACACACTCAGCCAAGCAGAGCTATATTTCTGCTTATCACCTCACACTCTCCCAGAGTTAGCAGTGGGCCACAGTAGAAACTGTAGCAGTGGGGGTCAAGTTGCAAAGCAGAATATCTGTAGCCCTGGGAACTGGAGGGACAAGTCATGTTACAGACACCGTGGCTAATCCCAGTGACAAGGATGCAGATACAGAGGTGAGGTAGCTGATGTCTGGCAGTTGCCATTACTGGGAGGAGAACAAAGTCAAGAACACACTAGTGGCCTCTCCCAGATAATCCCAACCCCCATCCTTCCAGGCTGATTACAGCAGGGGCACCTGGAATAGCTCAGGCAGCATAGTACTGCATCTGAATGCAGGGGCAGAACTGGGATTTTAGGGGCACAGAACCTGATTGCCCACCACACTCTCCCATGAGGGTGGTGCCCTGAGCCCAACATGACCTCCCCAGGAAATACAAGGGATCTCCCACCACCCAGCAGAGACCCCAAAAGCCAAGAGAAAATAGAATGCTCCAGTGCTACCTTGTGGGAAATAAAAAAGAGACCTCTTTTTATCATCCTGCTGCAAAATTCACCTTCATAGATGCCTAGGCAGAGAAATAATCCCTAAGTACCATGAACAACCAAGGTAACAAGGCAGTTCTAAAAGAAAATGAAAAGTTTTCAGAAAATAGATTTAAAGAATGGAAATATGTGATTTAAATGACATCTCTTCAATCATTCTGGATTGCAGTTCTGAAAAAACTCAATGAGATACAAGAAAACTCAATAGTCAGTTTAATAAACTCGAAAATAAAATCAACAAACAGCATGAATACTTTACCAAAGAGACTGAAATTAAAAAAAATAACCAAATAGAAATCCTGAAGCTGAAAAATTCAATAAAAGAGAAGAAAAATGAAATAGCAAACTTAGAAAATAGAGCTTACTATATAGAGAAAAGAATTAGTGATATCAAAGATAAAAATCTGGAAATGGTGCAGATGGAAGAAGAGAGAGACTTGAGAGTTTAAAAAAATGAAAGAACTCTATGAAAACTATCTGATGCATCAAAAGAGTATTACAATAATAATGGTTGTACCACGAGGAGAGGGGGAGAAAGGCACAGAGAGCCTATTTAAACAAATAGTCAATAAGAACTTCCCAAACCTATGGAAAGAACAGGAACCTCAAATCTAAGTAGCAAACAGAATACTTTAATTATCTCAATCCAAAAATGCCTTCTCTAATGCACATTACATTAAAACTGTCAAAAATTAATGACAAATAAAGAATTCTGAAGGCAGCCAGGAGACAAAAACAGTAACCTATAAAGGAAAACCCATTAGATTATCATCAGATTTTTCAGCAGAAACTGTACAAGCTAGAAGCGAGTAGAATCAAATATTCAAATCATAAAAAGAGTGATGTTACCAACCAAGAATAACCCTTTAGCTATGAAAGAGTAATAAAGACTTCCAAGACATACAGAAGCTGAGGAAATTTTCCATCACAAGGCTTGCATTACAGGACATACTGAAGGGTGTTATTCTACCTGAAACAAAAAGACAAAAGGATACAACACTGAGTAAGATGACTAAGAAACAAACAGAAACAGAAAATTGCAACCCCTTTTCAGAAAACACTTACATATAACATAAAGGTTAAAGGAGGTAAAAACATAAAAGAAAATGAGAAAGAGAAGCAAACAATTTGCTACTGCAACTCAGAAATAAACTCACAACATAAATAAGGATAATTTGTGACAACAAAAACGTAAAAGAGGAGGGTGTAAAGGCCTGACTTTGTTAAGGGGAAATGTAAATAAGATGTATGCAGGAGGAAAAGGACTACTGTATATATAAAGCTTTCTTTTATATAAACTTAGTGGCATACACATACACACTTAAATCTACAACCGATGTACATAATATAAAAAAGAAGAAAATTATAGAATACCAACAAACTAAAATAAAATATAGAAACACAAGGACAAAGAAACAATGGAAGAACTGAGATACCAGAAAACAAAAAATAAAATGGCAACAAAATATTCTCATATATCAATTATCACCCTAAATGTGAAGGGTCTGATCACATCAATAAAAAGACACAGAGAAGCAGATTGGATCAAGAAAAAAAGCTAACCATATAAAGAACAAACATAGACTCAAAGTGAAAGGGTAGAAAATGATACGCCAAACAAAAGGCATCCAGAGAAAAGTGGGTGTAATCGCACTTATATCTGACACAATAGACTTCAAGATAAAAAAGGTAACAAGAGACAAATATGGACATTTCACAATGATAAAGGGGACAATACATTAAGAAGACATAACACTTTTCAATATATATGCTCCCAATCAGGGAGCACCAATATATATATATGGTAACTGCTAACAGAACTAAAGGGAGGAACTGAGAAAAACACAATTATAGTAGGGGACCAAAACTATGGATAGGTCATTCAATCAAAAAATCAATAAGGAAATAGCCTTACATGACATATTAGACCAAATAGACATAATTGACATTTGCAGACTCTTTTTTTCCCAGAACACCAGATTATACATTTTCTCTAGTATACATGGAATATTCTCAAAGATAGACCATATGTTGGAACACAAAACAAGCCTCAACAAGTTTAAGAAGATTGAAATCATACCAAGCATATTCTCCAACCACAATGCTTTGAATTTAGAGATCAACTACAAAAAGAAAGTGGGAAAAACCACAAGTAGGTGGAGATTAAACAACATGTTATTAAAGAATGATGGGTCAGAGAAGAAATAAAAAGAAAGATCAAAAGATACATAGAAACAAATGCATATAAAAATGAAAGATATCAAAATTTTTGGGATGCTGTAAAAGTGGTAATAAGAGGAAAACTTATATCATTACAGGCCTATCTCAAGAAATATTACATCATAAAAAATTAGAAAGAGAATAACAAATGAAACCTAAAGTCAGCAAAAGAAAGGAAGTAATAAAATTTGAGCAGAGGGCCGGCCGAGTGGCATGATGGTTAAGAACTGGCTTGGGATGCCAGAGGGCCCCGGTTCGGATCCCACATATGACGGCCAGTGACACTGCCCTCTACAGCTAAGATCTGAACAACAGTTCAACCTGGAGCTGGGCTGCCGTGAGTCGCTGGCGATGGCGTAGGCTGCAGCCCCTGTGGCAGTGGGTTGCCATGGGCTACTGTGTGTAGCCAGCAGCCAGCATGAGCGGCCAG
>NW_017732816.1:70812-104954 GCF_001890085.2 Hipposideros armiger | reverse complement strand
CAACGTCCTCTACAACTAGACTGAAGAACAAAACGACAGCAACTTGTCTGTTCCCCTTTCCCCAATTCCCCAGCACTGTTCCCATCCCCCCAATTCCCAATAAAAATCTTTAAAAAAAAATTGAGCAGAATTAAATGAAAAAGAAAACAAAAGACAACAGAAAAAAATCAGCAAAATTGACAAACCCCTTACTAGACTCCTAAGGAAAAATGAGAAAAGATGCAAATAAACAATATCAGAAAGGAAAGGGGAGAAATGACAGCAGATATCACAGAACTACAAAGGATCACACAAGAATACTATGAAAGACTACATGCCACCATACTTAACAACCTAGAAGAAATGAACAAGTTCTTAGCAATATATAACCTCCCTAGGCTGAATTGCTAAGATGGGGAAAATCTAAATAGACAAATCAACAGTAAGGAAATTGAAATAATCATCAAAAACCTACCAAAAAGCAAAAGGCCAGGAGCAGATGGTTTCACTAGTCAATTCTACCAAACACTTAAGAATGATTTAATACCTGTCCTTCTCAAATTCTTCCAGAAAACTTACTAAGAGGCAATACTTCCTAACTCGTTTTATGAGGCCAACATTACCCTGATTAAAAAAAAAAAACAGTAAGGATAACACAAAAAAAGAAAACTACAGACCAATATATCTGATGAATACAGATGCAAAAATCCTAAACAAAATACTAGCAAATTGAATACAGCAATACAGTAAAAAAATACATTACATTAAAAAGATTATACATCACAATCAAGTGAGGTTCATTCCAGGGGTGAAAGGATAGTACAACATATGAAAATTGATCAATGTGATACACCACATAAACAAAATAAAGAACATAAATCATCTGATCATATTAATAGATGCAGAAAAAGTATTTGACAAGATACAAGATCTGTTTATAGTTAAAACACTTAATCAAATGGGTATAGAAGGAAAGTACCTGAACATAACAAAGGTGATATACGACAAGCCCTCAACTACTATCATACTTAATGGTGAAAAACTGAAAGGTTTTCCTCTAAGATCAGGAACACAACAAGGATGCCACCCTCACCATTTTTATTCAACATAGTATTGGAAGTCCAGCCAGAGCAATCAGGCAACAGAAAGAAATAAAAGGCATCCAAATTGGGAATGAACAGGTCTAATTGTCAATTTGCAGAAGACATGATTCTTTATATAGAAAACCCTAAAGACTCCACTAAAAAGCTATTAGAAACAATAAACAAGTAGAGTAAACTTGCAGGATACAAAATCAATGTACAAAAATCCATTGTGTTGCTATACACTAACAATGAAATTTCAGAAAAAGAAATGAAAAAAGTAACCAATTCTTTTTGCAATTCCAACTAAAAGAATAAAATACCTAGAATAAACTTAACAAAGAATGTGAAGGACCTATACACTGAAAACTGTAAGACATTTTAAGAAGAAATTAAAAAACACCCAAAGAAATGGAAAGATATTCCGTGTTCATGGACTAGAAGAATCAGCATAGTTAAAATGGCCATATTACCCAAAGCATTAAGCAGAGTTGATGCAATCCCCATCAAAATTCCAGTGACATTTTCTAAAGAATAAATTATCATTAGATTTGTATGGACTCATGAAAGACCCCAAATAGCCAAAGCAATCCTGAGAAAAAAGAACAAGGCCAGAAATATCACACTCCCTGGCCAAATTATACTACAAAAATGACAATAATGGTAAAACAGCATGGTATTGGCAGAAAAACAGACATACAGAGCAATGGAACAGAATTAAGAACCCAGAAATAAACCCACATATATATGGGCAGATGATCTTTGACAAAGTAGCCACAAATATACAATGAAGAAAAGACAACCTCTTCAATATACGGTGCAGGAAATTTGGAAAGCCATGTGCAAAAGAATGAAACTATACTGCTAGCAGTCACGATACACCAAAATTAACTCAAAATGGATCAAAGATCTAAATATAAGACCTGAAACAATAAATTACATAGAAGAAAGCATACATAGTACACTTATGGACCATGGGTTTAGAGAGGATTTTACAAATTGACCCAAAGGCAAGGGAGGTAAAAGGAAAAATAAACAAATGGGACTATATCAAACTAAAAAGTGTCTACACAGCAAAAGAAACAAAACAAAAAAGAAAAATAAAGAAAAGAAAAACAAACAAAAAAACAAAAATAAGAAAACCCCAAAAACCCAGAGGCAACCAAACAAATAGGAGAAGATATTTGCAAAGAATATCTCCAATAACGGGCTATTAAAGGACACATATAACTCAACAATAAAAAAGCAAACAATCCAATTATCAGGTGGGCAGAGGACCTGAGCAGACACTTCTCCCAAGAAGACATACAAATGGTCAACAGATATATGAAAAGATGCTCAACTTTAGTAGGTGTTGAAAAAATGCAAATCAAAACCACAATGAGATGCCACCTTACACCTGTTAGTATGGTTATAATCAACAAGACAAGTAATAACAAGTGCTGGAGAGGCTGGAGAGTAAAAGGACCCCTCATACACTGCTGTATGTAAATATGCTACTGGAAAGGCAAGTTGGTACAGCCACTGTGGAAAACAATATGGAGGGTCCTCAAAAAATTAAAAATAGAATAAAAATAGAATTACCATATGACCCAGCAATCTCCCTTCTGGGTATCTACCCCCCAAAAAATCTGAAGACATTTACCCTGAAAGATTGTACAAGTATGTACTCTTATGTTCATTGCAGCATTATTCATGGTGGCCAAGGTATGGAAACAGAAGTGTCCTTCAATAAATGATTGAATAAAGAAGATGTGGTATACATACACAATGGAATACCACTCTGTCATTAGAAAAGGTGGAATACTGCCATTTATGACAACATGGATCTTGAGATTATCATGCTAAGCGAAATAAATCAGATAGAAAAAAATCAAGAACCATATGATTTCACTCTTGTGGGATATAAAACTGAAAACAACAAAGGAACAAGACAAACAAAAACTCATAGACACAGACAACAATTTAGCTGTTACCAGAGGTTAAGAGGGGAGAGATGGTAGTAGAAGAAGTTAAAGGGGGTCAAATAATGGCGATGAAAAGAGAGCTGACTCTGGGTGGTGAACACACAATGTGATACATAGATGATGTATTGTAGAATTGTGCACTTGAAACCTATGTAATTTTACTAACCAATGACATCCCAATAAATTTTATTAAAAGAGTAAATATGGTCTCTGTTATCCTATTATGTTCATAAAGGAAGGTATTCGATATATAAATAGAAATTTTAATTCATCCCTTCATACTAATGCAAAGAAAGAATTTATATGAGTTTAATCACTAATCTATTTTTTCTTTACATTTTCTTTCAGTCAATTGGAAGTCTACTTCTTGTTTTGTACACCTAAAAGATAAAGGAATCTATTATTATTATTATTATTATTATTATTATTATTATTATTATTATTAATTTTCAACTCGAATCCTAAGAAAAAGCAGCTAAGAGTGAATAGGAATTCACTCTTATGCAGACTGAATAGGAATGTATAGCTGTCGTGGGAGAGAAGAGTAGGAAAACAGGACCCTTGTGGTTTTAAACCTTCATGTATCACTATCTCTATCTGTATTACCTAAGAGTCTTTTTGAAAGTAACTAATTTTATATCTATGAACTCTGGTTGTTTTTGATGAATTAGAAAACAACACACTTTACTTTTTTATTTTAACACTGGAAATTTCTTTCTTTAATTGCAATAATGGGTGAGAATTTATGCTGCTAAACTACCACAATTATTATAAGTCTTTGAAATATGAAGCAGTTGATTGAAATTATTTCTCTCAAATCAGCACTATATGTGATCTGAATATATTTTATGATGCAGTTGGATTAGAGTCAAATATCAAAAGGATCTGTGAGATGTTGGGTATAAAATATATTAGAGTCAAAAATAAAAAGGATCTGTGTGATGTAAGGCATAAATTCTATTTTGGTAAACAATAAAGAACTCACCTTTAAAGATAAATATAGAAAAATAACTCATTTCTATAAAGTAATTCTAGAAAAATTATAACTATTTTGAGAAAGTCAACTGTATTTTCTCATCAAGGAAATATTTTCCAATTTGGTTTTTAAATGGTTATTGAATGATACATCTATTAGAATGTCTTTTTTTTTCTTCTTCCAGAAAATAAGCCTAACATTGAATTCTAATTTAATTGACAAACTGCTATGGCAGCTCCTATTTTGTCAATAATTATAAGGATGCATTTCTTTCTGTCTCAAAAGTATTTATGTCATCTAAAGAGTTAAAAAAAGAATAGAGATATTTTAGGAGGCTGACCTTGTAAACCTTAATGGATTATTAATTAGTCTGCTAAGTCTATTTTTGCTGAAGAAAGAAAGGTAACACTTGAGCACATTTTCGTTAGCTAACTTTCAATTCTACCATCACTGCCTTTGAAAATCTGCAAGAAAAGATCTGATAGGTGATGCCATTTTTTCACATCTCTCAAAGAGAATCGTTATGATGATTGTAGTGGATAGCATAATATATCCAGAAAGTATTGCACCAGGAAAGGCTATTTCCCTCCCCAGTCTTTGATTTGTTTGAGCCCATATTAAGAACTGTACACTGCATTTTATTCACCATAAAATCTGTACTGTCGCTTGAAATATTTCAGAAAGTTTCCTTTCATTATGCCATCCAACAAAGTTTTACAAAACAGCATGCTTTCATTCACAGTGTTTTCGAAAATATATCTTACAAATGCCAACAACTGAGCCCAACCTGAAACATCTGTGGATTTGTCCATTTATGGGGCAAAGTAATCACTTTCCATACTCTTTAAAACCAGCTGTTCACAGGCATTAATTGCCATGTCACTTATTCACTTTAGAACATAGCATTTGACAATGGCACACGTGTTCATTTATTTACCACATCTGGTTCTGTTTCAGTGCATCATCTTCACAGCAGATGGCTACTGAAGAGCTGTTGCAATTATGTAGTTTAAGAGGGCTATGACTTGTGAAGGATACAGTATTCATTTAACTGACTAAATGTTTATATTAAAACCCATATGTAAATTTCTTCAAATTTCTGGCTAAAGAGTCCCATAATTTAGGTTTTGTTTAATTTTAGAAATATACATATTGAGTCTAAAATGACAAAATAATTTTAAAGTCTTACTACTTTCATATGTCTGATCTCCAAATATATACCATGCCTGCTGTAAAAGAGATGCACTTATTATTTAGTGTCTTTTCTTCCTGAAGTGATCCAAGATCATCAAAGTTCCCTTATAGAGAGAGTGATTAAACATTGCCAGTTTCCAAAATCCAGGACCCTTTGAAGAGTATCAAAGGCTGTGGCTTTCATGAGATTTATTTTGGAACAATGGAAGGCCATTGTAGTCTGAGAAGAAAAAAAACACGCTGATTCTTTTCTCTGTTTCCTGCTGTTTAATCTTCAGTTTGCTTACACACACACACACACACACACACACACACACACACACACACACACTCACACACTCACCCCTACCCTGAAGATCCAATTAGTTTGGGAGAAGAGACTTACATGATAATTCTATTAAACATTTAGTCTCAGAAAATCCCTCTGGAATTAACATAAATCCCTAGTAGGTTTTATCCCTTGGCCTTACCTTGACTTGACTTCTTAAACTACCTTACATTCTTTTTTTTTTTTAACTTTTTTAAATATTAGTTTCAGGTGTAAAAAACAACATAATGAGTAGACATTTACACCCCTCACAAAGTGATAATGGCTCTCCAGTCTATTACCCCTCTGATATTGTATAAAGCTGTTATAGTACTACTGACCATCAGTCTACTCTGACTTACTTTTTGTAGTAGATGAGGAAGTCTCAGATTTAATCTAAATTTTCTTCTAATTCTACTACTCTTTAAATATGTGTGCTCCTACACAGCAGCAAAAGGAGAATACTGAAAGTAGTATTTTCAGAATTCATGACAAGGAACTAATTTTCTTCTAATATATCTTTTTCATGAAGCATGCAAAATTCTGTAATATCTGTCATCTCTCTCTCTCTCTCTCTCTCTCTCTCTCTCTATATATATATATATATATATATATATATATATATATATATATATATATATATTACCCTTCCGTGATCTCACAGTCCTTGTGCTGTTGTCATGGCATTTCTCTTCCTTTCTTTAGAGTAAATGGTAAATGTGTAATTGTTTATTTTGCAGTGTCTAATTTTTTTTCTTATCATTTATCTTGAATCCCCTTTAATCGGGGGTTAGTCCATAGGCTTGATGAAAGTCAGCTCTCATCAAGGTGGCCAATGACATTTATGTTGCTAAATCTAATGGTGGCTTTTCATTCCTCACTATTCATAATGTATACACAGCATTTGACATAGTTATTCACTTTTCTTTCTTCAGACTTTCCTCCATTTGCTCCTAAGATACCACTTTCTGTAGCTTTTCCTTTTCCCACATGACCTTCCTCATTCTCTGGGATTTCTCGTCTTTGGTGGGTCTCACAGTTCAGTCCTCAAACTTCTCTAGTTTTGTGGACCCTCACTTCCTAAATCATCTCATCCTGGCTCGTGTGATAGCATACTACCTATACGCTGGAGATTTCACAAGTTACAACTGTCGTCAACAATTCTCACTTTTTAAACGTTTTCACGTTTGTACATAAAATAGTCTATTGGAAACCTTCACTTGAATTCTACTTGACATTCCAAGCTTAAATGGATGTTTCAATAGAGGGCTGAGTTATAAAACTTAAAAGATGTATTAAATTGAACATAACCCTATCTCCACCCAAATGTGCGGCTCCCATAATGCTCCTCATTTCAGGAATTTTGTTACTCTATTTGCTTTGTCAAAACCCTTGCAGATGCTCCCATCTCCTCTCTTTATCTGATGTTCCACATACAACCCAGCAGTAAATTAGGTCACCTCTGTCTACAAAATACGCTTAGCAGCTCACTAATTCTATCACTTTCACTTCTCATTTTCACCATTATCTTGGACTTGTGTGTGTCAATGGCCTCTTAATTGGTTTTCCTGCTTCACCTCCCCCTATTCATCTTCCACCACAGTTTATTCTAAACACAGTAGACAGAGAGATCCTTTGAAAATAGAAATCAGATCACAGCTCTCCTTTCCTTAAAACCTTTCAGCGATTTTCCATCCCTGTCAGAGTAAAACCCAGAGTCTTTTGAAGGTATATAATACTTTCTTTTTATCTGTGGTCCCAACTCTGGTTGCACACTAAAATTTGCTGGCAAGCTTCCAAAATATATGAATTTGGGGGCCATACTCTAGAGATTCTGATTTAACTCGTGTGGCATAAAGCCTGGCTATTGGTACATTTTAAAGCTTGTGTAGCCAAAGTTAAGAACAGCTGGCCTTCTTTTCAGCCACTCTTTCCTTTGCTTGGTCCACTAAAGTGCGTTGGCTTCTTGGTCATCTCTCTGACATACTGAGCACATTTTCCCCTTAAAGTCATTTTACTTGTTCTGATGCTCTTTCTATAAGAACCTTTGTCCAGCATCCTCCCTGGCTCTTACTTTCTCACTTCCTTCAAGTCTCTGCTCAGATATTGTCTAGTTGGTGAGGATGTAGCTAACTACTATTAATAAGACAGCAGCTCTACCACCATTGGCCATTCTTTATCCTACTTGTACATATGCTATATTTATATATTTAGTTATTTTCTCTCTGCCATCCCTCCTCCTTAAATGTAAGTTCAAGTGTGCTGGATTTTTTCTAGGCTACAGAGGCTATAGAGCCCAGAGCAAACCCTGATCCCACTAAATGCCAAATAAATATTTGTGTAAAAAATGAATAAATACAAAGTTATTTTTAAAAATAATAAAAAAAGACTTATAACTGATTTTTGAAAATTCAAGGAAATACATGAGTAAGCGCCTTAGTCAAGGACAATTACAACATTCAAAATAGCATAATACAAGGAAAATTTCTTACAAGGTGCAGGTGTAGGAAAACCATGTGGTATTGGTGCAGAACCTCAGGTTTAGTAAAATTTTATCTAGTACCACCCTAGACCCTAAGGTACAAAAATAAGGATTGTTACCAGAACCTGGAGTGACAGAGAATTGTGGGAGCTTGATTGCCCCGAGGGGAGCTGTGACCTTCAGTCCAGGGACACAGTTGGTTGAAGGTGCCTCATGAGAGGGAAAGGGATTACCAGGGGGAAAATACTCTGATTTTATTCACCTTCCTTTCTCTTTCTGTATTCTTTTAGGATACCCATTAGCTGAACACAATAAGAAGCTAAAGAATATGAAACCACTGAGGAATCCAACTCCAGGCCAGCTGCTTGTGGATGATGGAACACACCATAAGTCCAGTAGATATTATGGGTCTGAGCCACTGCTGCATGTCCTTCATTAAAATAAGTATTCTTTGGTTGGATGCAATGTTGTCTGGGACAACATGGTGCGATCTAAAATTAACAGATGTTTTCTCAGAAGGGAGATAAATCCATATACTGAATATATTTTATTTTATGAGGCCAAAGTATTGTATTTTTCATAACATGTGTGGTACAATATAATCAACTTTCTATAATCTAGCAGACCGGTCCCCACCACCACTACTTATATTATCAGGAGATGGTGCCATATTGAGGCTCAGCCTGAGTCGAAATCAAATGAAGTCAGGGGTCATTGATATAATCTATCTACACTAAAATAGAAAGAACAGAATAGAGATAAAAAGAGATATCAGGTTTATTATTCAACACAGCAATCAAATAAAAATAATAAGTAAATATATAAGACAATCAACTTAATTCATAGTTAAGGTATTGCTTTTTTAAAACAATGACAAGCTTATTTCATCTATCAGATTGACAAAGTTTGTTTGTTTATTTATTTATTTATTTTAACAAAATTGAAAATAGTACTGGTGGATAGAGGATGTGATGAAAGAGGAACTCCCACATGCTGCTGATGAAAGTCAACATTGACATGCCTTTAAGAAGTAGATTTTCATCAAAATCAAAATGTATTGAGCCAGTTTCTACATCAAGGAAGACAGGAATGAAATATTTATAAAGAACACAGCAATATTGTTCAAGTTGTTTATTATTTCACTGTGCAATAAAATATGGGAACAATTTCAAAGTCTATAAATATGTGATAAGAAATAAATCATAGCACAATGAAGTACAATGAGATTTGATTCAGCTATTTAAAAAGGGATTTAAAAATCTACATGTAATAACATGGAATTAATTTTGTTCCCAAAAGGTAAAAAGAAGTTGCAGGACAACTTTTCGAATATGCTTCTATGAGTTTTAAAAAGTACACATAAATTATCCAGATATTACTGGAAAATTTTAGAAAATTCAACCATTACTCAATTCTATTGTCTAGGAGAGTAAATACCCTCTCCACATTTTCTATTTCTCTATATGTGCCCATGCATGAAGATGGATTTACAGCACATATTTATACACACAAACACACACCCCGAAGTTTTTATTTGTTTGTTTCTGTTGGAACTTTACTGAAATTTGGGGGGGGGGGTAGAGGAGAAATATAAGTCAGGATCCCAAAAATTTCAACCATCTTCCTTTTTTCCACCTCATTTTATAATATTTCCTGCCTCCTCAGAGATAAATGCAAATTATCCCCCCCCCAAAAAAAGTCACTCCTTATTTTGCACATACTTCCATTCTTTCAGTCCTTTGTGGGGGGGGGGGCAGTTTTCCCTTCCATTTTCTATTGTCTAGTGAAAGATTATTTTTCCTTTCTTTCTTTTTTTTTTTAATTAAATTTATTGAGGTGAAAGATTTTTCCAGAAAAAACAGGGTGATATACCTGGGAACAATTCTGTTGAATACCATTTTCTCTATTTACTATTTAACCTATATGTTTGTACATTGTTAAAATATATATTAAGAGCTATTCATCAAATGATTAACAGTGGCTACCTATAGAACTAGCTGTGGTAGTACATAGTAGAACCTTCATTGATTTATTTTTACACAATCATGTATCACATTTATAAGTTTAAATTTTGCTTGTTTGTTTGTTTATTTGTTTGTTTAGTAAGTATTGGCATGCCCAGAATTTAATCTGAGTCCACATCTTCCATTTGTTTTCCTCTTATCATCACATTCATTCCAGAAGTTTCAATTACTCTGTGTATAGCAATGATTACAAGTCCACTTTTGGATATTTCCATTTTGGATATTTTTCAAGCCAAATATCTCTGTATTTCCCACTAGAGATTCATTTTTTCGTGTAGATATATGCATCACCTGTCTACTACATGCCAGATGATGGGCACTCATTGTAAGTGATGGGCACACAGTGCCCAAAGCACAGTGACGTGGCCCCTGCATTCACTTAGTTGAAAATCTTTGGAAGTGATATAAATAAATAAATGAATGAATAAATAAATAAATGTATTTTAATATGTTGTAAAAGATTCCCTCTTTTAAATAAATAAAATATAATAATATAATAAATAAATAAAATAAATAAAATATAATAATTGCTATAATATAATATAAATATAATATTGCTATAATAAAAAATAATAATTTAAGGCCCCTATTAGTTTGGGTGGCCAGGGAGGCCTTTTCTGAGGGAATGATATTTAAGATGAGCCAGATGGGGAAGAATTGTCCAGTCATGTAAAGAGCAGCTTCCAGGCAGAGGTTTAACAGCTGGGAAAGTCTGGGCTGGGAAAGTAATTGCTGTGCTTTAGAAATGGAAAGAGAGCGTGTGGCTTAGGCAAGGAATTGAAGAGGGATGTGGTGTGAAATAATCTCAGAGACTTGAGCACAGAAACTCAGTCTTGACCATCTTAGGCCATTTGGAGACTTTGGATTTTATCTTGAAGTAATGGACTCATTGAAGGGATTTAAGTAAATTAGGGATGTGTTTTTGTTTATATTTTTAAACCTCACTTTGTTCTATCAAATGTATAGGCAAATGTAGCCTTCTTAAAAGCTGTTCTTTAAGTTCTTTGGCACGGATCATCACGCCAACAATTTGGTATGTTGTCAGTGTCATTCCTTGTGGTGGTTCATCACAGTTTTTATTTTGTTTCTTATATTGGCATTAGAAATTTTTGATATATTTGCAGGAACTTTTTTAGATTTTACCTTTTGTAATACATTTACTCTTGAATAATTAAACATAACAATTCAAAATGACTGATCTTCTAAGATGGGCAGAACCATATATATTTTTTTTAACATGTGATAAGCTATACAAAAAGGAGTATAGATTTCTGTCAAGTGTGTGAGCTAACAGAACTGGAGCTCTCTTTCTCTCTCTTCTAATCTAGGACCTGAGCTTGATAAACTCAATATCTGTACTTATTTCTCTCACTCCTCACCCCATTATACCATCAGCCCTCTAAAAGTCATCTTCATTTCATGAAAAAGGTTACCAGCCAGTTCAACCAATATTGGTCCCAATAGGACTTAATAAAGGAAGCTTTAATAAAGGAAGATAACAAAGTGATAACTATAGAATTCCACAGAAAGCTAGTCTGTTATCAAAACACACATCAGATTTTCTTCCCTTTATTTCTTTCCTTCACTTGTGTTAGTTAAGAAGAGAAAGAACTGAAGGTGAATTATAACTTTAAGGTCAAAGTTTTCTTGAGGACTTGTTTTCCATAAGTTGTTGACAAACAATTTCATAATCTTTCTGAAGATTTTTGGTTGTTCTGGGATTTCATACAAACCTGGCCACTGTATGTCAAGAAAATTAATATTAACATTAGATGTTAGGCACAAACATAGGCAATGAGCAAAGTATTTTTAAATCACATGACTTTCTTACTAGGGTGGGAACTTGCTTTAGTGTAGTTAAGAGATAGGACCTGACTTAACAAACTTTGGTATATCCCCTGTCTTTCTCCTGATAAAGTAAAATAAAAAAAATAAAACCTCTATAGTTAAAGACATGCAAATATATGTATATATATATGCAAATATATCATGTAAATATAAACGAATACCACTCAGAGATTTTCTTCAATTCATTAAGCAATATGGCATTATAGGCTGAATTTTGTCCCCATAAAAATATCTATGTTGATGTCCTAATGCTGAGTACCTCAGAATGTGACAGTATTTGGAGAAACAGTATTTAAAGAGGTAATTTAAGTTAAAATAAGGTCATTAATGTAGGTCCTAATCCAATTTGTATAGTTTTTTTTTTTTTTACAAGAAGAGGAAATATGGCACAGACACACACAGAGGGAAAGCCATTTGAGAAGACAGGGAGATGGCCATCTACAAGCCCAGGAAGGAGGAGTCACAAAAAATCAACCTGGCAATTCCTAGATCTCAGATTGCTAGTCTCAAGAACTGTGAGGAAATAAATTTCTCTTTAAAGCCACTCAGTCTGTGGTTCTTTATTGTGGCAGCCCTAAAAAATAATATATTTGCTAATGCATATGAGCCCATATTATCACTAAAATGGATTCATATGTATTATGGATAGTGAAGATTTGCATTACTATTATTTTTCCATAAGTTAATTTCTAGTCCAACAATGTGGTAAAATAATTTAGCTATCCTTATGTGTCCTTCAACTCTAAATGATATCTTTGCTGGGTAGAGTAATTTTTTTAAATTAGTTTCAGGTGTACAAAACAATGTAATAGTTAGACATTTACACCCCTTACAAGGTAAAGTAATCTTGATTGTAGGTTTTGCTTTACATCACTGAATTTTTCGTGCCAATCCCCTCTGGCCTGCAAAGTATCTGTTGAGAAATCAGCTGATAGACTTACGGAAGCTTTTTGTTTTTTAAGGTTTTATTGGGGAATTGGGGAAGGGGAACAGACAGACAAGTTGCTGCCCTTTTGTTCTTCAGTCTAGCTGTGGAGGATGACGCTTCACTGGCCCATGTTGGTATTGTGATCATTGCGCTCTTCCCGGCTGAGGCAGATCGGTAGCTGGGCAGCCACTCACTGCAGCTCACACTGGCTGCCGGCCACCCACGGTAGCTTATGGCAGCCCACTGCAGCCCACTGTAGCCTACGGTGTTGCAGGCGACTCACGGCAGCCCAGCTGCAGGTGGAGCTGTTGTTCACCATCTTAGCTGTAGAGGGCGATCATCACTGGCCCATGTGGGATCCAAACAGGGGCCCTCATGCTCAGAGCTCATGCTCCCAAGCCAACTCTTAGCCAACGAGCCACTCAGCCGGCCCATGGAAGCTTTCTTGTAGGTAAGTAATGCCTTTTCTCTTGCTGCTTTTAAGATACTCTGCCTTTAACCTTTTGCATTTTAATTATGATGCGTTTTGGTGTGGGCCTCTTTGGGTTTGTCTTGTTTGGGACTCACTATGCTTCCTGGGCTTGCATGTCTATATCCTTTGTCAGGTAATAAAATGTTTTGTCATTATTTCCTGAAATAGGTTTTTATTTCCTCACTCTCTCTCTTATCCTTCTGGTACCCTTATGAAGAGAATGTTGATATACTAGATCTTGTTTCGGAGGCCCCTTAACTACCCTCATTTGTTTGGATTCTCTTTTCTTTTTGCTGTTCTCAATGGGTGTTTTCTGCTACCTTACTTCCAAATTGCTGATTAGATTATCTGCTTCATTTACTCGGCTGGTGATTCCTTCTAGTGCATTCTTCATTTCATTTATCTTATTCTTCACTTCTGACTGGTTCTTTTTTATGGTTTCTATGTCTTTTTCATGCTTGCAGTCTCCTTGCTAAAGTTCTCACTAAGTTCCTTGAGCATCCTTATAACCATTGTTTTGAACCCTGTCTCTGTAGGTTACTTGCCTCCATTTCATTTAGTTCTTTTTCTGGATATTTTTCCTGTTCTTTCATTTGGGACACATTTCTTTGTTTCCTCATTTTGACAGCCTCTCTGTGTTTGTTTCTATATATTAGGTAGATCTGCTATGTATCCCAGTGTTGTTGGGCCTTATGTAGTAGGTGTCCTGTGGGGCCCAGTGGCACAGTCTCCCTAGTCACCTGAGCCAGGTGTTCCAGAGTGTCCCTTGTGTGGGTTGCATGTGCTCTCCTGTTACAATTGAGCCTTAGTTGCTATTGGCAAATCAGTGGGTGGGATTGATCCTCAGGCTGACTGGCTGTAGGGTTTGGCCATGTGACAACTTATTAACTGCTGTGTGGGACGCTTACCCCACTGAGTGGGATTTGCCCCAGCAGGCTTTGGTGCCAGTTGAGACCGCCCTTTGGGTGTGCCACATGTGGGGCTAATTGGGCAATGCCCTGCTAAGGTCTGAAGCCAACCCCCAAGTATGTTGGTTCTGGGTCTTTTGGGAGAGGCTCCAGTACAGGCCCAGGTCAGCCACTGACCAGGAGCTACCTGGTAGGAGCTGCTATTGTTCACTGCCTGTGTTAAACCTGGAGGAGTATGGAAGAGGCTGTGCTATGAAATGAGGATGGCTGCCACCAGTGCCAGGCCTGGGGTAACTCTGAAAAAAGCCAGAACACCTGGAGGCCTGCTGTCACCTGTGGGATTCCTTCAATTTCAGTCACTGATAAAGCCTCATGTGTTACACAAGTTAAGTGAGGCACAATCTCAGGGAGTCACTAGCATTGGAAAAGTTGTTGTCAACAGGTTAATGTAGACTATGGTTTGGTGCCAGTGCTGAGGCTGGAGCTACTCAGGAAAAGTCTCAGAGCACACTGAGGTCAGTCACCGCCCACCTGGAGCCCGTAAACTCTGATAGTGTTTCAAGGAGTACAATGAGGTAGAGGCTGGCTGCTCAAGGAGAAAACGCCTCTAGCCATGCGCTAGTTGGGTGGGATGGGTTCCCAGTGAGTCAGCAGAGCAGAGTAGCAGAGCTCACCAGACCAATCAGATTCAGATTTGGCCTGTGGGGGCGGGTTCAACATTGGAAAGAAGACGCCCACCTGCCGGCTGCATAGGAGGCAGATTCCTCATGGGAAAATATCGAATGTCCTCCAGCCCTTCTCCTGTAGCCACACATCTAATCTGCCCCCCATATGTCTCCGAGGCCCCCTGAGTCACCGTCCCACCGCTGGAGCCCAAGGTGAGTGCCTGTGAGCGAGTGAGTCTGTGCACGGGTCATTTAAGAGGAAGTCTGGTTTCCTGTAACTTTCTATCCTATCCAAATGGTTGGAATTCTCACTGTTTTTCATAGCTAGATGTTGTCAGGGCTCTTCTTCCTGGCACCAGTACTTCAAGCTGGGGAGCCTGGTGTGGGGGACTGGGGTTCCTCGCCTCAGAGAGGAACATCCGCAGGTGGGATATTTCTCCTGGTTCTTAACTGCCACAGGGAGGTTTGGGGCCCATTCCGCATCTCTGCCCCCCCTTCCAGTCTTGACGTGACTTCTTTATATTTTCAGTTATGGGACTTCTGTTAAGCTAGACTTCAGATGGTTCTCCAGGTTGACTGTTATATAATTTAGTTGTAATTTTAATGTGTTCATGAAAGGAGGCAGACACAATGCTTATCTACATCATCTTTGATCTTTCTTCTGTAACCAGTGTTGTGAACTCTGCATCTGGGATATTGCTTGTCTCCATTTTATTTAGTTCTTTTTCTGGAGCTTTGTTCTGTTCTTTTATTTGTTACATGTTTATTTGTCTCCCTAATTTGGCTACCTTCCTGTGTTTGTTTCTGTGTATCAAGTAGAGCTGCTGTGTCTCCCAGTCTTAGTGGGGTGGCCTTACGTAGTAGGTGTCCTATGTGACACAGTGATATGGTTTTCCTGGTTACCTGAGCCAGGTGCAGCAGGTGTGTTTATTTTATGGGTTATATGTGCCCTTTTATTGCAATTGACCCTGGTTACCATTTGCATGTCAATGGGAGGAATGGATCCTCTGGCTGATTGGTTTCAAGGACTGGCCATGACTACAGTAGAGGAGCTCTTATGCAGGAGATGACCCTAGGGAGGAGAATTTGCTTTAGCAGGCCTCCGGTGCTTGCTCAGTCTTCCCTTTGCATACTTTGTTCCAAAAGCAACAGGTAGCTGGAGGCAGTTGTGTGGTGTTCCAGCTCAGTCCGCCAGCCCCAGAGCCTCCTGGGAGGTGCTCTGCTGCAGGCCATGTTCAGCTGTAGCCTGTGCCCTGCCCAGGGCAACCTGGAATGAACCACAAAGCAATCCACAAATAGCCACCACCTGTGCTGGGCTTGGAGTTGCCTGGGGGATGCCAAGCCTCAAACCAAGGCCACCTGCCACCAATGCCTGGCTTGGGGCAGTTCAGTAAGTGATATGGGCCAGATGCTGCTTGTTTGTGTTTTGTGAACCTTTGGGAGATGTTAGGATTATCTGTAGCATGAGCCAAAACAGGCCATTTGTATGGAAAAGCCATGGAAAGCTGCTTGGATGGGTCTGCAAGTTGGGTGGGGAGGGGCATCAGGGAATCACTAGAGTGGGGTGGAAGGTGTTAACCATGTTGAAAGAGACTCAGATATGGTGCCCACCTGCATGTGCATGCTGGGTGGAAAAAAGGACTCAACAAAGGAACAATGGCTTCTGTCAGCATTTCTGTCTGGGTGAAAGCTGTTTCTCCTGCTTTTACCCTGAAGTCTGACAATTGAGTTTCTCCCCTTATGTCCCTCGAACTTTTCAAGCTGCAGCTCAAAGTGAGTGAGTCCATCAGCAAGTAAGTCCATGTGTAGACCCCTTAAAAGGAAAGCTTAGGACTCCAGCCACCCTCTGTCTCACTCAGCCACAATCTCAGCTGGTTTTCACAGCCAGAAACTGTGGGGACTTCCTTTCCTTGTACAGAGATCCTGGGCTGGGGAGACTGGGGTGGGGCTTGGACTTTTCACTTCTCAGGGAGGCCCTCTGTAGTGGAGATATCTCTCCAAGTTTTTAATGGTCACATGTGGGTGTGGGACCAGCCTATTTCATGCCTTTGCCCCTCCTACCAGTCTCAAAGTGGCTTCTTCTGTGTATCCTTAGTTGTAGAACTTCTGTTCAGCTAGTTATAGACTTCAGGTTATTCTCAATGATGGTTGTTCTTTTGTTTAGTTGCAATCTTTATATTGCCATGACAGAAGGTAAACACAGTGTTTACCTACTCCACCATCTTGACCACACGTGATCTGATTTATTTTTAACATATATGGCAATCTTAAAAAATTTCCAAACCACTTGATAATTAACCTAAGGCTGAAATATCTTGTAAAAAAGCATTTAAATAGATAATTTAATCAAGGTAATCTTTAATTTTCTGAAAAGAGTCTGCTTCTAGCATTTTGTCCTGAAGTCCAATGTTAGGACATGGAGAAAATTCTTAATTCCCTAATTCCTCTTCCCAAAGATTATGTTGTAGACTTGGACCTTATTTGTTTTTCCTATTTAAACTGAAAATTTGTCAACAAATTGAAACAAGTTACTCCAATGCTCAGTTTAAAAATCAAGGGAGCTGAAAATTTGACTTGAAAATCATCTGTGAGTGACAGTAATGAATGTGGGAGAGATGGATATGAACTTTTCAGAGTGCCTTAAAAAATGACATTGTTATTCAAAGTGTCAATCATTTAGTGATTTTATATATATATATATATATATATATATATTTAAACACAAATATATATATATACATATATATATATATATATATATATATATATGATTTTTGTGCTTCACCAAGAGAAGATCAAATTGTGCCTTTTATTGCACTCTTTCTTCTAAAGCACTGGAATTATCCCCTTTGTTCAATCCATGCCCAACTGCTGCTCTAGTAAGACCCACAAACTGGCTTCACAACAGATTTTGGAATTGGAATTTTCTTCTCAGTAGTCTCAGTGATTTTGGCCCAGATTTCAGGTGAACATTCTCATAATCCACAGTTGGAAAACATCGTGTGTGTGTGTGTGTGTGTGTGTGTGTGTGAAAATCACAAGTAAAATATTTTTAATTTTTTTTAAATGTTGTTATGTTGTAGGAAATATTTAGTCCAATTTCTTACAGAAAACTCAGAGTATATGTAAAGGTACTCAACATCACTAATCACTAGTAAAATGTAAACTAAAAGCATAATGAAATATTACATCATATATGTTATGATGGCAATTATTTTTTTAAAATAGGTATTGGGGAGGATTTGGAGAAATTGAAATCTTGTATACAGTGGTGATAAGGTAAGATGGTGCAGCTGTTATGGAAAATAGTACTGAGGTAAAAATTAAAATAGAAATACCATATGATCCAGCAATCCCACTTCTGTGTATATGTCCAAAGAATTAAAATCAGGATTTCAAAGAGATATTAATGCAGCATTATTCACAATGGCCAACATGTGGAAATAATAAAAATGTCCATCAATGGATGAATAGATAAAGAAAATATCATATATACATACAATGAAATATTATTTAGCCTTTAAAAAGGAATGAACGCTTGCCATATGTAATAAAATGGATGAACCTTGAAGACTTTATGCTAAGTGAAATAATCCAATCAAATAAAGATGAATACTGCATAATTCCACCTACACAAGGTATCTGAAATAATCACTCATAGAAATAGAGAGCAGAATGGTGGTTGCCAGGGGCTGGAGGAAGAGGAAAATGGAGACTTTTTTTTTTTTTTTTTAGTGCACATGAAGTTACAGCAATCTAAGATGAATACGTTTTAGAGATTTGCTGTACAATGTAGTGCTTATCATTCATAATATTATACACTTAAAAACTTGTTAAGAAGGTAAATCTCATGTTTAGTTTTCCTACCACACATACATACATACACATACACAAGCAAAGGGGCACAAGGAAATTTTTGAAGGTGATGAATATGGTTATTACCTTGATCATGGTGATGATGTAACGAGTGCATGCATGTCCAAGCTCATCACATTATATACATTAAATATGTGCAGTTTTCTGTATATCAATTATATTTTGATAGTGCTATGAGGGAAAAAGAAAGCTCAGAAGATGTGAAGCTAAATAGCCTAACATTTCCAGTGACCAAGTGAAGCTAAACAACTGAGTGTTTTAAAATAATTCTGTTTTAGTTTTAAGCTATCCCCAAATAACCTTCGTAGTCACCCAGATGCATGTATAAATTGATCTCTACTTTTGGCAAATCACCCTGGAATCCAAGGTCTGTTCTGTTTTGGCATTTATTTAGGACCAGTCTCAGTGACGTTTCTTCCTCCACCCCTTTCCTTCACTGAGTGTTTACTTACTCAGAAGGGTCTAGTGCACTCCTATTTCCAGTTTCTCAGTTTTTCTTCTCTCAGAGAACATTGTATGCTCTGAATCTTTGCCCAACTACTCCCAGAAAGCAAAATGCAATTGTTTTATATATGTATAAAATAAACTCTGAAATCAATGCATATCAGTTTATCTTTATTCTTTCTGTATTAAACTTATGTTTGTGCCACTTTATTTATTAGATTATGTGTTCTTTATAGGTAACAGTATGTCTTATTTATTCTTCTGTCACCAAAATTAAGCAATTAATTGCTTGGTAGATGTAAATTCTAATCTGAGCTAAACACTTGAAGTTAACTGGGTGAGACATGTACTGCACTGAACCAAACTTTGGTATTAAAATAACAAGTAAAAAGACATTTTGAAAGAAAATATAATTATGAGTAATCACAGTCTTAATCTATGCCCTGCCTTCTAAGAAAGAAAAATATTTTGTTGTTTTTTGGGATTCAAACTTTTGTTTATTGTGTTGACTAAACTGAGTAGAGTCATAACTAAAAAGACCTGAAATGGGCTACATTGCTTTCCACTGACAAGATCTGAGAGCCACCAGACAGATAAAAGTCAGTTATGGAAGCTGAAGTATAGGTTTACTAGACAAAAATCAGAAAATTCTGATTTTTAAAAAGGTTTTTGCCTGGAGGTTAAAAATAAGCAACAACAAAACACAACAATTATGACAACAACAATTAAAGAAGAATAGAATGCACACTTCTCTGGCATTTGTGAGATTTAAGTAAGGAACTACATACATTGCTTTTCAAGGTGTCTTCCTTCCTTCCTTCCTTTCTTCCTTCCTTCCTTCCTTCCTTCCTTCCTTCCTTCCTTCCTTCCTTCCTTCNCTTCCTTCCTTCCTTCCTTCCTTCCTTCCTTCCTTCCTTCCTTCCTTCCTTCTCTTTCTTTCTTTTCTTTCTTTCTTTCTTTCTTTCTTTCTTTCTTTCTTTCTTTCTTTCTTTCTTTCTTTCTTTCTTTCTTTCTTTTTTTTCCCCTTCCTTCCATCCTTCCTCCTCTTCCTCCTCCCCCTCCTTCTCCTTCATCTTTGTCTTTCTTCTCTTCTTCCGTATTCCAATATATTTTAAATATGCATATATAAACAGAAGGTGAGCCAAGTCTGGCCCCAAAATAGTAGTTTGACAACCTAGAGAAACAAGCACTCCTCAGAAAGTAGACTAGGTCATCTATCAGCTTCTAATTAAAAAGTTGTATAAGTCTATGCTATCGCAGTCAAACACTCAGTCAAAAAACATGTTGGGACAACATGGATGGACCTTGAGAGCATTATGCTAAGTGAGATAAGTCATACAGAAAAAGTTAATTACTGTATAATATCACACAAGTGGAATCTAAAAAACTGAACTCACAAAGACGGAGAATAGGATTGTAGTTACCAGGGGCTGGGAGGCTGGAGGAATTGGGATGTTATTAAAGGGTACAAACTTGCAACTAGAAGATAAACAAACTCTCAGGGTTTAGTTTCAATGTTGGTGTTTCTTTTCATGTTGTCCATGCAAGAAACAGGCTTAAAGACAAATGCACCTTATGTAGTAAATTCAACCTCTGTGACAAGGACAAGGGTGATGGTGAGTAAGGCGGTAGTGTTTTTGTGGCTCCTAAATCATACCACAGTGGTGACCATAAAAACCGGGTTCAACATACCCTTTCTGATATATTTTAAACATTTCTCAATAAATAATTTAGTTCAGAGATATCCACTACATGAAACAACTATTTATAAATTTTACATTTAGTGTACAGATATTTTATTTGAAGTTTATATTTTGCTAATAGCAGATTTGATAAGTTATTTTATTTTTCTTTTTACAAAAGCAATATGGATACTCTGAGATGAGAGAGAGAGAGAGAGAGAGAGAGAGAGAGAATAGAAAGATATTTAGTTTTTCTCCCTGGTTCTTGGCATGGAGCTACTAAAATCCTTGGAATTTCCTAAATGATGAGGGTGGTAGGAACATCCTTTGTTCTAATGTGGCACTCTTGGTTAGTTCTTAGATAACTTCAGGATAATAGTTGATCTCCAGAAATACCCTGGTTAAAATTTGGAACTTTCAGTCCCACCCTCCAACCTCTAGGAAGAAGAGAGGAACTGAAGATTGAGTAGTCACCAAGCGCCAATAACTTAATCAATCATTCTTATGTAATGAAACCTTCATTAAAACACCTAATGATGGGATTTGGAGAATTTCCAAGTTGTTGAACACATCCCCATGTCAGGAGGGTGGCATGCCTCTACTCTATGGGGAGAGAAGCTCCTGTTTTGGGACCTTTTAAGACCTTGTTTTATATACTTCTTTATTTGGCTGTTCATTTCTACATTTTAAATAAACCAGTAAACATAACAAAAGAAACTGCCTGAGTGAATTCTGTGAGTTATTCTAGCAAGTCATCAGCTGAGGAGGTAGTTGTGAGAATCTCCAAATTATAGCCTGTAAGCCAGAAGTATGGTGGCCAGTGTCTTGAAATTGGCATCTGGGGTGAGAGCAGTCTTGTGAAAGTAAATCCTTAAACTTGTGAAATTTAATAGTAACTCTAGGTAGCTAGTGTCAGAATTGAAATGAATTCTAGGGCACAACAGAATTGCTGCTGCTATGAAAAAAACCAAAAAACAAAAACAAAAAAACCTCAGAGTGTCAAAAAATAAGGAAATTAAAACACTTACCACTCCCTCTCACTTCCCTGATAAGCAGTTAAGATACATGATAGATAGATAGATAGATAGATAGATAGATAGATAGATGATAGATAGATAGATGATAGATACACAAACATACACTTATGTCTCTTCAAGCACACATATTCTCACATACACAAATAGTTTTATAATAAATTAAGATTATATCATGCAGATTATTTCATTGTCAATGTATAGTTATTGAAAATATTTTACTTAATGGAATAGAATGCCATTTTATTGACATATAATTTATTTAGCTAATGACAACCATTACATTTCAATATACCATGAGTACTCATTTTAGTATCTTATAAGTGTAACACTTTAGGACAAACTGTACTAAGGAAACATAATCTCACACAAATTATAGCAAAAAATTCAGTAAACTGTGACTTTCAATGACACTTTTTATTTTCTTTTCAACTAAAGTGAGACTATAAAAGAGCTTATGGAACCTCTCTGAGAAGTTGTTTTGTAATACAGATGCTCCTCAACTTACGATGGGGTTACGTCCTGATAAAACCATTGTAAATTGAAAATACCATAAGTCAAAAATGTACTTACCACACCTAACCTACCAAACAGCACCGTTTAGCTTAGCCCAGGGGTCGGCAAACTATGGCTCACGAGCTACATGCAGCTCTTTGGGTATGTTTCATCTCAAAAGTTTGCCAACCCCTGGAAGAGCCAACCCTGTCCCTCACAGCAATTTAAAAATTATTTGAGAGCCATAAATATATTTTTACATAATCACCATTATGTGAATAATATCCTGTAAAAATTTTATAAATGAAAGTATGATAGTTTTATTTTCAGTTTTATCTTTACTTCAAAGCCACAAGTGTGTGCCCAAAGAGCTGCATGTGGCTCGGAGCCGCAGTTTGCTGACCCCTGGTGGCTTTTCCGTCTCAAATGTTTGCCAACCCCTGGCCTAGCTTATCTTAAAGGTACCTATAGTTGGGCAATTATCTTGATCTTCATCTGAAGAGTAATACCTTCCTCTTCTTTTCACCAGCAACAGTAGACACAGATGAGCATTTTGTAGACATGATGGGATGTGAAAACACAAAACAGAGAGTATACTATAGAGTATCAGTTGTTTACTCTCATGATAATGTAAATGACTGGGAGCTGTGGCTCACTGTTACTGCCCAGCATCATGAGAGAGTGTCCTACTGCTTGTTCTTAGCCCAGCAAAAGCTCAAAATTCAAAGAAAAAAAAAAAGAAGAAGAGAGATTCTTTTATTAAACCAAGCTTCAGTGGAACAAAACTTCCAATCTTTTTGAAAAGGAATACACACGAGGATTTTGGATGACTGAATCTTTGGATAAGCTTAGATATTCTATTAATCAAAAGAGACAAAAAGAACATAAATCAAATTCCTCATATAAACTGAAATCAATAGGATTCTGTCAGGCTAAATTAAGCAATATTGTATTATTAGCTTCAAATATTATCTAGTGTGGTTAAATAGTTTTCTCTTTTCTTTTTCTTCTCCTGTACATATCTAGAATCCTATCAGTTTTGAGCAGAGAGGGATCTAAGATATTAATTAAATAACCCATAGGTTAGAATAAGAAGTCCTCTGATATAAATGATATATTTTCTTCAGCTTTAGATAATACAGTAAGGTGCACAACAATACCTAGTTTTTATATTTAATTAAATTTAAAATGAGGAACCTGTGTCCCAAGAAGGTAAATATTCCCTTGTAGACCACATTTTGTTTACCAATTCATGAGTTAGCTAACATTTTGGTTGTTTATTATGCTTTTTGGCTATTATGAAGGAAGCTTCTATGAACATGCATGCACAAATGTTTGTGTAGACACGTTTTCATTACTCTTGGGTATGTAACTAGAATTGGCATAGCTAAGTCATATACTAACACAATGTTTAATGTTTGAAAAACTGCCAAACTGTTTTCCAATGTGGCTGCAAATTTAACCTGCTCACTAGCAATGTATTAGGATTCCAGTTTTTTCACATCTTCACCAACATTTGTTATCTTTCTTTTTTATTACAACCATTCTATATGTGTGAAGTGATATCTCATTATTATTTTGATTTGCATTTCTGTAATGGCTAATGATATTGAGTATCCTTTCATGCATTCACTGGTTATTTTTATATCTTTAGAGAAAAATCTATTTAGATAATTTTCTGATATTTTAATTGTGTTATATTTTTTATTATTGCACTTTAATTGTTCTTTATATATTCCTAATACAAGTTCTTTCTCAGGTGTATGATTTGCAAATTTTCACTCCCATTCTGTATGTTATCATTTTACTTTTTTTTAGATTTTTATTAAAATATAACTAACATACAATATTATTTTAGTTATGGGTGTACACCATGGTTGTTCAACATTTATCTACCTAAATAAATGATCACCATAAGTCCAGCAACCACCTTACACTGTACAATGCGATCACAACATTATTGACTATATTCCCCATTCTGCACATTACATCCCCATAACTTATTTGTTTTATATAGGAAATTTGACTCTCCTATCCCCCTTCACCTTTTTCATTCCTTTTAAAAATTTTCAATTACAGTTGATATTCAATATTATTTTACATTAATTTCAGTTTTACAGCGGAGTAGTTAGACTTTTATATAATTTAGAAAGTGTGCCCCCTGACTAATCTAGTACCCACCTGGCACTATACATACTTATTACCACATTATTGACTATATTCCCCATGACTATTTTGTAACTACCAATTTGTACTTCCTAATCCCTTAACCTTTTCACCCTACTCCCCTCTCATCTATTACCCAGATTAATCTAGTACCCATCTGACACCATACATAGCTATTATGTTATTGACTATATTCCTTATGCTATACCCTACTGCCATATAGCAATTTGTACTTCTTAATCTCTTCCCCATTTTCACCCACCCCCAAACCTCCACCCATCTGGCAATGATCAAAATATTCTCTGTATCTATAAGTTTGTTTTTGTTTTGTTTTTTAGGTATAAGCAAAATCACATTGCATCTGTCTTTCTCTGTCTGACATACTCTGCTCAGCACAACACACTCTAGGTCCATACATGCCACCACAGATGACAAGAACACATTTCCTTCCATGGCTGAGCAATATTTCATTGTATATATGTACCACCTCCTTTCCTCATTCATTTGCAATATGTTTCTCCCAAATTTGCTGCCTCCCTGCGTTTGTTTCTGTGTACGAAGTAGGGCTGTTATGTCTCCCAGTCTTAATTGATAGCCTTAAGTAGTAGCTGTGCTGTGTGGTCCAGTGGCACAGTCTCCCTGGTTACCTGAGCTGGGTTCTCCAGATATGTCTCCTGTGTGGGTTGTGTGTTCCTGCCTGTTTTAGTTGAGCCGTGGTTGATGTTTTCACATCAATGGGAAGAATTGACCCTCAGGCTGATTGGTTGAGACGACTGGCTGTGACTGAAGTAGAGGAGTTGTTGTGTAAGAGCTGACCCTACAAAGCAGGATTCTCTTTAGCAGGGCTCTGGTACCTGCCCAGTGTGCCCTTTGGATGTGTTGTCCTTAGAGGCAGCTGGATGATACTTGGGATCGGTCTGAACTGGCCACTTGGTGTGCCAGCCCTAGGTTCTCCTGGGAGAGGCCCCACCACTGGCCAAGTTCAGCCACAGCCTGTGCCCTGACCACTTGGCATAAGTCACAAAACAATCTGCAGTTGGCTGCCACCCCTGCTGGGCTTGGAGTTGCCTTGAGAGGCTAAGCCATGAATCAAGGCTGGCTGTGGGTAGTGCCTGGCTTAAAGCTGCTCAGCAAGAGTTATGGGATGCATCAAAGCCAGATGCTGCTTGTTTGGGTTTGTGTACCTTTGAGAGATTTTAGGAAAGTCTGCAGCATGAGTGGAGACAGGCCCTTTGTATTGAAAATCCACTGAAACTGGCCTGGGTGTGCCTGCAAATTGGGTGGGATGGAGTGTCAGGGACTCACCAGGGTGGGGTGGACAAATGGTGTTAGCTAGGTTCATGGAGACTCAGATGTGGTGGCTGCCTGCATCTGCATGCTGGCAGGGAGGAGGGCTCAACAAAGAAACAATGACTTCCACCAGCTCCTCCATCCAGGAGAAAGTTGTCCCTTAGCCCTCACCCTGAAGACACAAAATTCAGTCTCTCCCCATATGTCCCTGGGGCCTTTTGAGCTGACACCCAAGTATTGGAACTCAGAGCAAATGAGTCTTTCTGTGAGTAAGTCCATGTACAGGCCCTTTAAGAGGATCACTTGGGACTGCAGCTACTATCATTTCACTCAACCACACATCTGCTGGTTTTCACCCCCAGAAGTTATGAGGACTTCTCTTCCCAGTACTGGACCATGGTCTGGAGCCTGGTATGGGGCTGGAACCCCTTTCTTTTCCAGGGTGACCTCTATAGCCAAGAAATCCCTTCTCATTTTTAATAATTTCACATGGGTTAGGGACCAGCCTGTTTTGCTTCTCTGCCCCTCCTACCAGTCTTGAGGTGGATTCTTTTGTATGTCCTTAGTTGTAGGGCTTCGGTTAGCTAGACGTCAGGTGATTCTCAATGATGGTTTTTCTGTAGTTTAGTTATAATTTTGATGTAGTCATGAAAGGATGCAAGCACAATGTTTACCTACTCCACCATCTTGATCAGAAAATTATTTTTACTTTCTCGATGGTTTCATTTGCCACCAACTTCTTTTCATTCCCATAGTAACTATTTGAATTCTGGTCCTTATTATTTCTGGACCATTTTGCAATTGTTTGTACACTTCTAAATGGACTCATCTTCAATTTCTACCCTCTCATATCAATCCATGATGTAGTTGTTAGCTATCCTCCAAAACCTAAAATCATATTGCATTTCTTCCTCACAAACTTACCTGTGACTTCTCTTTGTACTTAAAATAATTCTTAGCTCTTAAAATGTCATCAAACACCTTCTTTTGGTGGGGTCAAGGAAAGCATCATTATTTGGAAATCCAGCCAGCCAAGAAGATGGAGAACTAGCATCCTAAAGAACCCTCTTGAGAAATTAGCTTCTTTTATATTAAGGGAAGGGGGTAATGGGAGGACTTTGAAGTTGATGGATGACTACAGACAAATGGGCATCAGCAGGTTCCAAGGAATATTGTGAAATATATTTATTGTTAGTCTGTTGACTCTAGTTGATCTGAGTTTGGTCATGAAGTTCCTGCCAATCCTTGATAAACAATCATTATTTTTGTTACATACTTCTTTCATCTCTTTGGGAGAAGATGTTTCTGGTAAGGGACTGATTTTTTAAAACTCAAGCTACAAGCAGAATTTGTCTAATGATTAGCATGTAAAGCCATGGGGATAAAGCAGGCTTGAAGAAGATGAAGTCAGTGAGGCCCAGCATTTTACTGTTACAATTCCCTACTGTTAATAGCCCATTCACAATCATGTGGGATTAGAGAGGGACAAAGAAACATTGTCTCTCATCTGGCTACTGGTTTCAGTCTAATAGGTTTTCAGCATTAATCTCTGTTATCAATGCCCTAATACTCTCACGAATCTTGAACTCCTGTCCCTGCCCAGTTTTTAGGTTATTTATTTTTATACCTTGTACTTTTGCTCATGTCTGAAACAGCTTTCTCTTTTTCCATCTTTTTCCACTAAATTAGTACTTATCCTTTGTGCCATACTTAGAAATCAACTCTTTCCGTAAGCCTTTTTCTAATCACTATGTCCCTAGCATAACCTAAGCATTTTTTTCTGTCTGTTTTAGAGAAATAGTATGGAAATGGTAAAAGGGTTAAATAATCTAGTTATTGATGTATCTGTTTCACTAGTTGTTGCACTGCTTGTCAGGGAAGAGCATACACTATTATACACGTCCCATGTCCAACATGTATTGCATATACCAGACACATTTGTTTAATGAAAAATACAAAAATTAAATTTTTAAAACAGATAATTTAGAATTCATTTGTCAAATTATGAAAGAACTGTTGAATTTTTAAAGATGCAAACAGCAAATAATTTTTGTTTGTTTTCTCTTTTTTTTTTAATGTTAAAATACCCTGAGGAAATTTCATTATCTTTTAGAAAAAAATTTCTTTATGGTCTACTTTCAGATATCTGTATCAGCATGATTGGTACATCTATGTTATCATGTCTACAAATGCTTTTCTGTAATTCATATCAGTGGACATGATTCCAGAAATACAGTGCTCTCCTTTGTTTTATTTCTCTGTTCCATCAGCAATTTGCATCAATGAGAAATGTCACATTTTTCATCTTGCTAATGTTTAGCCCCAGTTCCCTTATCAGTAAAATAATTCTATTTTATCAGATGATTTCTACTCTTCCATTTAATTCTTAATATGTGTCACGTGCTGGACAGTTGCATATGATCTCAGGCAGCAGCTACAGGTTTTGAGTGTTACTTTTTCCCTTTACATTGCCATCAGAATTTAAATTTCAGCTTCTTATTTAATGGAAATAATTTTCAAAGCTCTTCCAAGATGGCAGTGCCTTTTAGTTTAGAAGATTTTAACTGAACAGTATATGCATGAAACTTCCATTGTAAAGCTGAGCCAGTGATCCATTCTTAGCCTTTAACTAGTTGTTGATAAGAATCTGTGAACATTTTAAACATATTTAACTGATTATTTTTCCTTGCCCCTGAATTCCCAATGTAATCTTCCCTTTTCTGCCTTTACTTTGAAAGTAAATGCTGATGAGAAAAATTTGATTTGACTCTATAAAATTATTTTTATTTCCTCTTGCTTTCCCTATTGTAACTCATGCCTTTTCTCAGCATATATTTCAATTTTCTCACATTTCTCATCTGCACTAATATAACTCCAGTTGATTCATTAGGCTAGAATATTTCCTTTCTATCCTCAATGCTTTTGAAGAATCTTTTCTCTCTTCCTCCTATTTTCTTCATCATCATTATTATGATCATCATCACCATTATATCAATAACATAATAAAAAATAATATATCATCATTGAATGCCTTTTATATGTCAGGAATCATTCTAGGTGTCTTTGCGCTGTTTTTTTGGGCTAATCACTACCATGACACAATGAAATAAATATTACTAAATTCAATTTAGATATAAAAAACTGCAAATCAGAATAATTAAGTAAGTTATCCAAGGTTTTACTGAAAGTAAATGGAGAAGCTTAGATGAGAGGAAGAAAAGTTTTACTTCAAACCACAGTTTATTGGTTCATACTCCCATTGAATATAACTAGTTTGGGAAAAATAAAAACAAAAACAAAAAGAACTCATGCATATTGAAGATTTCCAGAGAATACTTCCCTGTATATCTATGCGGGTTTTTATTTTTATTTTTCTTATTATTTTATTTTATTTTATTTTTCAGATTTTTATTGAGGAATTGGGGTGATGGGAACAGCGCTGGGGAATTGGGGGAAGGGGAACAGACAAGTTGCTGTCCTTTCATTCTTCAGTCTAGTTGTGGAGGACGTTGCTTCACTGGCCCAAGTTGGCACCATCATTGCGCTCTTCCCAGGTGAGGCAGATCAGTCACCGGCTTCTGGACAGCCACTCACAGTGGCTGCTGGCTGCTCATGCTGGCTGCTGGTTGCACACTGTAGCCCATGGCAACCCACTGCAGCAATGGCTGCAGCCTACGCCATCACTGGTGACTCAAGGTAGCCCAGCTCCAGGTTGAGTTGTTGTTCAGCATCTTAACTATAGAGGACAGTGTCGCTGGCCTTCATATGTGGGATCCGAACTGGGGCCCTCTGGCATCCCAAGCCAGCTCTTAACCAATGTGTCACTCAGCCAGCCTTCTATGTGGGTTTTTAGAAGACTGAGTTTAAAGTCATGAAATTGGGATATCAGGAAAGAACAATGTATTAAGCTATATAGATCTTCATTTGCACCTTAGTCGTTGACAGTACTATCTAGCCTCATACTCCTTGCAATTAAGTGATCTCTCTGAGATTCAGTTATTTTTCCTCTTTCCAAGGGAAAAAAAACAACATTGTTTAGTTTGCATGTGTTTCGTAAAAATGATCACTGTTATTGTTATTTCAATATTAGTAGTGGCCAGACCATGCTTTAGTCCAAGAAAGCAATAAAAGAAGATAGAGAACCATGTGGAGTTTAATCAAATAAGTGTTTAGGTTTTGAAACAAGGCAAAGCTATGATGGTTTTTATTTTACTTCCAAAAAATAATTCAACTATTCTTTGAAACAACAAGTTTTCCGAATTATTATATAATATCAGTATATGCTAAAACAACAGTTAGGAGACTTATGATCCAGACAAGGCAGTACAGAATCATTTTTCCCTGCATTTCTCCTCTAAGGACAACTATATCATCTGGAAAGGGTACAAGACACAACCAAATAACTCTGAAAGGTGTTAAGAGGAAGACCAGCTGGTTTATGACACCAGAACTGGAGGTACAACATGTTGATGGTGAAAGAATGAATACTTTTCTTCTAATATTGGAACTAAGCAAGGTTGTGCACTCTCACCCCTCTTATTTAGCATTGTGGTTGGGGTTCTAGCAATAGAAATAAGGCAAGTAAAGGGAATAGAAGTCATCCATATCAGGAATATATGCATACTGAATTCTACAAAATGCTGATAACAGATATCAAAGAAGAACTAAATAAATGGAGAGGCATACTGTCTTCGTGGATTGGAAGGTTCAGCATAGTAAAGATGTCAATTCTCCCCAAATTGAGCTATAGGTTTAATGTAACTCCTACAAACACTTAAGCAAGGTTACTTGTAGATACAAGCAAGGCTTATTCTAAAATTTATATGAAATGGTAAAATACCTAGAATAGCTAAAACAATCTTGATGAAGAAGAATAAAAATATTTAGCCACAGTAATTAATTGTCCTGGTGGAGGTGGGGGATACATAGATCAGTAAAATAGAGGACCAAAAATAGTTCCACACAAATATTTGACAAAAGTACAAAACCTGTTCAAGAGGAAGTATAGCCTTTTTAACAAATGGTGATAGAGCAATTGGACATCTTTAGGCAAAAAAGGAAAGGGAAGGGAAGGGAAGGGAAGGGAAGGGAAGGGAAGGGAAGGGAAGGGAAGGTAACCTTTACTGAAGTCTCACACTTTATGCAAAAATTCACTTAAAATAGATCATAGGCCTAAATGTAAAATGTAAAACTATAAAGCTTTTAGAAAAATATAAAGTGTAATAGAAAATCTTCAGGATCTAAGGCTAGAAAAACAGTTCTTAAACTTGACACCAAAAGCATAATCCATAAAAGGAAAAACTGATAAATTGGACCTCATCAAAATTAAAAACCTTTGCTCTGTGAGATCATATAAAGAGAATAAAAAGACTACCTACAGCCCAAGAGAAAATATTTGGAAGTCATATATCTGACACAGGACTAGTGCATGGAATATATAAATAACTCTCAAACAGCATAAAAATGTCCAATTAGAAAATTGACAAAAGACATGAACAGATATTTCACTCAAGAAATATGTAGATGGCAAATAAGCACATGAAAAGATGTTCAACATCATTAGTCATTAGGAAATGCAAATTAAAATGTCAATGACATATCACTAAATAGGATAATGGCCAATATTAAAAGCAAAAATCACAACAACAGCAAGTGCTGACAAGGATGTAGAGAAATTGGGTCACTTCTACATTGCTGGTGGGAATGTAAAATAGTATAGCGACTCTGGAAAACTGGAAGTTTTTAGAAATCTGTATAAGCAACTACCATATATATCAGAAATTGAACTCTTAAGCCTTTTCCCCATAGAAATAAAAACTTACATTTACAGAAAGACCTATGCAGTTTTTATAGCAGCTTTATTTTCAATAGCCAAAAAATTGAGATCAGCCCAGATGTCCTTCAATAGATGAACAGAAACTGTGGTACTTGTATAACAGACTACTCAGCGATAAAAAGGAATAAACTATTGATACCTGAACCAACTTGGAATAATAGTCAAGGAATTGTGCTGAATGAAAAGAAAAAAAAAGGTTACAAACTGTATGATTCTATTTGTATAACATTTTGAAAATGCTAACAATTAGAAGTGAAGGGAGAGATTAGTGATTGACAGGGGTTAGGGATGAGTGTGGGATGGAATTGGAAATAGTGGATTTAGTTATAAAAGGGCTACATGAAAAATCCTTGTTGTGCTGGAATTCTTTAGTATCTTGATCTTTGTAGTAGATATATGAACCTATAAAATGACAAAATTGTATAGGAGTTAATGCACGTGTGCACACACACATACACAAATGAGAGTTAGGTAAAACAACTGAGGAAATATGAGTAAGATTGTTGGATTATATTGATGTCAATATCCTAGTTATGATGTTGTACCACAGTTTGCAAAATGCCACTATTGGGAGAAACTGGACAATGTGTTCAAGGGATCTCTCAGTAGTCTTTCTTGTAACTGCATGCAAATCTATAATTATCTCAATAAAAATTAGTTAAAATTACAAATAAATGTCAATTAGTCCAGAAGGTTTATAGTGAAGATCATTGTTCACTAAGTACCATGAAGACATGACTCCATTCATTGTCTTATAAGAACAGTGATGCTGATCTCACCTACAATAGTTTTTTTTCTGAGAATTTTCAAATTTCCTTAGATAATTTTAAAATTATCTAAGTTTTGATAATTTTTCATTCACTGTATTTATTATTCAAGCCTCTCTAATGTGAAAGCACTTAACTCAGAGAAGTTTTATTGTATTAACATTATTATTATTGAAATAGTTTCTAATAGATCATTTTTTATCTCTTACCTTTTCTCTTATAATTTTACCTCTGTATTTTTATATTCTCTTTTCAGGGAGGTTTCTTGAAATTTATCTTTTAATCTTATTAAATTTTGTTTTTAGTTTGCATGAAACCCCATTTATTTTGTATTTCTTTTTTTTTAATGTATCTTTTCTAATGGGTACAATACTTTGTGTATGTGTGTGTCTGGAGATTTTAATAAGTATTTTGGTTCTGTGTTATTTAATTTCACTTTTTTTGTCTCCTTCAGAATTGTCTTCAATTTTAGTCTTTGTCTTTCATTTTAGTCTTGTGTGGAGTCCAGTGGTTAATTAATTTGTCACCTGAAGGATGTTTCTTCTAGGTGACTTCCTGGCACATGTTCCTTTTGCTGGGGAACCCTAAAGTGTAAGAATGGGAATAGGGACACTGATGGCTACAATTTCTGCCCTAACATGTTGTTTTATTTAAAGCAATAACGCCTGATTTTATGTCATCCCATTTGTAGGGTGCAAACCGTACATAGGCATGGCTATCACTCCTATAATCTGACTATCAACCCTACTTTTCACTCTTGCCTTCTGTAGCCTGGCAGGCAGTTTGGCTATCTCATCAGTCATAACCCCTTCTTGTCAGCTAGAGTGTGGTTTTCTCAGGTTGTTAGTCAACACTGTGCCTACTGTTTCTGTCTTCTGGAAATTTACTAATATTACTCATTTTTTTCATGGCCTCTATTTGGTACTTTTTACTGCTATGGCTTATACTATTAATTGTTTTTGTTTTACTTTGTAATGTGTCAAGAGAAAGGAAATATGTATTTGCGTTGTCTGCAATTTTTAAACATAAGTCACCATTAAACTATTCTCAACAAAAAAATATAACTTGTATATTTTACCAGTGGTAATTTAAAAATCAATAAACATTTCTCTTTTCCCTAGAAATATAATTGAAAACTAAAGCCATAATTATATTTGCCAAGCTAACAAATAATTGAATTATGGATTTCTTTCATCTTACAACTCATATTTCATGTGATTTTAGCCACTAGCCTTTCACAATTAAAAATAAGTTCAATTTCTTCCAAAGTATTTTGAAATCCTTATTAGAAATAGTTTTGTCTGTCTATAGAGAAGTGTTTTCCTGTATTATTTGTTACTGAGTCAATACTAGGCACACAGTATTCAACCAATTCATACTTGTTTGTGTTTAGATGATCACAAGTGTAATTTTAATGTGCAGTGATGTGCAGTTCTGTGTCCTGTGAATCTCAGTTTATTTTCTAACATCACCCCTCCCGCCCAAAAATCAATTTCCCTTCCAACCTTGTCATAAGTTTCACTGACAGTGAAGTCACACATCTCAGTGGAGCAGAAAAGTAAAAGCAGAATCATTGTTTGGAACTACTGACACACTGTACATTTATTTCATTTAGCTCAAGAACCAAAACTTCCAAGTCATCTAAACCATGCCAAGAATGGTAAAATAGGTCCTGAGCCCTTCAATCTCTCAACAGCTACAAAACTTCAATTATTCTTTC